>NC_090653.1:74456124-74824874 GCF_040937935.1 Hyperolius riggenbachi
AAATACAGCAACAAGAATTACCTGTAAGCAAACTTTTATGCAAATTTATGCAGCTGGAAAATGGACCAACCAATCGAATCTCACTTCGGCTTCATTCAATTGGTTGGTTTTAGGAGAGTGAGAGGTACTACAGTGGAGTAATTGCACCGTGTGAGCAGCAGTGTTTTCTAGGCTACGTACAAACACTAGATTTGCATTGCCTCAGATGGTTGTGGTCATCTAAGGTGAAAGTTTAGCAGGAGTACATGTAACCTATGACTGCCTACACATGGCTGGTCCCCTTATGCTGGATCCCCAATGATCAACCAACATTATTCTGTTGAAATTCCAGCAGCAGGGCACCTAAACACTGGTCCAACCTCCGTAGAGCAGAATACACCACTCAGCCTATAGGTAAATAATGTGTCTTGTACATAGATTGTTCATCAACTGTCTCCTGAACTGATCAAAAATGATAATATTGTGGTACGTTTACAAAGCTTTTCTTTTGAATTGTCTCACTTTACTTATTTTTCACCGTAACTATAAAGGTGCTCATACATCAGACAACTGTATGGGCAGATTGACCAAGAGACATCTCTCTCTGATCAAATCTGTTCAGAGAGAGAATTGTTGCTAGCCCATACACCAGCAGACGGATTTCGGAGCGATTCCAGCATGAAATCTCTTGGGAACCAGCCTTGTGACGTTGCATCCACCACTGGCCCCATAATGTGAAGGTCCACCCCCCCACCCCCCCGCATTTAATACTTTACTTCTCTGCTGTCTCCCATCGTGGTCTCCATGCATCTTCCACATTGCGGGCAGGCTTCCGACGTTAAGCATGTGGCACATGTGTGAAGCCTTGGAAGCCCAGCAGCAACGTGGATGGATGATGCATAGGGACCAAGGGATTCATACAGTCAACAAATTTTGGGCCGAAGTTGGCCAGACCGTGTCCGTCACTCGTCCTGATATCGCATGTCGTTACCACTGTGCGGTTAATAGACCATGTTGGCCCAACATCCTGGAGCATGTCCGATTGATGAGGTCATCTAAATTTTGGGCCGAACCGTCGATCATGCAAGATTGTGGTGGCACTGATTTGCATCCAATTCGATAATAAGGTAATTATTGAATCAGATGCTCCTCAGTCAAGTATGTTGGGGCTCCTTGTCCATGTGCAGCAGCACTCCTCCCATTCTATGTGCCGCCCCCTCTTCCATGTGTAACCTCCATGTATGCAGCCTCTCTTCTTTAATGAACGGCTACCTTGTGCATCAGCTTCCCTTTTTCTTCTGTTGCTCCCCATTTTCAGCTTCCTATTTCCTATGTAGCAACTCCTTTTTCATGTCCTGGTGCCTCCTTGTTGTGTAACCGCCCCAAGGCCCGGGCCTTTGTAGCCTTTCCAGAAATCCGTCCTGCAGCTAAGGGGGCATGTATAGTAAGTTAAGACTAATAACGAGAGATAAAGCTTGCATTAAGACAGAAAAGAAGAGACATTATTAGTCAATAACTAATGTGGGATAATTCATGAGGTAAGTTTTGTGAATGGACCCAATTATGGCATATGTGTTGTACGGCCATCGGCGAGTTGGGTGCCGGAAGAGGCGAATGACTGCTCCCCCTGCTACTGCAAAACTCCCCAGCTGCGTTAAATACTATTCCCCCTCCGAGTTGTCGCAAATGAGAGGGAGATGTAATTCGTGGTCTGGCATCCGCTACGTACCCCGCGCAGCATTACATTGCTGCTATGGGGCGCCTGGTTTCAGTGCCCAGCGGTGAGCTCCATGTGCTGAAACCACCACCTTCGCCAATTATGTATACTGGTCTTTACACTGTAATATGCATCAGACTGTGTATGTAGTTCCCCTCACGCCCTCTGCTAACTCCGTGTGGGTAGCAGGGATCATTGTTATACTAAAATTCTCCTCATGATTTTTTTGTTTATATGAGAAGGTAGAGAGAACACGAAAATAATGATGTGGGCCCGTTCACTGGGTTGTTATAGCACACTGTGCAGGCACCACGCTGCGCGGCGTGTAATTATTTTTCATCTTTCTCAGGACATTTAGTTAGAAGCACATTTCTGTTATCCGCGCGCGTAACCGCAAGGTAGGAACACTCACGCGAAGGAACTGGGTGCTCGTTAATGCGTGTCAGCGGGCTGAGTAATACAGAGCTGTTTGTCTTATCTGCGGAGCCTCTCCTTTCTGCGTGACGCTGCTCCTCACAGACAGATGCTCCCAATTCTTTAGGGATGCGCTTCCATATTTATTTCTAGGTTTCATTTCACTAAAAGAGGATGTAAAATGGATGCACTGTGGCACACCGTCCTGTACCGTGAGGGGGAGACAGAAAAGCGGTCGGTGGTACCTTGAGACTGACAACATCCTCACCAGCTGTGCTTATCTCCTGTGACAAAGGCTCCAGGCTCCGCTAAGAAATGGGCCCAACTTATTACCTGCTATTCATTCCTGGCTGGGTAGTTAAAGCGCCACCCCGAGCACAGTTTCAAAAAGATCATTTGATAGCTTAGTAAGCAAACAGCCCAGATATTATTATTGTCACTAAAGCTGGCCATACACTAGGCCTATTTCCCGCCGATCGACAGCAGATTCCATCACTGGGATCGAATCTGCTGTCACATCGTTCACGCTAAACGCTACATTTCGATCTATTTGGGCCCGAAATAGATCGGTCCCGTCGATTGCTCCATGAGGGAAATTACCGTCGATCGCCCACCGGTAGGGAACGCATCGCTAGCGGCGTACGATTGACGCAGGTATACCTGAAGCTGGCTCCCGGCATCTTCTCCGCATCACCTCCCAGCTGGCATCTTCTCCGCATCACGACATCCGGCATCTGTGTATAACTTCCTGTGTCACTGCAGTGACAGCGGAAGTACAAATAGAGGGCGCTCAGCAGATGGTGAATCGGTTTCAAGCTGAAATCGATTCATAATCTGTTTGCAGTAAAGGCAGCCATACTATCCCTCTATGATCAGAGAGGGATCTATCTGTTGGTCGAATCTGATGGCAAATCGACCAGTGTATTGCTACCTTAAGGGCCTGATGCACAAAGCAACAGTAAAACTGCCATGTGCAGGAAGCATTACTAGGGTAATGCATCATACGTTACACAGTCCGTGTACTGTACATTACACATGTATAATATACATGTATAAGGCAACTTGCACTCCCCCCTTCCGTTAGTATCGATTAAGTGCTTTTAAAGAGCGATTGAAGCGGACAGACAGAGCAGATGGAAAGCGGAAAAGTGCACTTACCGTGCCGTTTTGCATCTGCTCTGAGTGGGAACTGAGCTCAGAAATGTTTCCTATATGTATATATTGCTGCATATTGGTATGTAGCTCTGCCCTCCCAGTGATGTTTAGCCTAGGCTGTTTAGCTATACAGAGCTATTCTCCCAAAGCATTCTGGGAGACCACGCATTCACTGTTTTCAGAACTTAGTAAACAAACATTCCACAGAGCTGCACCTGACAGAACTAAAAATGTTGCCACCTGTGATAAATTGCAGGATGTCAATCAGGGTGAGATTTTTTATTTTTTTTTATAATGGGCAAACACTAACTAAATAATTTATAAATGAGTACTGTAAAATAAATAAGAAATTGTATTCATTACATTATTTTCATGACTGTTCCTCTTTAAAGCGGACCTGAACTCAGAACTTACTCTCTGCTCTAAAAGATAAGCAACAGCATAATAACATTTAAAGGGAACCTAAATTGAGGAGGATATGGATTTTCCCTTTTAAAACAATAATTCTATACTCTTAGCCACAGCCCCTCAACAAGCATGCAGATCAGGTGCTCAGACTGAAGTCAGACTGGATTAGCTGCATGCTTGTTTCAGGTGTGTGATTCAGACACTTCTGCAGCCAAAGAGATCAGCAAGACTGGCAGGCAACAGGTATTGTTTAAAAGGTAACATCCATATCCCTCTCAGTTAAGGTTCCCTTTAAAGAAAACCATTTCTTTGTCACAGCTGATACAAATTCTACAATAAATCTGTAGTGTGTCTACTTCCACGAAAACATTGATAGGGTTAACATCCTGTGTTTCAAAATTAGCTGCTCTGCCGAGGCAGCCTGTGACACAACTGAGAGATCGAATTACGGTTGTGATTAGTCACAGATGAGGGGGGATTAGACAGGCTAAACTCTCTGAATACATACAGGGTGCATTTCTCTAGGTTTTCCTTTTGTCCTGTGCAAGAGTTCAGGTCCACTTTAAGAATATTCTCCCTACCACACCCATCATCTTCCTTCTATACTACCTGAGCTGTTATTCTCATGTTTGCCTTTCATATGACCTTTACCAGCAGCGTCTCTCCGGAATTTTCATCACCCTCCTTTTCTTATGTATCAGTTCATCCAAACAGCATCGCTCCCTGTCTTCCAGGTCTGTATAACCTTCACGTACTGAAATCTCTAACAGGCATTTTTAATAAGTCAGCGCGAATGGCAATGATGAAGTGCAAAGTGAAATACCCTGCAGCAAGCAGACTGCCCCTTTCATTAGGACAAAGGAAGACCGGCGATTGGTTAGTATGGTTCACAGCACTTTCACATTGCTCCAAAGTTCAAATGCATTGTTCATTATCTCCTTCCCTATACACAGCAGAGGGACTATTACCATTGTAACTCGTGATGAGGAGAGAAGAGCGCTCAAACACTCATGGCCCAGGGCTCATTCATACGAGTTCTCCTCTCTGCACTTATCCTGCTCAGAGCACTTCTCCACTTGTGTCTGCAGAGTGTACAGTAATCACTCTATACAGCAAGTGCACCATCACCACATAGGCTGCATAAAGCAACATCCGTCACATCTCCTACATTTGTGGGCGCTAGTCAGGGCGGTTTCTAGGTCAAATTGCTCGCAGGCCGAGGTTTTTAAAAATGCACCCCCTGCCCCGTGAGTTCGAAAACATTATTTACAATGCAATTTTTAGCTCCCCAGTATAACTAGCCTGCTATAGATGCCCCAATGTAGGCTGGCCAGCCATAGGTGCCCCAGTATAGGTTAGCCAGACATAGATGGCCCAGTATAGGTTAGCCAGCCATAGGTGCCGCCAGTATAAGTTAGCCAGGTATAGGTGCGCAGCGGCACAATGGGACACGGGGAGGGGAACCTGACTCCTCCCTCTCCTGAGAAGGGGGGGCCCTTCTCAGAAATGTCCAGCAGCGGAGGAGGGTGTGTTGGCAATAACTCACTGTAAAGGATAGCGGAGATACCGCCGCATGGCCAAGCGGCATGGCGGCTATCTCCGCGTATCAGCCGGCGGCCTCTGCCAAGCAGCTACATGCTGCTGCTTTGCCTGGTCCTTCTAGTGCACATAAATGAGAGCTACGCGCGTGCGCGCCAGGCGACAGGACCTTTATGCAAGTAAAAGAGGAGTCAGCTTATCAGCCGGTCAGCTGACTGCAGTCGTGCTCCGGATTGGCTGAGTGACTAGGGCGGCGCTGTGGAGCGCTCTGAGTATATATAAGACCTGCCTCTCAGTTGCTGGTTGTCTGCTGTTGCAAACGCTAACGTGCTAGCGCTCAGACCTTAGTCAGATCTTACAGTGTGTTAGAACCGTCTGGAGCTGGGAATTCACACTTAGCCAGTTTCCGTTGATAGCTTTAAAGGGATACTGTAGGGGGGTCGGGGGAAAATGAGCTGAACGTACCCGGGGCTTCTAATGGTCCCCCGCAGACATCCTGCGCCCGCGCAGCCACTCACCGATGCTCCGGCCCCGCCTCCAGTTCACTTCTGGAATTTCTGACTTTAAAGTCAGAAAACCACTGCGCCTGCGTTGCCGTGTCCTCGCTCCCGCTGATGTCACCAGGAGTGTACTGCGCAGACACAGACCATACTGGGCCTGCGCTGTGCGCTCTTGATGACATCAGCGGGATCGAGGACACGGCAACGCAGGTGCAGTGGTTTTCTGACTTTAAAGTCAGAAATTCCAGAAGTGAACTGGAGGTGGGGCCGGAGCTTCGGTGAGCGGCTGCGCGGGCACAGGATGCCTGCGGGGGACCATTAGAAGCCCTGGGTAAGTTCAACTCATTTTCCCCCGACCCCCCTACAGTATCCCTTTAAGTACTTATTGCATTGTGATATCTGTGTACTATTCTTTAAGCTCAACACACACCATACAATCTTGGTTGTACAGATTTACCAAATCTATGTAGTATAAGGGCCAACAGATTGAAAATACCTGGAATGATTGATTGGATAAGCTCTTATACTACATGAAAGTGGTAAGATTGAACAACCTAGATTGTATGGTGTGTGTTGAGCCTTAGTCTAGATCCCAGGTGTTGAAACCAAGGACTTCACACCTAGACTAGGATATTGCTATATTGCTACTATTTATCTGTTATGATCTTCTGATTTCCTGACTACTCTCCTGTTTGCTGATTCGGTACTCCTGCCTATCTGATTACTGTTGCCGACACTGCCTGAACCTTACTCTGAATCAGCCTTCCGTCTCTGTACCTTATCTGTCCGTACGTTGCTGTTCCTGCATGTCTGACCTTCCTATCCTCACTAGTGGGTCTAGTCATTAGTGAGGAATTTCTGAGAGCTGTCACCTACTACCTAGGTGATCAGTCTTTGCAGCACTGTCTGCAACACTTGCTCCTCAAGTGTCTGCTAGCTGCAGTGGAGTCTTAATCACCCGCTCCTCGGATGATCATCCTTGCAGCTCAGTCAGTGGTTCCTGCTCCTCAGGTGCTCACTGGCTGCAGTGCAGTCTGAATTCCCTGCCCCTCAGAGGATTCTTGGCTGCAGTATTGTCTGAATCTCCAGCTTCTCGGGAGATCTCCTCTTTCATTATGGTTGCACCAAACACTTATCTCACACCTGGTTGTCCTGTGTCTTGCTACACTAGTATTATTGGGGATTCTGCAGGTCACCACATAATCAGCTATAGCATCTGTATTATTGGTGATTCTGCAGATCACCAATAATCAGAAAAATCGGTGTTACACTCACCTTCTGGGCTCTAGGCGATATTCCTGTGCCACCGGGCTGCTCTATACAGTACCGCTCACAGGAAGTAGTGTAACTACTACTTCCTACTTTATGTGAACAGCGCTGTACAGAGCAACCCGATGGCACATGAACATCAACTGGAGTCCAGAAGGGGTGTTATTGCTAACACCCCTCGGCCAACATTTTTTCAATGGGGGGCACAGAGGGGGCCCCAAGGAGAGGGAGGAGACAGGTCCCTCTCCACATGGTTGAGTCCCATTTTGCCACTGCCTCCCCCCCCCCCCTTACTGAGGCCCTCCCTCCCTGTGCCCCAGGGGTTAACGGCTCTGCCCATCCCTAGAAATGGTGCTGGTACTAGTCTAATTTAGGGGAGAGTAGCAAAATACTTTGTACAGTGAATGCAATGCGTTCTGTAATGGTTCCAGCTTTAGCGTTCCAGTTTTTGTGAGCATGTGATTGAAGTACAGAAATTATTTTGCTTTTTCCCCTTCTCACCCACTAGTGGATATCCCACCAATAGCAATGGCACATGTTGCTCAGTTGTGGTCGAGAGACTCATTTTGATGAGCTTGTGGCCAGAACTGTTGTCATATAGATTGAGGGATTGAGCAACAGTTGTACTGAGTTTGTACACAGCTCATAGTATTGATGTTAGGGGGTCTATTGATCATTTGAAAATGAGGCACTGATGCACATTTTCATTTGCCAATGCATTACTGTACTGGGACGGTGGGACCTCAGGTGTCAAGAAATGGTTTTGGAACATATGTCAAAATGTGCCATAGATGTATAACAACAAGTATCCAATTTTCATTGTTCTGCTGTATGAAATATTAGTGATTCAGCCTAAAAGGATCCCTACAGAAAAAAAAAAGCAGTTGCGTAACTAGAAATCACTGGGCCCCCTTGCGGAACTTTGGATGGGGCCCCATCACTTTCTGCATAGGTAAACTGAGAACCAATGTTATTCAATTGGCTTGTGCACACTTGAATGCATTTTCCCCCATGCAGATAAAAACAGACAGCGGTGAAGCACTGCAGGCATTTTCTCTATCAATTACATTACAGCTTCTGTGATAAAACGTGCATGTTTGTACACATACAGACGCACATGGTGTGCAGAAAATGCATACAGAAAACTGACAGGCGAGTGTGCTCCCAGCCGCAGCTTATTACACTCACTCTGACCTTCTTTGATGGAGCAGAATTGGCTCTGCAGACTTCTCAGCATCACTACAGTACACAGCACTTGGGGAGATGATGGCGAGGTTGGGGGCAGGGTGCTGTACACAAGAGCCTGCTTCACACTGAATAGGAACTGTCTACAAAACTTTGTATGATGCCATAGCAGATGCAGTCATTAAAACAATTGTGCAGAGAGCAGAAAGTTTTTTCTCTCCATACCCTTAGTAGTTAGTCTCTCAGGGCAGGGAAAATAAAACTTCCCCCAGCCCCCGTCCCCCCCCCCCCCCAGCCCCTTGGGGCTTCTGGGTCTCCCTGCAGCTGCATCCCTTGCAGGGTCTATTGTTAGGCCCCTAAAATAAAGATACCGATAAACATTTCTTACTGACATAAGGTCAACTTAAAACAAATGGTGAAACTCCAATGGGACCAAAACAAACAGAAGCTGCTTGCCGTATACGTGACAGTGCAGAGCTCCACTGTGATAAGCCACCTGGTAAGTAAAACCACAAGGCACCAGCTGCCATCAGAAGCCTCCATGCATCTGTGAAAAGAGAACACACACAGCATGTCTACAGTACAACGATCTGCACGGTCCCCAGGTAAATGCAGCTCATTAAGAAATACAACTAGGATTATTAGAAGGTCTAACGGATGGGATGACATAGTGGAAACTATTTCATGCTGGAGAAACAATTTAACCACAAGAGAGTGTGAAGGTTGAGAATAATTGCAATGACATGCGTGAAATTATGACTGGTAAACATAAATATTTTAAGAAATTAGTGTTAAAGGAGAGCAATGGCACCCAATGGAAAATTAAGTGTGTATTGCTTTAAAGAGGACCCGTAACGACAAGGTAGACTGCAGTAAAGTATCCAGGATACCCACTTTTACATGAAATATCCTGGAATCAGAAACACTATCTATTAGCGAGGTTAGCTACAAGTACTTTGCTATAGCTACTCGTAATCCAAATTTAAATTAGATAGGGCTGCCCGCTGCAGAGGGGTGGGGGTTAACTTACCTATGCTGCCGCCTACAGCGAATGCGCTCCACTTGTGGTCCATGCAACGCCACTACTTCCTCCTTCTGGATTTGAAGGAGGAAGTAGTGCCATTACGTGAACCAAAAGGGTACCGCATTGGCTATAAGCAGCGGCATAGGTAAGTTAACCCCCACCCCTCTGCAGCGGGCAGCCCTAATTTAAATTTTGATTATGAGGAGCTACGTACTTGTAGCTAACATCGCTACTACCTATAGCTACTGTATAACCAGTTAGGTCCATAAATATTTGGACAGGCTTTAACAATCAGCCCCAGACACACAAAGCGCCAGACAACACAACACACACACACCACACATACTACCCCGCCCCCTGCAGAAAGACTGTGTGCCTCACAATTAGCAGCAGCAGCGTGACTTCTTCCTGGCCTGGATTCCATCGCCATGCGGGCGTCCGTCCTGCGCGTTTCATGAGGGCCGAGGAAGCATCCAAGCAGGAGGTTTAGGAGGCGAAAAAGTAGTATGCCTTCTAGGTCCTATCGCCTCCCACCGCACAATACAGCAACAGCCTGCTCGGCAACGAATCAATCGTCTTATTCGCCCGCCCACTCGTTAATGCATATGGGTGAGCAGTGGGCCCCAGAGCCGTGGGCCCCTCCCTGGCTTTCTCCCACCCCATGCCTGCATCCCTTGCAGATGCGACAGTTACACCGCAGCGGCTTTCAGTTGCTGTTTGTTTGTGGGCCTTTCTGTCCGAAGCTTAGCCTTCAACAAGTGAAATGCATTAAAGTCTGCACTTCAACTGGATTAAAATTGTTTCATTTAAAATTCATAGTGGTAATTTACAGAACCAAAATTAGACAAAGTGGTCTCTGTCCATTTATTTATGGACCTAACTGTATATTGGCATTTAGCACTGCCCTCCCACTGAGGCTTAGCCTAGGCTGTTATGCAGAATTCTCCCCACCAGGGCATTCTGGGAGACCATCTATCTTATCTACTGGCTTTAGAACTCTCTGTAACTAAGTAATTGCGCAGGTATCACCTGCTAGTATTAAAGATGTTACAGTATGTGATATATTTCAGAAAGTAAATAAGGGGGAGTAAAGAAATGTTATGAATTAGGTTAATTTGAATACAGTTTCTCTTTAAAGTGCATTGTGCTTCAACAGGATATTAGCATAAGCAGAATGGCTGAAATGTTACTTCCTGTTTGTGCAAACTAGTGGATAAGCAGGGTGAATTCTGGGCATGCCTGCATACCATTTAGGATACTCTGGCAATAATTTAGAACAAACTTAGTTTGAGGTTTTTTTTTTCCTTTTGCAATATTAGGTTCAATTCACACCAGACACCAGGTGATCAATTTTCTTGCCATTTTCCCATTGAGAAGACATCGTTTGTCTGCTGGGAAAATTAGAGCCCTAGCACTCTGTGCAAACCGCCAAGCAGACAATACAATGGCAGCATTCGAGGCATACGTCAGGTGCTGTGGTTACCAAGTGGTTAAGAAGCATGGCAGGTAGCATCTCAGAGGCGATAAAAGCCTCCTAAATGTACACTTTAAACATTAGAAGGTTCATTCTGGTTTTCCAGTGTTCTGCATGAAGCCTTTACTGCAGCCGCGGCTTGGAAGTTTTGAGGGCCCTTTTCCACTAGAGCGATTGTGATTGCTGAATCGCAAAATCGCAAATCGCTAGTGATTTTTAAATCGCTAGTGTTGTTACTTTATCATAGAAATCACGAGAAGTATTTTCCACTACAGTGATTCGATTTGGAAATCGCTAATCGCAAATCGCAATCGCTTGCTGGAGCGATTTTTACAATGATAATGCAATGCAAATGAAAATCGCAATCGCATAACACAATTAATGAAAAATCGCAATCGCTGGCGTTTGTGATTTGTGATTGCGATTGCTAGTGGAAAAGGGCCCTGAATGCTGACGTACATCAGGACCAGACGTGGAGAAAATGACAAGCATTTAGTGGCGGCGGGAGGCAGCCGTGAAAATAGGGATAGCTACTCATGTGAAAAAAGCTCATAGAAAAGTTACAGAGGCAGCAAACTAAAACAGGAATGTAATATTCTATAACAGTCACTTACAGGATAGTTATTGAAGCATTGATTTGTGTTACATGGTTTTTATTTTTGTAATTAAAGTGAGGCTAGCCTTTGAAATGAGGACATCACACAAAACAGCAGAGTTGAGATGTTTAATGAGATGTAAATAACTACATTTTTATGCAGATTGCATGTAGCTTGGAATTCAGCCAATCGCATCTACTTCCTGTCACATTTGATTGGCCCAATTTCAAGCTGCACACTGGGATCATTTGCATCTTATTGACCTCATCATCAACCACTATTATCACTACTAATAACCATTATCTATTTTCCCGGATCAGCTTATTTCGGCGCGCGGCTCTGAGATCCGAGCACCGAAACTGGGCGCCCCATAGCAGCAATGTTATGCTGCGCGGGGCGCGTAGCGGTAATTCGTGGCTCTGGCGGCTGCCAGACCCCGATTTACATCTCACCTCCGAGTTGCGACAACTCGGAGGGGGAATCTTATTTATCGCTGCCTCTGTATTTTGCGGCAGCGGTGAAAGCCGTCATTCGGCTCTCACCACGTCGAACTTAGCGGCGCCGCAATGACATGCACCCCTATTTTCCTTGGAATGAAGCGGCTTTAGCATAAAATCCAATTTTACAAGCTCATCTACAGCAAAGTGAAGCTATGTATAATACTCGTACATACAGGACAAACGGGGTTGAACAGTTTGCCAGACAAAAATCGGTTGTGTAAACAGGGTCATGCAATCTCAAGCGACAAAATTACCCAAGACTAATCTTTACCAAAATAACCCTTTATATGCATCTTTTGGGGTCTTCACCTTTATAAGTCACATGAACCCCCCTTCAATTAGACAATGTGGGTCCTCCTCAAACACTGGACTGACCCATCATGAGTCTATCCCTATTCTTGAGTAGCACCTCCCTTCTACATGGAAGGATGTAAGGGATGGTAAGTGGAAGGCCATCTAGTTATGCCTTCTCCCACATGTTGCACCCCAGAAACCACCACTTAATCCAATAATTATGGTTCACCCACTGTTTCACCCCTGCCACAACCAGCCCACACCACTTTTTCGAACTGTAGGGGAAGTCTGAATTCTTGCCTCCTCTCCTTTAAAATAGCACCAAACGCAGGAAGAACTTCTGGGTCAACACTCCCTCTTGGATTCAAAGTGCACTGCGGTTTAATCTGTTCGCGAGAGGGAACAATGGGGGGCTGGGGTGCCTCGGACCAATGAGATACGCAGGGACACTAAGCATGGGAAAATCCATAGAGAGCAACAAAGGGTGTGTAAGAGGATGGGATTAGGAGGACTTCACCCAAGAAGACTACCTCTTCCTGTTTCTTTACCTGAAAGTCAAACTTTTCAGGAGGCTATAACGGAGACCAGAGGGGGGATGTTGGAGGTAACTAAGCGCACAGAGGTATATACCAGTCTTATAAACATACTTCTGTACTTAATTCATAAAGTATGATCCGGGTTAGGTATCCTCAAAAAAAAAAAAAAAAAACTGGTGACATGTGACATGATGAGATAGACAGGTGTATGTACAGTGCCTAGCGCACAAATAACTATGCCGTGCTCCTTTTTTTTCTCTCTGTCTGAAAGAGTTAAATATCAGGCATGTAAGTGGCTGACTCAGTCCTGACTCAGACAGGAAGTGACTACAGTGTGACCCTCACTGATAAGAAATTCCAACTATAAAACACTTTCCTAGCAGAAAATGGCTTCTGAGAGCAAGAAATAGATAAAAGGGGGGATTTCTTATCAGTGAGGGTCACACTGTAGTCACTTCCTGTCTGAGTCAGGACCGAGTCAGCCACTAACATACCTGATATTTAACTCTTTTCAGACAGAGAAAGAAAAAAACGAACACAGCATAGCTATTTGTGCGCTAGGCACTGTACATACACATGTCTATCTCATTATGTCACATCGGGTATCCTTTAAGAATGTGGCTGATCATCTCCCTCTTTAAGTCTCTCACCGAGATATGCAGTCCAGGTGTTCTGACTCCTCAGACTGCACACTTATTACAGATGCGTGTCCCCCAAGCAACTACTGCAGCTCAGAAATCCGTATAAGCAGACAACTGACATTTTGGAAAAGGAAAAAGCATGGCAGCCTTCGTAATCCTCTCACTCCAATTTTCTTTTCAAATTGAGCAATAGAGCAATCCCACTAATCTTCTGAGTCCAGCTGTGACTAATAAAAATGTCCAAGCAAACGTTTTTATTTTTTTGATTAAGCCGTTCATCTAAATCTTGAGAACAAAACCAGAAAAAGCAGA
Source organism: Hyperolius riggenbachi (assembly GCF_040937935.1). Lineage (NCBI taxonomy): Eukaryota > Metazoa > Chordata > Amphibia > Anura > Hyperoliidae > Hyperolius > Hyperolius riggenbachi. The sequence continues at coordinate 74,469,668 of NC_090653.1, forward strand.
GAGCCCAGATAATGCTCAACCTCAGCTGCTAACTCGGTGTAATCTTTTAAAAAATGTCAGCTGTGTTTAGGCTACCATCAGGTAATATCAGTGTCATGTTTCTCCGTGATGGACGCTAAATCCAATATATTCATAAAATCAACCAAGCTCCAGGGCCTGAATCGAAGAGCAGGTTTTAATGAAAAACAACAAAACAGAGAGATAAGCGCAGGGGGAAATGGAGGATTTTATTACTACACAATGTACAGGGGACGATGACTGGTGACACATATCAAGGCGGCCACTTAGCAATGTCATACTTAAAGAGAACTTGTCACTCTGAAACAGTACAAAATCATAGTTAAGCAGCAAGTAGGACTAGATGCCAGCTCCAAACTCCATTGCCTTTGTATTGTGTTTTCTATATAAGGGCTCAAACCCACTAGCAGTGTTTGCTAAGCACGAGTGATTTTAAAAAGCTCTTGCTAATGCAATGCTATGGGGGGATTTTTATAAAACCACATCGCTCAAGTGGGATCACACTCATAGCATTACATTACCAAGAACTTTCCAAAACGCTCAGAAAAGCACTCCTAGTGGGTTCCAGGCCTAAGGCTTCTTGCACACAGGGACGTTACAGGTGCAACTGAGCTCGTCCATACCGCCAAGAAGGTTAATCCTGGGTCCACATGTCCAGCTGTACTCGCGCTGGCACAATACGGCTGAGCTCCTGCATGAGAAGGTGCGTAGTCATATTCAGAAATCTTCTTAGATTCGTTTTCGGGCTCCGCAAGCAACAACAGTGGGGCCAGGAGGCTGTGAGAAGCCTCTGCAGGATCCAGAGGCCTCATTCTTAAAGGGAACCTAAACTGAGAAGGTTATGGATTTTTCCTTTTAAAATTATACCAGTTACCTGACTCTCCTGCTGATCCGGTGTCTCTAATACTTTTAGCCACAGCCCCTCAACAAGCATGCAGATCAGGTGCTATGACTGAAGTCAGACTGGATAAGCTGCATGCTTGTTTCAGGTGTGTGATTCAGCCACTGCTGCAGCCAAAGAGATCAGCAGGACTGACAAGCAACTGGTATTGTTTAAAAGGAAACATCCATATCTCTCTCAGTTAAGGTTCCCTTTAAGGCTCATGCACATGTTCAACTTAATGCTCAACCAACCGCACATCACCAACCAAACAACAAGTTGTTTACTTGACAAGTACAAACACACGCCAACCAACTAAACAACCAGCTCACTTAAATACTATGTGTGCAAGTTAAATGGCAAACTGCAAAACATGTCCGTATTCCAAAACAACAAAGTTGTTCAAAAGACTAGTACTCACGTTCCAACCTACCTGACAGTTGGACAGATTAATCCACCAGTTGGATCTGGCAAACAACCTGTTATCAGTTGGTCATTTGGTTGTCAGCCGTATACATGCCCAACTTATCTTCCAACAGATACGTTTGGAAAATAGTTGGACAGATTGTTGGTAGGCGTGTATGAGCCTTTAGGCAATTATCTTTATTTCCTCCAATCTGCCTCGGATACACTTCAAGCTTAACTGTAAGATGTCATAGAAAAAAGCCAGCGCATCAGCTTCCACATGTAACAATAAACATCAAATAAAGAGGGGTTTTATTTATAAAAAAAAAAAAAAAAAAAGTTTATGTAATTTTAGGAGAATTAACACTTTTCTGAAGTTAGGCTTGCTTGCCTCTTTAGGCCCTCCAGATTCACTATGCAGAGGACTGAGCTGTAAAATGCATAATTCTAGCAATCTAGTCTACCAGATTATTTCACCTGTTATCTAAACACCAATCTCAGGCAGCCCAGTTCTTCATCTGCCTCCACAACCTCATTTTTCCTTCCTTATGTAAAGAGATGAGAAGATGAAATGTTAGTGGGAATTGCATGACACACAGCCGGCCTAATAGTGGAGTCTGCGAGTGGACGGTGGGATGTGCACTGCGGGTAATGACATGCAAAGGCACCTGTCTCTTGTAGTTGAGCCGCCGCACTAGACACGGGCAAGTGGTTACGAGCCGAAGGCAGGAATGAGAGATTCCGAGCCAAGCAAGGGATGAATTGGATCTGTCACATATAATAGGGTGTCGGATGCTGGGCGAGTGAGCCGAGAATGTTTATTTAACCACTGGATGGGAAGCGGCGTCCTCACTCCTGGACGTGTGCCTTGTTTATTTCTTCCAGCTAAAGAGTCAGCTCAAATAAATAGCCGGGTATCTCGCCCAGCATTTAACCTTGTCCACGGCGGCAGGCTTGTGCAGCCTGGATAGCAGAGTCTCTGTGTAATGTGCAGCCTGCATCCCAATAGCCCAATACATGTAATTTACATCGTGCTCTTTACAATACATTTCTCTTTCAAAGGAAATGAAGGGGGGGGGGGGTAGAAGGATTGTATTCCCTGCTACTTGGCAGGCCTGCTGGTATATTTTTCCACCTACAGGATTGTTTAATAAAGTAGTAGGATAAGAGCAAAGCTATATGACGCACTGGATCCTGTTATTTGGAGGAGCATCAGGTCATTAAGGGATTGGGGTACTTTCACGTAAAGGGAGTTTGAAGCGATTTTTACAAAACAAAAACAAAAAAAAGAAAGAGAAAAACCAAAACAAACGATACTTAAAAAGAGGGAAGGCTCTGGGTCCTATAGAGATTTTCACTGCAGACTTCCTGAAATACAATTTCATAAATATAGAGGGTGCATTGTGTTCTGTACCATAGAGGGCACTACAGACCTTTGCCTGGGCAGCCTGTACCCAAAAACACTCCTGGTTAGGGACCAGCCCGCAAAGTAGTGTCAAACAGCTGCATAGTCAATCTTCAGTGCCAAATCCACATTTATGCACTGTGCTGCTTTTATCTTAAGACTATCTACTTTTCTGAGCAATGGTTTACTGTACGGGCTCTTTCACACTAAGACGTTGCGTTTGATGCGACGTTAAGGTCGCATAACATGCCCCTAATGCAACGCATGTTAGCTTTGAAGTTGGACGTTACATTGAACTGCATAATGCGTCTCTTGATGCATACTTTTTGATGCATTCTGATCGAACGAAAACGGCGCATGCGGCACATTTAAAAAAAACAAAAAAACAAACATTACTGAGCATGTGCAAACATTCTAACGCAGCGAAATACGAGTATAACGCACAGCATGCTGCACTTTCATTTAACGTGCAATGCAATGCATTGTGGGCACTGTGAACAACCCATTGATTTATCATTGCTGTGAGTTGGGCTGCGTTACAGGCTGCTCTAATGTGCGCCTGTGACGTCCCTCTGTAAAAGCAGCCTAAGGGTCGGTTCACACTTGTTTCAAAACCGTATCTGTGGCTCCGTTTTTTTTGCCCTGGACAAAAATGGAGCCAAGGATATCAATGTTAAAAATAGCGGCCGTCTTCACACACTTCAAAAAACGGATCCGTGGGCTTTGTTTTAGAAAAAAGAAAGGGAGAGTTCAGATTTTGGAGAATTTCATGAAGCCCGGATACCCACAAAGACAATGAAAGGCAACACAAAAACGGATCTCCCTCTACAGAGAGAAGTTTTACACACAAAACAGATGCCAAAGCAGATTGCCTACCGCCTGCTCCTCCACTGAGCGTCATCTTTGCGGACCTCTTTATCCAACAGAAACACACAGGAAGAAAGGACCCTTTTTTGGCACACAGTATGTTTAAACCAGTGGCGTAGATACAAACCTCTGGGCCCCGATGCGGAATCTGGATGTGGGCCCCCCCCCCACGGCAACAACAGCCCCCCTCCCCTGGCAACACCCGACGCACACACATATCCAAATCCCTATAGCCAGCTATAGGTCCCCCCAGTATAGGTAGCCAGGCATAGGTAAGCCAGTATAGTTGCCCCCGGTATAGGTTAGCCAGGTAGGTGCCTCCAGCATAAGTAGCCAGTATAGTGTCCCCCAGTATAGGTTAGATAGGCAGGCGCCGCCGGTATAGGTTAGATAGATAGGTGCCCCCAGTACAGGTTAGCTAGGTGGGTGCCTCTAATATAGGTAGCCAGAATAGTTGTCCCCAGCATAGGTTAGATAGGTAGGTGCCCCCAGTATAGGTTAGTTAGGTAGGTGCCTCCAATATAGGTAGCCAGTATAGTTGCCACCTATATAGGCTAGCTAGGTGCCCCGAATACAGGTTAGACAAGTAAGTGCCCGCAGGTTAGATAGGTAGGTGCCCCCCAGTATAGGTTAGATGAGGTAGCTGCCCCCCAGTATAGGTTAGATGAGGTAGGTGCCCCCCAGTATCGGTTAGATGAGGTAGGTGCCCCCTAGTATAGGTTAGGTAGCTGCCCCCCAGGATAGATTAGGTAGCTTTCCCCCAGGATAGGTTAGATTAGGTAGCTGCCCCCAGGATAGGTTAGATTAGGTAGCTGCCCCCAAGGATAGGTTAGAGTAGGTAGCTGCCCCCCATTATAGATTAGGTAGCTGCCCCCCAGGATAGGTTAGATTAGGTAGCTGCCCCCCCCCCCCAGATAGGTTAGGTGGGTAGCTGCCCCCCAGGATAGGTTAGGTAGGTAGCTGCCCCCCCAGGATAGGTTAGGTAGGTAGCTGCCCCCCCAGGACAGGTTAGGTAGGTAGCTGCCCCCCCAGGATAGGTTAGGTAGGTAGCTGCCCCCCAGGATAGATTAGGTAGCTGCCCCCCAGGATAGGTTAGATTAGGTAGCTGCCCCCCCAGGATAGGTAGGTAGCTGCCCCCCAGGATTAGGTAGGTAGGCCCCCCCCCATAATGAAGGGGGGAGCCGCAGCTGCGGGGAGAGCAGCCCGACCTCTCCCTCCCTTCCTCTCCCCGGGCCCCCCCCTCCCTTGAAATGCAGAGTGCGCGGCGCACGGAAGCGCTGTAGGCAGAACTCACCTCCGTCCCTGCGCCGCTGGTCTCCTCTCCTCCCGCTCTGTATAGATGTTGTTACACACTGCTTCCTGTTTAGCCGGAAGCAGTGTGTAACAGCATCTATACAGCGAGAGGAGATCAGCGGCGCTTGGAACGCAGGGACGGAGGTGAGTTTCAGCCTACAGCGCTTCCGTGCGCGTCACTCTGCATCTGAAGGGGGGGGCCCGGGGAGAGGAAGGGAGGGAGAGGTCCGGCTGCTCTCCCCGCAGCTGCGGCTCCCCCCTTCCCAATAGCGTGCACGGCGCACGGGCCGCACTCAGTCCTGGCCGCACTATAAAAAGACATGGCCCCCCCGGGCCCCTCCCCCGCCTCTTCAGGAGCCGGGCCCAGTCGCGCATGCGACCGCTGCGACCTCTATTGCTACGCCCCTGGTTTAAACAGACTGGAAACGTATGCTGCAAAAATCACAACATTTTGAAAAACTGATCAGTTTTTAGAAAAACGGATCCGTTTAAAACTCATTTCGATCTGCAACCTGACAAGTCTGGAGTGACCCTCAGGGCTCGTTTCCACTATTGCGGTGCAGAATCGCCTGGATTCCACCGCTGATGAAATAGCATGCGGATGCGAATTTTTTCGTGTTTTTTGCCGCGGATTCGCATGCGAATTCGCATAGGTGAGGGTATATGCGAATTTAACCATGTCACTGCCTGTTTGAAGTTACATTGGTACCTATGCGAATTCGCATGCGAATTCGAATGAAAATTCGCATACCATAGCCGCAGGCGAATTCCCTATTAAATACATTAGCGGCGATTCGCATGCATTCCACTCGCAGGCGAATTCTGTGGCTCTTTTGTGCGTTTTTTCACCGCTGAAAAAAACGCACCTCAACAACGCTACAGTGGAAACAGGCCCACCCACTTGCATTACATGTGCGAATCTGCATGCGTTGGACACATGCAGATTCGCGATAGTGGAAACGAGCCCTCAAGCAAAGCTGAAGCCATATAAAGAGAAAATTCCAGCACAGAGTACATTCATAGGACTTACCACGATGTCCAGAGTCCTAATTTACATTTAAAGTGTACCGGATGACCATATTCATAATCAGGCTGTTTTACTTGTTTTATTTTGCTGCCTGTAAAGAGTTAAAAGGAACCTAAACTGAGAGGGAGGTTTCCTTTTAAGCAATACCAGTTGGCAGTCCTGCTGATCTCTTTGGCTGCAGTAGTGGCTGAATCACACACCTGAAACAAGCATGCAGCTGCCAGCTAATCCAGTCTGACTTCAGTCAGAGCACCTGATCTGCATGCTTGTTCAGGGGCTGTGGCTAAAAGTATTAGAGACACAGGATCAGCAGGAGAGTCAGGCAACTGGTATTATTTTAAAAGGAAAAATCCATATCCTTCTCAGTTTAGGTTCCCTTTCATTTCTAGGCATGGAAGTGACAACTTCTGTCTTGTCGGAACCTTGTCGGGAATATCGTAACCATCACTGATAAGCTAATTACAGCCATACAAGTTTTCCCGGCAGAATACAACTTCTGAGGGTCGAAAAAGGTCAAAAGTTCATGTATTTTAATTCTGGGACACTTAATAGGCAGACTGCCACTGATTAAGGATAGTAGAACATTCAAACTACTTTGTAAATGGTTAAATATAAAAGAAAACCCTGGGATACTTAAAAAAAAAGTCATTTTTAGAAGTAGGAGGATAAATATAATTATTTATCTCATCAGTTTATTTTCATTTTGGGTTCACTTTAATATAGAAGGGCTGACACACTAAGGTATCTTCGGGATGGAAATCCTCCACCATCCCTGGAGAGACATCATCCTGCAGACTTGGACTGAAGGATCTTACAGTTGTATTATATTGAGTGGTATCCTCACCTGCAGAGGAGCCGCTCCCAGTGATGCGTCCTGGAAGGTTGAGCCGGGGAGGGAATCAGCCGTTCTGTGATTGCAGTCCTGGCCATACTTCTGCAGCCAGAGCTTTTCTTCCAATAAATCTAGGACAGCGTGGATTATTAGGAGAAGCTCTTGCTGCAGGCATGTGCACATGACTGCAATCACGCCACCACTGAATTACTCATATTTCACAAGCCACCGCTGCAATCTTATAGGAACTCAGCCGAGGGATGGAGAGCTTCGCCACTTAACGCCAGACGATTTAACTAATCCAGTGCAGGTGTTCAGAATCACTTACGATCCCCGGTGATCTCTAGTCTGGAGGTCAGGAGCGCAGCCTCCAGAAGATCAGACAGGACTGGAGGACCTCAGAAAGTTCTCAATTTCTGCTGTTTCTTGTTCAGTCAGCTATGACACTTCCCTCACAGTATTACTGTACTTCTATGTACTAGCTACATCTATATGGGTCTTTGTTGTTTAAGCAGGAACTGTACCAAGGACTGAACTTCATCCTAATTAGCAGCTGATACCCCTTTTCCCACAAGAAATCTTTACTTTTTCTCGTTTAGATCATCGCAAGATCATTGTCAGCTTTGTTGCATTGTGGGAAATAACAGCTGTTTCCAACTGCCAAGCAACCAGTATCTCCCTGTGTACATATGTATATCTATAAATAAAATAAAATTTTAGCTTATCGCATTATTAGGGGGTGTGGTTACAGATAATGACAGTTGGTGACTTTTTTTTTTTTTTCATGTCTGCCAGCAGTAAAGAAGATTATGTGCAGCCTGATTGCGGATCAAACAATATGAACCAATGACATGGTGAATATCAATCATTTCTTGTATTGTCTTCTATTTTTTAACGTCTCACTTTGCAATGTATTGATTTATTGTTTTCCCTTTTTCGCTAAAGCTCCTCTTTAAGTTGCAGAAGCTGGGCATGGACAGTGTTCAGACATCCGTACCAAGGCTGTGCATCTGAGTACAGAGGCAGCCAATTAGGCATTTTGTCTGCTGATGTGTATCCACAACACAAGTCAAGCACTGACACACACAGGGTTACAAATGCTGCCATTTGGATGAAATATATAGCAGCCAGAAAGGTGCTCAGCGGCGGGCAGATTGGAGGTGGTACTGTGCGGCAAGCACACTATTCAGCTACAGGAGGGAAAGAGCTTGTGCATTAGACCACTGTAGATTTCTTTAACGTAAACCTGAGGTGGCAGAAAAAAAAAGTTAGATACCTAGATACTAGGTAGGACTATCCAGAGGCTTCCCATATCCTCATCACAACATTCCCATGTCACCCTCCAAGCATATCGGACAAGGACTCACACTACCCTCCCCAATGCTGCTATTTCAATGGAACCTATGATGGCATGGCACCCCAAAAAATTAAGTTTTTTGTTTTATTTTTGCGGCGACTAGTGGCGGGGGGGGGGGGGGGAATGATTGGCAACTGGGTGGAGGGTGATGAAGGTTAGGTTTCAGGTAGGGTGTTGGGGGGGAGGGGGGGGGGGGAGGGGGGGTGTTAGGTTTAGATTTCAGGAAGAGTGTATGTGGGGGAAGACCGTTAAGGCATCAAGGGAAGGGTTCTGTATGAGTAGGGTTAGGTTTAGCCAATATACCGATATTTCACGATCCTTCTTTACACTTTAATAGTAGGACACTAGTAAATTTACCAATAAACTACTATTGAGTCTTGACTTTCCTGACACCCAAATTTCCAGTTGTCCTTTTAAACCCTAAGTCGCCACTTCTCCATGATACTGCGCATGCGTGGCTGAACTTGCACAAACCCAATATGGTCACACTTGTGCATCGTAGGAGTTGCAAGGGCAGTGCAGCCAGGAACTAAAAGAGGGTCCTGGTCAGAGGTGGGGGGGATCGAAAAGGACACAGAAAAGCCTCTGGAGCAGCGGTAGGGAACCTATGGCTTGGGAGCCAGATTTGGCTCTTTGATGGCTGCATCTGGCTTGCAGACAAATCAGTAAGGGATGATTCACTAAGCTACACTGATCAAGCAGCGCAGCTTAGTGTGGCAGAGCAAGTAAACTTTTCAAAGTAGGCACGCTGCTGCTGTAGCATGCACTACTAACTTACTCGCACTACCCCAAAATGAACGGCTGCTCCAGTTGTCCCACTGTGGAACGTCAGGTCCAGTGACTTTGTGGGACGAGATCCCCACTCTCTGATTGGCCCAATAGGCTGCCTGTCACTTGACAAGCAGCCTATTGGGCCAAAGTGCAGGGATCTCTCCCTACAAAGTTAATCAACCCCAAATCAGCTAGCTAATTGTAGAAGCAGTTAGTCGGTATTTCTCCTGTCTGGGAAATTGCTGATGTTGCTGAAACCCAAGAGAAGCTGAAGACGTGTCTGACACTTCCGCTGCCCAGCAGATCAACTGTGTACACATCACCATGGCAACATGGACAGCCCTCTCAGTGTTCTCCCCAGGCTGTTTTAGCCGGGTGCTCCACCCGGCTAGTTTTGGTTAGCACCCGGCTGTCATTGGCTCACCTCTTCCTCTGCAGTAAGCAGAGTTGTGCAGAGAAACTCTGGCCCTGCATTCTCTTATCTCGCCCCACCCGGCTACTCTTTTATGCCCCCCGGCTGGAAAAAATTTGTGGGGAGAGCCCTGCCTCTGCTGCGCATGTGCACTGTCCCAGTTTGAAACATTGTATGGCTCTCACGGAAATACATTTTAAAATATGTGGCATTTATGGCTCTGTCAGCCAAAAAGGTTCCTGACCCCTGCTCTGGAGGATCAAAATGTTTGGACTAAAAACACACCTTGTCCAAGCAAAAACTGAATTGTGAGATAAATGTTCTTACTCTAAAAAAAGCAGACCTACACCTCTTCATTCTCATTCAATATTTACCCGCAATAAAGTGCAGCATGTCCGTATCCACTAAAGAGTGCCAAAGGCATCCGTTTCCTGTCTGCATGCCGATAAATCGGGGCCGATGTCTTGTAGGAAATCACTCATGATAAGTGACACTGCTTGCCTCGTGTAAGCTGCAATATTACAGAATAGGAATGTTAAGCCTGAAGCAGCTCATGTATAGCCATACCAAAGTTTCGGGATAAAAAATAATAAATATTTTAATGTTTCAGAGCTTAACCTCTGCTGAAAACTCACCCACCGACACTAATCAAATCTGAATTAAGCCTTTCGCAGCCTGGGGTCTGTGCCAAATTTGCACCTCAGTAAGCTTTAGAATTTTTAGCTGTGTCAGTTGCTACCCAAAACATCCCTCTTCCCCGAGGACAGGTGCAGATGCTTTCTTTTGGCACCGCAAAGATTCTTATTTCATTTGCTGGCATCATAGGCTGAAAACTTGCATAAGAAAAGTAAATATCTGATGGGTTTTCCCAGAGCTACTTTTTGAAAAGAGCTGAAATCGACTCAAGAATTCTGCCCAGATTGCAGAAGTTGCCATGAAAACAGAACCAGCCGGAGTTTGTAATTATCTGAATCTTTATCCTAGAGCGTCTTTTCTCCTATTATCTAGTTCTATTGCTTATTTAATCTGCTGCTGTTACTATCATACTGGAAGGACCCTAGAAGGGCCGCCTATTGTACTGCCTGCTTCTAGCTGAATTCCCACTTTATTCAAAGTTAGTCGATACAAGCTCAATGTTGTGAAAACAATATTTTCGTTTTGGGCATCGTGGAAAGGGGTTAAACATTTTTTATTCATTCTTCTCGCCCAAAATTGGTCGAATTGTCAAACAGGCATGCTCTTAGTGGCACCGATTTTTATCACATTGATAATCATCTAATCTGTTTGGCAATCTGCCACCAAGTTTACAGATGTATGACAAGCTGTAGGGCCCTTTTTCACTATATCAGTTGTCAATTATAACTGAAAGGACAACGGATGTGCGAAGGTAATGTCCAGGATTCCCTGTGGCTCAAGCGATGTTACTGATTAACTGCTGACAAGGAAGCTGTTACTGGTTCATCGCCATTTTGAGAATTCCATTGATCGCAGTGAACAAACAAGTTGCAGGAGAGGAGAAAGAGATTGATAAGCAGATTACGATAAAGGCGAGTCTGACGTGTATATGTTTATTTTGACTTTTATTTTTCAGTTCAGTTTTGCTTTAAGTAATGTCATCAATACCACATGACTAGAGATGGTGACAGTGACAGCAGACCAACTGGAGAAGCTTAGTCAGGGAATAAAGGGCAGGAACAATTTTTTTTTCACTGAAACCAAACATGAAGCAATTATAAGATACCAGTCAGCATGCATGGTGTTTTCATGCTTTTGTTTTACTTCACAACATTTGGACACACCCTCACTTTGAGTCCTGAGTGAAAGAGATGTATCCCATGGCAACCATCCAGATTCCATCCTTAGCTAACCACGCCATGATTAGCTGCTGACAGACACTGAACTTTGTTTGCACTTGACCGTCTGCTCTTGGTATTTTAATAGACCTGTAAGTGCCAACAAGTTTGATATTATGTCATTTTAGCAGTAATTTTCATATCTGGAGCTCTCCTTTCAGCTGGAATTAGTCCTTGATAAAATTATATAGGATGAAAGTCAGTCATCGGTTCCCGATAATCCTTTTAAGAGAAAAAGCTTCCTGACACATAATTATATTCAGATAAAACAGCTTGTCCTGATGACCACCAATGTTCACACTTTATTTTTAACAGATACATTTCCATATAAAGTAAAAGTTAGCTTTAAAACACATTGTTAACTGTAATGTCTTTTTGATACTGCAAGCTTTCAAGAGGATAATTACATATAGCGTTCATTTGTCTCTTGTTTCCCTGTAATAGCACTGAAATAGGAATAAAATCTGGCGTAAAGTTGAATGTCTAATGAATGTCTTCAGCCTTGCCATTGTATTGAATAGCAGAGTGATTGAGAGCAGACATGTTAGACGCTACGCGTTTTGGGTCCTTTGGGAGAAACGCGCTTTACTAATGCAGTTGTTAAGGGCAACGGGCGCAGAATTTGTGGAACAGTGGTATTCAACAATAACTGGTGAACTAGGGCTAGAGTTAAAGTGAACCTGAAATCAGAACTTCCTCTCTGCTCTAAAAGATAAACAACAGCATAATACCCTGTAAAGAAAAACATTTCTTTGTTACAGCTGACACCAGATGCTGGGGAACAGCTCGCCAGCGAATCTCTATGTGCAGTCTGGCTGTGTATTACTTCCGGGTCGCAACGTACCAGAGTATGCCCGTGTCTGAATGCATCCTTTAGTACGCATGCCCTGACCCAGCGGTACGCGTCCCTGATTTCAACAACGCGCACCACCAGGCCAGGGTATTCATACTAAAGGACGCGTGCAGACACGGACATGCGTACTACTCCGGGACATTGCGACCCAGAAGTGGTACAGGACCCACCATTCACTGTCCTGGTTTGCAATGCCACCATCCACATCACTCACAAAGCCATGATCCCCTGCTTACTGATCTAGCAAAATGAAAATAAAAATGAAATGCTAACGCTTGTATAGTGCTTTTCTCCTCTTAGACTTAACGCTTTTGGGAGATGCAGACACTAAAGGCGCTCTCTGAATACCACCCCAGAGTCTTGGCCAAAAACTCTTCACTGGTCAGCTACTGGCTCCCCCGCCAGGATATCAAATTTGGTCTCCTAGATCGAAAATGGTGCTCTCAACCAGTACACTATCCAGCTGTTATAGTGGGAAGAGTGGGGACAGATGCCAATGGCAGCTAAAGCCACGTCTCCTTTCCAATCAATGTGAAAGGAAGGGGGAATATGGTGAGAGTGCTACAGGATGACACAGTGGATGACCTCCAGAAGATAACAGAGACATTATCAGTGGAACTCAAAGAGTAACATTTGGAACTCATGAGTATAATTTGTGATTTTAGGGTATGGGTGTAGACCTTAAGGTGTATACACACACCTAGGATGTATGTGGCCCATCTGGTATTGGGACTCGGTCCCCTTGGGCTTCATCGCTGGGTCAGCCAGTACAGATGCATGTCAGCTGTGTAGCTGATAATGCGTACAGTTGCTATGGGGAGAGGGGGGAAGTGGAGTGATGCTTAGCAGAAGTCACATGGTGGGCGGGGGAGTGGTGTCTTCAAAGTAGTTGGCCATCCATCAGGTGAATAGATCAGCCAGGTGGATCGACCTTTTAGCAATGGAGAAGCAATAGATAAGAGGGGAAAAAAAATAAGTAGGCGTAGAATAGCGTTTACTTGAAGAGTGTAGATTATGGCAGCCATATTGCTGCTACATTTCCTGCCTCTTGTTCTGATATTTTAGTTTGTGTCACAAATCTAAATACTAGCGATTTAGAAAGTATCAGAGGATCAGTACTCTAGCTAGAAAGGTAGCAATCTGTAAAAGGAAGTTAGTAATGGTACCTTAAAAAAGGTAGCAATGCTATGCAATCCCCCAGCGTCAGGCCTTTTTCCCGCTATACTGCATTTAGTGATACAATCGCCAATGTTCTGCAAACTCAGGCTACAGTTAAACTAATAGAGACGGTGGCGACCACTTCCATTAGCGTGATCTGTTTGCAGTGCAAATTTTTCCAGAGTCCAATTGTTGCCGTGTTTTGGGTGCGACTGAGCTCCTATACAGAGTACAGTAGCTCAATTATATTGGAAATTAGGAAGAAATTCAATTGCAGCACCACTGTGATAGCCTTAGTGCAAAATAACCCTGAGGGAGAGTAATTTATGCAGTACTCATCAGTGGCTGCCACGTTTAGCGAGTGACTGGCCACTCATGCATTCATACGGTACTTGGGCAACAAGGGCAAGATTTCTGGAAAAGCCACAAAGGGCCGGGCCTTGGGTGGCTGCACCTCGACAAGAAATAGAGGTTGCTACATATGAAAGAGTAGGCAGCAAATGAAAAGGGAATTTGTCCATGGGAGATGTATATGAAAGAGAGGGACAGCAGTACATGTATGATACACATGGAAGATAGAGCTACACATGGAGTGGGAGAGGGCTGCTGCACTTGGAAGGGGAGCCCCAACACACTTGGCCTAGGAGCTGAAGAAATAAATCTAACCAGAATCCAGTGTCAATGGACAGTCGAGCTGATTCACTGCCCATCAGACCTTGCATGCCACAATTTTCAACCATGCAATTGTTAAATAAGAAAACCCATTGATCTCGGTTAGCGGTTGAGGAATAGGACCACACTGTGACCATACATGCAGGGGCGTAGCAATAGGGAGTGCAGAGGTTTGCGACCGCATCGGGGCCCCGAAGGGCCCTCCCTCAACTGCAGTATTAGCTCTGTATTGGTCCTGTGCTCATAATAATCACTTCTATAGATACTTTGAATATTGGAAATCATTAACAAGCTGTTCCCTATCCCCTTCTTGCACCTCTGACACTGTAGTTGCAATTGGCAGGTTTTGGTGCGCTGTATCAATTGTTATGCATAGAGTGCTTGGGGGGGGGCCCATGTAAAACTTGCATCGGGGACCACAGCTCCTTAGCTACGCCATTGCATACATGTGAGCTACCGGTAGTTCTAAATCAGGCTAGCCGTGCTTTGACTAGGCTGCCAAGTGGTGGGAGGTTAGGTACTCTAGTATCTGTGTGCAGTGCAGCCAAACCTGCATAAGATTATACTAGCTTAATGTCTTCATGCGTATACCAATTTGTTGTGGCTCTGCCTCAGATCTGCCACTTCCTTTGAGTCCTTTGGTAAGAGGCAGACAAACCATCTGCAAAATAGTTCTCAGCTTCCCGGGGGGAGAAATATTCCCGAGCTGGAAATGAAGGATCAGTGTGGACAGATGCTGTGCTACATTTTCTTTTCAAAGTGACGCAGCATGGAGCAAAGTAAGCTATCAGATACATTTCCCCCAACTGTCCCTTTTGTCTGAAAAAGTATGCACGCTCTGGGCTGTTGCTGATGCAATGATTTCTGCTGCTTAATGACAGATTTTAACATTTCCGAGGAAGAGGCAGTATGGGACCATCACACGCCATAGGAGGGGGGGAGGGATGGGGGGGGGATAGAAGATATTTTAAAAATGACCAGTCTTACAATGATTCATTCAGTAAGCTGTATGAGGGGGGTTACTGGAAGTAATATTTCTAGATGAACTTATAACACATAAGGAACTGTTTATTAAAGAACAAAAAAAGTTCCGTTTTTGATTCTACACTTGTTAAAGGGAACCCGAAGGCTGCCATATTTATTTCCTTTTAAACAATAGCAGTTGATCAGGTACTCCGATTCAGGATTTACTGGATTAGCCATAGGCTTGTTCCAGGGTTTTGACACTACTTATGCCAGGAGATGAACAGGGTTGCCAGACAACTGGTATTGTTTACAAGAAAATAAATATGACAGCCTCCAGATCCCTTTCACCTTGGGTTCCCTTTAACATCTGAGTGGCACTTTTTGAAGGTCATGTACATTTATAAAACTGGCAACAGGTAGCATTGAAAAGTGGAGGACTGCCTAAGATGACCATTCATGCTGTCACTTGGATTTATAACAGTTCAGATCAAATCTTGATTTCCCCAATGCAGATGCCCGTGTATAAAAAGCCAAAGTAAGGCCCAGTGTTGCAGGAAAACTTGCCGTACACCTTAGACTCGCTCAAAAAGTCCTCTCTACGCCAGTCCATTGAAATGGAAGAATTCATTAAAGGACACCTGAAGTGAGAAGGATATGGTGACTGCCCTATTTCTTTCCTTTTACGCAATAACAGTTGCCTGGCTATCCTGCAGGTCTATTTGGCTGCAGCAGTGCCTGAATAACACCAGAAACAAGCATGCAACTAATTTTGCCAGTTCTGACAATGTCAGGAACACCTGGTCTGCTGCATGCTTGTTCAGGGTCTGTGGCTAAAAGTATTAGAGGCAGAGGATCAGCAGGGCAGCCAGGCAACTGGTATTGCTTAAAGAGAACCCGAGGTGGTTCCATGGGGGGCAGATGGGATACAGAGGCATGTTCTCTGCCTCATGACATGTCTCTGTGTCCCCACACCGCCACTCTCTGCCCCCACCACCGCACTATAGCCCCCCGAGATTAGTGACAATATTTGTCGCCATCTCAGAGGTAAACATAGGGGAGAGGGATTCCCTATTAAACATGCCCGGCAGGGGTGTTCCTGCAGGCTTTCCAGAACTGCCATTGTGCAGCTCTCTCTCCCTAGTCATGCCCCTGCCACTCCCCCGCCTCCTGCATCCTGTGAATGAGAGAAAGTCTCTCATTCCAGCGTCGTGACCCGGAGGTCACGAAAGTGAAAGTGGGCCATTGCAGCCCACAGGAGCAACGGGGAGCAGTGGTTTCTGCGGCTAACTGATCCGTTCAGCCTACTACCCCCCCTCACACTTTAGTTGTCCTTTAAGGGCAAACGGGACATAAAATACATAGCGTACCAATTAGTTTGACCGCTCAGCCACACCTGATGAATTTCCAAATTGCAACATATTTCGCAGGCACAATACTGCCTCAGGCAAACAGTCCCTTACTAGTTTGTTCTCCTCAATTTGCCGGATGAGGCAGGATTGTGTCTGCTAAACGCTTTGCAATTTGGAGTAACCATTAAATGCTATTTTTTGTATGAAATAACCGAATTGTGTCTGTTTGGTCTACTGTGGTGGTAAGTCCACCACTACCTCCTCTTTTAAATGTTTTTTAACACCGTTTTATCCTATTTTGGCTCCTCTGTTCAAGCTTCTACACCATAGTCTAGTCCACCCCTGGTGGAGGGGCGTTACCCCTTTTTTCCTGTCTACAGAAAGAGACTTCTTAAACCAGAGTGGGGTCAAGTCAATTTCCCCACCAGCCTATACAGTCCTACTCCTGTGAGTATAACTGCCCTATGTCATATGCTGTGTTTATTTGTGACTTACAAAGAGACTACACCATATTGGGCTCTCGGTCTCCTTTTCTTTTTCCTTTGTGCATGAATGGGATTTTAGCACTGGAAGTAGGAAAAATCCACAAGGAAGAGCAGATTATCAGAAAACCCATACCTCATAGGAGAGCAGGATCATCCACCAGGAAACCTAGGCAGGTGTCTGGGGCCTAGTGGGTGTCTAGGGGCCCACCAGCCACCACCTTTGACCTTACCCCCACTTCAGCTTACAGAAAAGACCACAAGAGGGCCCCAATTCTACTACCTTGGGCCCAGGGCCCCAATATACCCTAAGCCACCCTGGCCATCCCTGAACCTCCCAGATGTGCAGGTCACTGTTAACCACACTACCAATCGCCCTACCTCTCAAGCCCGCTGTCTGGGTGTCACCCTGGACTCCACACTCTCCTTCACCCCCCACATCCAAAATCTCACAAATAGGGATGGTCGGAAATGCCAATTTCAGATTCCGCGGTAAATCCGCATTCCGCCATTGCCAAATACCGATTCCGCTTTCCAATGCGGAATTTCCGCCGGAAATCGCGGAAATTCCGCCCGACTTTAACATCGATTTTCTCAAAAACTATAAGGTCTTTTTAAAAACTTTTTTTTGCATCTTGTTCAGGAGAATCCTGAAAATTTGGTGTTTCTAGGACTTATGGGGGCTTTGCTCTTAACCGCTAAAGTCGGCGGATTTTTACTGTAATGTAAATGCAGAAAATAGGCAGATGCGGATTTTCTGCATTTTAGGGTTTATTAAGCAGAATCTCCTGAACAAGATGCAAAAAAAAAGTTTTCAAAAAGACCTTATAGTTTTTGAGAAAATCGATGTTAAAGTCGGGCGGAATTTCCTCGATTTCCGGCGGAAATCCGCCTAACGCACTTGCATTACCGATTTCCGCATTCCGATGCAGAAATGCAATTTCCGATCGAATTTCGGAAATTGCATTTCCATGGAATCCGAATGAGCATCCCTACTCACAAAGTCCTTCAACTTCCACCTCCGTAACACCTGCAACATCCGCCCTTTCCTGACCTCTGCCACCACCAAACTCCTCATCCATGCCCTCATAATTTCCCACCTCGACTACTGCAATGCCCTTCTGTCTGATCTCCCTATGACCCGAATTGCCCCGCTGCAGTCCATCATGAATGCGGCAGCCAGAATTATCCACTCCTCCCATCGTTCCACCATGGTGGCTCCCCTCTGTGAATCCCTCCACTGGCTTCCTATCCAGTCCAGAATCAGACTCAAGATATTGTGTCTGACCTACAAATCTGTCCACAAAACCTGCCCAACCTACATTTCCGATCTCACTCAGAGGTAACCACCTAGCCGCTCACTCCGCTCCTCCAATGAACTTCGCCTGACCTCCCCCCGCATCACACAGTCCCATGCACGCCTCCAGGACTTCTCAAGAGCTGCTCCAACACTATGGATCTTCCTACCTCCACCCATTAGGGCAGCCCCCTCCTTCAACATCTTCAAGAAGGCCCTTAAAACTCACCTTTTCACTCTGGCCTACCACCCCTCACAAGTGCTCTAAACCCGCAGCTAAACTCTGGTCCCCTACCTTTTATGTACCTACCTCTCCCTCTAGATTGTAAGCCTTCGGGCAGAGTCCCTCCTCCTTTTGTGTCCTACCTGATCACGCACCTCCATTACTGTGCACACATGCTATGCATTTGAGTGAGCTCGACCTGCCTTATCTCCATGCTCCCATCCACTGACTGACTAAGCATTACCTTGTACTCATACTGTGCTGCGTGATCTGTTTTTTTCTTGTATTCCTGTATTGTCGTATTCCTGTATGTCACCCCTATATATTGTCTGTAACCTAAACTAATGTCCTGCGCTTCTTAATATGTTGGTGCTTTAAAAATACAATAAATAAATAAATATCTGCCTCATAGTGTTAGCTAAGTGTAGAGGGGGTAATTTCCAAATTTTTATACAAATTCCCTGAAACACACGAAGAACATTTTGAAAGAGCAAAGGATGTAAGCTTGAGTTTATAGGTCTGAGTCATAAACCCACTAGGAGAGGGTTAAGGACACCAGCACCTTTGTGGGATGTAGTAAATTTAGAAGATACATCAAAGAGATAGAGAGACACAGTTTTCATAGCCGTGACTGGTGACAGTGACAAACGAGAAGTGTAAGACTACACACTGCAGCCACTCAATTACTCAGACTAGTTATGTGCTTTTCCACACAAGTCCTCTGAGGAGCTCATATTCCATTTCACCCTACAAAGGGAACACAGAAACCATGGAAAGCCCCAGATTACCAAGAGAGCAGCAAATATCTCTGACGTAATCTCAACCTCCTCTCAGTTTATGCATTTCAGTATAATTCTAGGGAAACTAATGATAAAGACACTACAGTACAACAAGGGCTGCTCTGCTTTATGATTGCCGAGGAAATCGAGATGCAGATGTCCGTATGGCTGATATTGTGGTGAAACCCCTCCCACAGTGTGATGTCAGGACCTAGGTCCTGACAGTTTCCTGTCTGTGAGCCTCTTTGCATAGTGGGAAATAACAGCTCTTTCCAACTGCCAAACAACCAGCATCTCCCTTTGTGCATAAGTAAAAAAAACAAAAACCTTTTAGCCTATCGCATTGTTAGGGGGTTTGGTTATAGATAATGGCAGTTGGTGCTGTCTGTTTATTTTTTTCTTGTCTGTCAGTAGTAAAGATGATTACATGCAGGCTGATTGTGGATCAATGATTTGTAGTTACATCACTGCTATATTTTTCTCTTCCACATACCGGTATGTAATGGCTATGGTTAAAGAACACATCCAGAATGGTTCATTTTTTTCTGAGTCATTTAATTACCATATGTCAGTTCTAGGACTGATATAAGAAGGTAGATGCATAGAAACTGTGGCAAAAGATGCTGCAGTTAGGCAGACAAAGACAAAGTACTGTTATTTCATTAAAAAATTACCTGAAGTGAAATGAGGAGATAAAAAAATACTACTTAGAACTTGCCTGTGGTGTTTTATGGTTTGTCACTCTATGGGTTAATAATCCAGGGTTGTAAACTGCAGTCTAATGAAGTCTGACTATTACCCCTGATGAGGTGGAAGAATGAATAAAGCCCATGGTGGGGTAGATTACCTCCTCCAGAGTGTCCTGACGCTGCTTGTTGTCCTCAGGGTCCCGCCCGTTCCCCACGCTTGGTCCTCAAAAGTATTCAACGGGATCCTCTAAACCAGGGGCGTTGCAACAGAGTACATCAAAAAAGGCGCAGGGAAATAAGGGCACACAGAAACGATGTTTGTAAAATATGGTTATTAAATACCAATATTTTACTTTAAAAATATAAAATATCGATATAAAATATCGATATTTTATTGTGGCCTAACCTGAGATTACTGGAGACTTTCAAAGCCGTGGATCAATTGCGTTGTCCTGTAACTCATTGCTGAGCAGCTGGAGGTGCAAGCCTCTATTTACTGGCCGTGTGTCTGGGGAAGGATGCCTGGCTGGCTGCTTGATCCGTTTCTCTGGGTTTGACCAGCTGTCCCAGGCTATTCCCTGCTTGCTTGGTTGTGCTGAAAAATGCGGAAGTCAAAGCTGGATTACCCGTACCTGCCTTAGTAGTGTCAGCGGCAGCTGCTGTGACAGGGCGGCTGCAGTGACAGGGCGGCTGCAGTGACAGGGCGGCTGCAGTGACAGGGCGGCTGCAGTGACAGGGCGGCAGCGGACAGCCACACACAGGGATGGAAGTGAGGCCCTATTGGCACTGCTAAGGTAACAGTACTCTACAAGTGCAGAGGATGGGGGAGGAAAAACTTCAAACTTGGGAAGATGATGATGATGATTGTGTATGTATTGTACTGCTGTCCCTGAGCTGCCAGGGACTTGTTGTGGCAAGTGTACTAAATGAGTGCTGCCATAAGCGGCGATACAAAATATTGGGATTTGGGCGGCCTCAATGCCCGATATATAGCGGGTGCTGTATCAGCGCTCGCTATATATTGGGTGCCCAAATTTCCGCTCTGGCACCCAAAGACCGCTATTTTGTATTGGAGTCTATGGCTGCGGCCATTTAGTACACTTGCCGCATGCGCCCTTTTTTCCTGCTTCGATTACAACAGCCCTGGGGATCAACCTGCAAAAGTGTCATGGTACCCCAAGGGAACAAAACTCCTCCCCGTTTACACACTTTGCCCAAACACCATTGCAGAGTACTGCTGTAGGTTTCCAGCCACACACACTTCTGCCATTCACCATCTCCCGATCATGTGACTGGCATCGGTCATGTGATCAGGAGCCAGCAAAAGGCAGCAGAGAGTGTGCAGCTGTGATGCATGGAAGTGACCCGCAGTGCTAAAGGCAGATAATCTATATATTACACAGCTCCCTGCGTTGAGAGGGAGGAACTAAGAAGGAAGGGGAGTAGGCCCCGACAGCCTCTGGCCCCCAGCAATTGCAGGGATCACAGGGGCTATAGTTACACAACTGCTTCAGCCAAATGCTTAACCAGGAAGTTCCTGCAAGCGTCGGCACATAATTCAGAATTGTGCAGGGGTCTATGTGACATTAAGGCCTTGTACACACACTCCATCTCTCGGGATAGTTCAGGGCCAAGTTCTGTACAGACATCACTAGTCTAGAGGCTAGCAACACACCAGTTACTATGGAGCAAGGGGGAGGAACGTTGCTTGGCACAAAACTGAGCAGCTTCCAATGGTCAAAGTGCTCGGGGGTCGGTCGGGCGTCACTAAAGTTCTGGCATGCTACATCTTCTGGCGATATCTCTTGCCTAGGTAAGCAATGACAAACACCATTTTGATTTTGAAAATTGGTGACATACATAACATCCAGTAAAAAGCAAGAATAAGCAGTGGGCGTGTCCCAGACATCCACAGCACTAATGTTTTACCTAGAGGTCTGGGGTCTAAAAGAACCATACAGAAAAAAAGTCACATGACCTCAACTTCCAAAAAGTACATAAGGTAAGTAGAATATTTCCTTGTAATTGGGACCAGATATGAAGTAAGGTGAAATGGGGCCCTAAGCAAGCAATTACTTTGGGCTCACTTTTTATGACCACCTGACTTTTTGGGCAAGATTTGTTGGGGGCTAGCATAAAAAAGACCCTTAGACTCTCTCCAAACACCTGCCTAAGTTGCCTTGTGGGTGGATCTGGATCTGATTAGGACCCCAGTTTGTCATGAGCTTGGAATATGAAGGTGTAATGTCTGGCAGATCTGCTTTCTTTCAGCTGCTATGCCCCAATCTACCACCACCTTCTTCACCCTATGTGGCGCGTCCCCACTAGAACAGAAGGTGAGGAAACAACACCTGCCCGACTTCGGTTACACCCAGGCCTTGGTGGTGCAAGATATAGCAGCTGAGGCCAAGAAAGGCCACCAGAACAAACAAGACTATGGCCTTAATACATCATTGTCTTTGCGATAACTCTTTCCAGTTTGTTAAATTACCGAATTCAACGTTTATCGATTTCTAGTTGTATTCATCAATGTTTTTCCACATTCGGTGTGACTTCGATAAACTATCGATAACAATACGGTAACGTGTCGATATTACCATTTTACAGCGGTAATTTAACATAAGGCCATAAGATTCCCGTGGAATTGGGTAAAAAGGCAGTCCATTGAACACCACGTAGCAACATTCCGAATAGGGCTTAACACCTGGACCAGGATACCGAATAGGGCTTAACACCTGGACCAGGATTCTGGAAGTGGCTTTGGACAATCCCATAATTTTGCCAGCTACGGCTTGATAGGAGCCTTTTCTGAAAAAAATGTAGTGCAGCTAGCAATTTAGTTAACCCTGGCACTCCCTCTGTTCTCTTACAAGATGATTTAAGAGAAATGCAGATGTCCTGGTATAGCACATCAATCTATTCTCTTGCAAATTGATATGGTTCTAGACCTTATTCTTGCCCTTCTGCGCCTTTGAATCACTCTCAGCTGATACCTAACCACTTCAAATGTGTTATGCAAGTGTAACGTTGACCGTTCCACTGAGGAAAGGAGTCTCCCGAGTGCAGAGTCTAAGTGACCACGGGTCTTCACCAGCACCCCAGGAGGGGGTGATGGGCCGCAACCCCTAGTGGGCTACGGACTACTTATCTGCCTAGTGCCCACCAGGTTGCACCCAAGAAGGACTCCAGCAGTGGTCAGGAGAACAGATGACACCTCGATGTGGAGGCTGGATGACTGAATGAGGATCCGGGGTACTGAAGGTTAAGAGATCCGGGGTAACTGTGTTAGATCTAAATCCAGAGGGTAACTGAGAGCAAAGTTCAGATCCGGTAACAAACTGAGGTCAGGGCAGGTAGCAAAGGTTCCAATCCGGTAACAAGCTGAGGTCAGGGCAGGTAGCAAAGGTTCCAATCCGGTAACAAGCTGAGGTCAGGGCCGGTAGCAAACCAGGAGAGTCAGGGACGAGCCAAGGGTCAAAGCCGGGTAGATCAGATCAGGAGTAGTCAAGAAACAGGCCGGGTCGGTAACGAATCAATCAGGAAAACAAACAGAGCTTCAGGCTTTTTCACACACTAGCTGACAGAGGAATCAGCGTGGAGTGCTGTGAGTCCTTGCCTTTTATAGTGAAGGAGGGCTGGCCTTCCAATTGAATTCCGCGCCACGCATGCGTACTAACGGCCGCCAAGACCAGCGCATGCGTACTGCCATCCTGACGCATGCGTACTCTTGTCCGCCAGGAACGGCGCATGCGTACTTGTTTGCCCACAGTCGCGGCTTGTACTTCCGCCCTTCCGGCCACTGGCAACCACCATGATGACGCGTCAGTACGCGTTCCTCCACACAGGCCACCCGGAAGTGCTGGCCTCCGATGGAACACGGAACATCGTGCACCCTGCATTGGCGGGGCCCCTCCGGACTGCGGATCTCCGGGGAATGCTAAGGCCATCAAACCACCGACTTGTGGTAAGATTTCCGTGTGATCCTGACAAAATGGCTCCTTCTTCTCTGTCAGCAATGATCTGACAGGAATAACGACAGAGCAGTGAAGGAGATAACTAATCCTAAATTAAACGCTAAATCAGGCCCACTTTTATTTTCAAGAATTTCACTTTCTTCCGTTTTATCGCATCATTACCGAATGATTACCGAATGCTCGCTAACTGCTGTAGATAACTTTGATGAATCCTGAAATCAACTTATCGAGTTCGGTATTTTACCGAGCTGTCGGTAATTGATTCGATAAGTCTTGATGAATCGAGGTCTATGTAGCTGGGTGATAGAAGAGGCTACACAGATCACCCCAGGAGTTATGGACAAGGGAGTAAGATTGCCTAGAGCAACCGATAACCGCCACAAACAAACAAGGCACAATGGTTGCTCAGGGCGACCGTAGCCCTAAGCTTCTGACTGAGTAACAGGACAGACAATAGACAGACAGAATACTTGCCAATCTAATACCTGCCCCAGTGGTAGCAAGCATCCACGCATCCACACTGACCTGGACAAGACAAACAAGTAAGAGCGTAATTAATAGCAACTGCAGCCTATAGTTACATTCACAGGAACAGGACTAGCAGGAACAGACAGACAGAAGGATTGTTTGCCTAGCAATAGCAAACATCCACACTGACAAGACAAACCGGTAGGAGCGTAACTAATAGCAACCGCTGCTACAGTCACGTCCACAGGAACAAAACTAGCAGGATAATTAACTAACAGTCACCAATGTGGTGAAGGCAGTTTCCAACTAACAGGATGGTAAGACTTCACTGCACCCCTGCGAGTGCAGCGAACGTCCAGGCAGGCAAGGTAATGCAAAGCAAAGCAATACAAAATACAACATTCACAGCATGGACCCAGCAACAACTCAGTTAAGCTGTACGCTATATCGGGCAAGGTCTGGAATGAGAGGTAGGCTTTTATATGGATATCAGCCAATGGGAACAGACATGCAAATTCCCACACAGCTGAATGGTAATCATGCAATCCTGTGCTACACTGATTGAAGGCTGCAAGCTTCCTGTGAATGGAAGGGATTCTCGCTACAAAGGCATGCAAGATTATGCAACCACATGCATGTAAGAAATTCATAGCTGTCTGACTGCAGTTCAACTGCAGAAAGCCATAGGCGGATTCATGACAACATCCTGGGCTACTCTGAACTGCAGAGTGATTGCAAATAGCAAAGACTCTCAGGCCGTTTACACACAAAACGTGCAGGAGAACGGCTCCTGCAGGTGTTGCGGCGTGTCGTCGGGAATCTGCGGTGCGAAGCTGAGTAGCGGTGGTAGTAGTTAATTTACCCGAAGGGGAAACGCTGATTCCCGACGATAAAATGCGCCGGGATACGTTGTACCGCAACGCATCGAAACACAGCGTCGGGTGTGAAAGGTAAAATGAAAGTCTATGGACTTTCCTTTTACCTTGGTTAACGCATAGTATAGACTTTGCGGTAAACCGCCAAAAGACGGCTCTGGTGTGAAAGAGCCCTCATGGCAAATGCAAACAAAACCAAGCAACCAAAATGCAGGTAGAGAAATCAAAACTGCTCGGCTGTAGCTCTGCTGCAACTGGTACGTATCCATTAACCGGGCGCATCCGGCAGGTGGCGCTGTTGTTGATAATTACTTCACGTAACAAAACAGTGAATGTAAATGCCGCGGGTGGCTCTAATTGCATTCCTAGTTAAGATAACAATATGTATATTTAAAAAAGTGATTTAATTAAATGAGAAATAAGTCGGCGGCAATGTAACAGATCAAGCCGCCGGCTTCGTGTCTCGCTCTCCTCCCCCTTGCCCTCTCTTGTATAGAGCCCTGGGGGGGACATGCGTGTCCCCCCAGAGTCGTTCGTCGCGGCAGGGAATCCTGCCTGTTTTATTGCGACAAACGACTCTGGCTGGGACCCCCAGGGCTGCCAGTGTTCTATACGAGAGAGGGCAAGGGGGGAGGAGAGCGAGACACAAAGCCGGCAGCTTGATCTGTTACATTGCCGCCGGCTTATTTCTCATTTAATTCAATCACTTTTTTAATATACATATTGTTATCTTAACTAGAAATGCAATTAGTGCCACCTGCGGCGTTTACATTCACTGTTTTGTTACGTGAAGTAATTATCAACAACAGCGCCACCTGCCGGATGCGCCCGGTTAATGGATACGTACCAGGGATCCTTACAGTAGGACAGAATAGTTTTTTATGACCTTGCCTGGATCAGAAGTATAAATACTAGCCTGCACAAGCATGATGGAGTTAATATTTTTATTCTCCACTCAGCCTAAGCTAGAGAGGACACCAAAATTGCTTCAATTCTGTGGGAGGGAAGTCTAATCGCCCAGAATATTAAAACATGTGCAACTACAATAAAACTCCATTACGCCCTTGGAATGCTCTCAGAATAATGATAAAATAAAGGCCTTTTATTTTTAGCCTAACTATTTTATTGTGCTGATTAATTAAGAATTGCTGCCTTAATTAACTAGAGTAATTTTCATATTGTTGCTATACAGGATATACAGATTGCAGATCTTAAAACAAATTAAAACATATTAAAAGCAGTTTTGTCTAGAAATTCAAAAGCCAACATGTAGTTCTCTGTGAGTAGCTTATGCGGAGTGGCTGCAGATATACAGCATATGACTTGCAGATTACAAAGGGTATTTAAAAGGGAATGTACAGTATTAGGATAGATTAGACTTAATAGATAGCATGGCATTGACATTCTACATTAGAATACGTGGGGTGACTTTTAGACAAATGTCATGCAAAACACAAAGCTTAATTATCAACGCTGAACATCTGGCACATATCAAAATACTTAGAGAACCTGAATTGAAAATAAAAAGTCAAAATAACCATACCCAGGTCATACTTACCTCCTGTGTAGTCTACTCCTCAATCTCTTTCTCCTCTCGTGTCCCATTTGTCCACTGTGATCAATTGAATTCTCCGTCCTTCATTTTAAAAATGGCCATTACCCCATAACCGCTTTTTTGTCACACACTGTTAAACTGTAATATCACCCACTTGAGCCATAGGGAAACATGGACATTACCTTGCACATTCAGTTGTAACTGACAGTTGCTGATATACAACTGACAGCAACTGGTTTATTTTATTTCTGACAAAATATTGTCAGAACTTGAAGGTATCACTGTAAGAAAGGATGAGCTTCTGAGAGGAACTGACGGTGAGGTTAGTATGCAAAATTCATTTGCAGCTACATCATGTGTTTATTTTAAATAATTTGACTCGCTTCAGGTTCCCTTTAAAGAAGAATGGTTGTCAAAATAACACAATAAATGTGCTTATTCTTTAACAATATTACTTTAGCAATTATTTAGTCAGTGTGTGTCCATTGTAAACTCCTCTCCCTGATTTACCGTACATTCGGAAATGTAATCACAGGTGGGGACACCTTTAGGCTGCTTTCACAGTGGGGCGTTAAAGTTCCACGTTAGAGCAGCCTGTAACGCAGCCCAACTCACAGTAATGAAAAATCAATGGGCTGTTCACAGTGCACACGTTGCATTACATTGTAACACTACAGGTTGAATGAAAGTGCAGCATGCTGTGCGTTAGACTGCTTGCACATGCTCAGTGACTAGCCACATGGCTAATTAATATTCACTGCACTGTGGTGACGTAACCTGGACTCATAGTGTTGTCCGGATCATGAATGAATCGTTCATTTGATCTGGATCTTTTTTGTGAGTCGAATCATCTGGATCACCACAATGAATGATTCGGTTCACAGTGGATGTCTGTCTGGAAGAAACAGGAACATACAGAATGTACAGTGCAGGGAAAGTCCTGTCCTGCTAGTCATTTCACCCCCAGTCTGCTTCCCTAGTAAAATTATTCAAATGATTCGGTTCAAAGATCCTGATCTTTTCAATGATCCAATTCGAATCATCCGAATCCTTGAAAAGATCCGTACTTCCCATCACTATCCTGGAGCGGCTGTTCTATCAGTATAGATAGAACGAAAACAGCGCACCAAGAGCCGCATAACGCGGCTCACTCTGAGTCCAACTTCAACACCACCATGCGTTGTGTTAGGGGTACGTTATGCGACCTTAACACCCCCTAAAACCCAACGTCCAAGTGTGAAAGAGGCCTTAGTGCCGTCAGGTGCAGCTCTACGGAATGTTTGTTTACTTAGAGTTCTGAAGCCAGTAGAAAATAAACCTGTATGTGCCGGGAGGAGAATTCCGCATAGCTTAACAGCCTAGGCTAAACCTCACTGGGAGGGTGGGGTTACATTCAATATACAGCAATATTTAGATATAGGTAGTGTTTTTGATGCGGACATCAGAAAGAAAAAAGAAAAAAAAAACTACCTTAAAAGTGGGTATCCTGAACAGTTTTCTTTTATTTAATGGAATGCTACACTATATATATATATATATATATATATATATATATATATATACACATATATGTACATATATATATATATATATATATATATATATATATATATATATACACATATATATATATATATATATATATATATATATATATATATATATATATATATATATATATATATATATATATATATATATATATATTAAAATAAATAAATATATATATATAACTATTTTTGAAATATTCAAACCAAGCTTGCTTGAGTTGCTGGCCATAGTAGTAGTACATGTCTTGGTCTACAGCATTTCCCAGAACGCTCATCTCTCTCTCTGTCATTGGCTAGAAGTCTACAGTCTGCACATCTGCACAGAGCAAAATGTAAAACCCCAGGCATCCCTCTGTCTCTAGGTTTACTGCAGTGACTATTTTCCACCGTGGTGGGATTTGATTGGTTCATTTTCAAATTCAATTAATTTACATAATCCAGCATCAACTCCACCTTATTTTTATCTCATTAACCATCCCAAATCCTCTCCATTCACCATTTTGGGCTGGTGCACACCGAGCGGCTTTTTGGGCGTTTTCAGATCCGCTTGCGGCTGCGGATCTGCTTGGTCAATGTATCTCAATGGGGTGGTGCACACCAGAGCGGCAGGCGTTTTGCAGAAACGAAAAATGCCTGGGTGAGGCATTTTTTGGATTGCGGATGCGTTTCTGCCTCAATGTTAAGTATAGGAAAACCGCAAACCGCTCTGAAAAACGGCACTTCAGAGCGGTTTTGCAGGCGTTTTTGTTACAGAAGCTGTTCAGTAACAGCTTTACTGTAACAATATATGAAATCTACTATACTTAAAACCGCAGCAGCAATCCGCAAAACGCTAGCAAAACGCCTCATAAAAATAAAAAAAAGCGTTTTGCGGATCTGCTAGCGTTTTGCGGATCTGCTAGCGGGTTTTGGTGTGCACCAGCCCTTTGTGCATATGTTATTTAGTCAACTGCAGAGGACAAGCCAGTTGGTCTCTTTAATTAAGCTTATTGAAGTACATACAATGTGCATGACCAGGGGTGCAACTATATCTTCTCCCCCCCCCCCCCCCCACCCCCCCCCCCCCCCCCCCCCCAGTATCTTTCAATAAAGTTTTATGAAAGGACCAGTTCACAGTGGTCAGTTAAGTTGCAGAATAATTATGCATGTCATCTCGCTGCCTAACCCTAAGACCCCCCCCCCCCCCCCCCCCTGGTGGTGCCTTACCCTAAGGCCCCCCCCCCCCACAACCCCTGGTGGTGCCTAACCCTAAGACACCCCCGGTGTGCCTACCTAAGACACCCCCTGGTGGTGCCTAACCCTAAGACACCCCCTGGTGGTGCCTAAACCCTAAGACCCCCCCCCCCCCCCCCCCCTGGTTGTGCCTAACCCTAACCACCCCCCTGGTGGTGCCTTAACCCTAACACCCCCTGGTGGTGCCTAACCCTAACCACCCCCCTGGTGGTGCCTAAACCACCCCCTGGTGGTGCCTAACCCTACCACCCCCTAGGTGATGTCTAACCCCTAACCACCCCCTGGTGGTGCCTAACCCTAAGGCCCTCTGGTGGTGCCTAACCCTAAAACCCCCCCTGATGGTGCCTAACCCTAACCTTGACAGTGTTACAAAAAATCCATCACGCCCTACATAAGCCAAACTGCAGACGTTATTTAACTGTAAACCGGTGAATGGATTTTTTGTAACACTGTCAAGGTTAGGGTTAGGCACCATCAGGGGGGGTTTTAGGGTTAGGCACCACCAGAGGGCCTTAGGGTTAGGCACCACCAGGGGGTGGTTAGGGTTAGACATCACCAGGGGGTGGTTAGGGTTAGGCACCACCAGGGGGTGGTTAGGCACCACCAGGGGGTGGTTAGGGTTAGGCACCACCAGGGGGTGGTTAGGGTTAGGCACCACCAGGGGGTGGTTAGGGTTAGGCACAACCAGGGGGGGGGGGGGTCTTAGGGTTAGGCACCACCAGGGGGTGTCTTAGGGTTAGGCACCACCAGGGGGTGTCTTAGGGTTAGGCACCACCAGGGGGTGTCTTAGGGTTAGGCACCACCAGGGGGGGGGGGGGGTCTTAGGGTAAGGCACCACCAGGGGGGGGGGGGGGGTCTTAGGGTTAGGCACCACCAGGGGGGGTCTTAGGGTTAGGCACCACCAGGGGGGGTCTTAGGGTTAGGCACCACCAGGGGGGGTCTTAGGGTTAGGCACCACCAGGGGGGGGTCTTAGGGTTAGGCACCACCAGAGGGGGTCTAGGGGTTAGGGATAGGTACAGAGAGGGTTCTATGTTCACGCTAAATAACGATAAGGCTTTAACGTTAAATAGCGATAAGCGACAAACTGATTAGCAGCAACACCGTGCGCCATTATTCGCAGGCGCCATTTTCAGATGGATCCGAAAAGGTACCTTATGAATAAAAACCAAAAACATTCATGAAAAATACTCCGGAAATAAAAGTGTTATTCAAGGGAAAAAAAGGAGAGAAAAAAAAAGCTTTTCAGTCCAGACTGTATTATTTTGTAGTTCTCTACAGGGGAGCAATTCATACATAGACTGGTGTAAGAATCACATACTAAGGGCTGGTGCACACCGAGCGGCTTTTTCAGCGTTTCTGCAGCCGCTTGCGGCTGCGGATCCGCTTGGTCAATGTATCTCAATGGGGTGGTGCACACCAGAGCAGGAGGCGTTTTGCAGAAACGAAAAATGCCAGGGTGAGGCATTTTTTGGATGGCGGATTCGTTTCTGCCTCAATGTTAAGTATAGGAAAAACGCAAACCGCTCTGAAAAACGCCTGTTCAGAGCGGTTTTGCAGGCGTTTTTGTTACAGAAGCTGTTCAGTAACAACTTTACTGTAACAATATATGAAATCTACTATACTGAAATCCGCTGCAGCAATCCGCAAAACGCTAGCAAAACGCCATAGAAAAATAAGAAAAAGCGTTTCAAAATCTGCTAGCATTTTGCGGATCTGCTAGCGGTTTTTGGTGTGCACCGGGCCTCAGTGCAAGTTTTGTTTCACTACCCACCGGCCAAACCCCAGCCTGCACAATTCTGACATCACCAATGTAAAGCCTTCTAGCCTGCTAAGGTTGGCCACGCCCTCAGTGACTACCTCTGCAGCTGTTCCCTATAAAATCTGTTCTATGAGGAGCACAACTACGGTAGCAGAAACTGGGCCATTTCTATAAAAAAGTGTCTCCCTTCAGCTTCCTGCTCCCCCTTCATAGTCGTCCCCAGGCACCTTAATTAAACTTTCCCTTGTGTCTCATTATACAGATAATCTCTCAGAAGCCGAGACTGACTGCAAAGTGCTTACACTTACATCCCTGTTCAATGAGCAGATCATTATCCAATATAATTATAGTAACAGTAGCAGGATATCTGCTTGAAAGAAACCACAGAAGTAAATTAAGTGAAATTTTGTTTCAGTTAAAAAAAGTGTTTTTTATTTAATACAGTGTTTGTTATCGGTTACAGATAGAGATGGGCGAACGTTTGCAGAAGTTCGGTTTGCCCCCATAATGCTCCATTACGGTCAACTTTGACCCTCTACACAGGGGCGCCTCTAGCCTTCTTGTCACTCCAGGCAAGAAATCCCGTGGCGCCCCCCCCCCATAAAAAATAAAACAAAAATCATATCCATTAAAGAACACTTCACACATGATATAAGCCATCAGAGAGGGATAACTATGAAATGGGGCCCTAGGCAAGATAACACTTTGCCCTCCACTGATGGTCACCTGGCTTATTTAGTTAGATTTGGTGGGGGCTAGCAACCACCAGGCCCCTAAACTCTCTCTAGACCCTAGGCAGCTGCCTAAGTTTGCCTTGTGGATGATCAGCATTGTATGCCATACAGCACATGCTGCCAGTATGCACCTCAAATACAGCATCCACACTACAAGTTCCAATGGCAGTCACATTGCAAGATTGGATTATCAAGCAAGACATTCTTACTTTCAAAATAATTTTTCACAAACATTATGAGATATGCAAATATGTTACCACCTGTTAGGGTGGGACTAGAGTGGGTATATCATGACATTGAAGGGCTGATATGGTAAGGTGGTTTAAGGCCCAGTGCACACCGAGCAGTTTTAGCAGCGATCCGCCAACCGCATTTGTCTGTGAAAACGCTTGGCTAATGTATTTCCATGGGATGGTGCACACCAGCGGTTTGAGGTTTTTAGCAAACCGCAAACGTGCCTCCTGCTGCACATTTGCGGTTTGCAGAAGCGATTCTGCCTCAATGTAAAGTATAGGAAAAATGCAAACCGCTCTGAAAAACGCTGGATCAGAGCAGTTTTCCAGGCGTATTTGTTACAGAAGCTGTTCAGTAACAGCTTTTACTGTAACAGTATTTGTAATCTGCTTCACAAAAACGCTCGGCATGTTTAGAAAATGTCTCTAAACATGCCTAGAATCGCTCTGAAATCTGCTCCAAAAAACGCTAGCGTTTTGAGGATCTGCTAGCGGTTTTGGTGTGCACTGGGCCTAATAGTTTGATTCATAATCCATTCTGGAGATAAGCACAGTGTGTTTGTAGTGTAAGTGATACAAGAGAAGAGAAGTAGAATGGAGGGAGGAAGGGTAGTAGAGGGTCAGAATTGATGACATGGATGAGCAGATATCTATGAGTAGAATAGAGGCTCAGTGGGTACCACTACTGCATTTTAGTGCTGAGTCCTAGGCTTGAACATTGGCCAGGGCAAAATCTGCATGGAGTTTCTGTCTTCAGACACTTCAGACATTTCCTGCATCCTAAAAAACATACTAATAAGTCAACTGGTTTACCCCAAAACAATCCTATATTGAAAATATTAGACTATAACTATGGTAGGGATTAGACTGTGAGCTCCTCTGAGGACAGTCAGTGACATGACTATGTACTCTGTAAAGTGCTTCAGGAGATGTCAGTGCTATATAAATAAACAATAATAATATGGTCGGACATTATACTATGACTATGGTAGGGTTAGATTGTGAGCTCCTCTGAGGACAGTCAGTGACATGACTATGTACTCTGTAAAGTGCTTCAGGAGATGTCAGTGCTATGTAAATACATAATAATAATATGGTAGGACATTAGACTATGACTATGGTAGGATTAGATTGTGAGCTCCTCTGGGGACAGTCAGTGACATGACTATGTACTCTGTAAAGTGCTGCAGAAGATGTCAGTGGCTATAAATACATAATAATAATATGGTAGGACATTAGACTATGACTATGGTAGGATTAGATTGTGAGCTCCTCTGAGGACAGTCAGTGACATGACTATGTACTCTGTAAAGTGCTGCAGAAGATGTCAGTGCTATATAAATACATGATAATAATATGGTCGGACATTACAGTTTGACTATGGTAGGGATGAAATTGTAAGCTCCAGTGAGCAGTCAGTGACATGACTATGTACTCTGTAAAGTGCTGAAGATGTCAGTGCTACATAAATACACAATAATAGTTCCAAATGCTACTGGCTCCCCTGTAGTGTGCTCAGACTAGTGTACATAGTTGTGCACATTGTTCCCCAAGTAGCAGTTGTTTGGTCAGGGAGACAGTGGGAGAGGGAGCATGAGCAGAGGGTGAGGGCAAGCAAAGTTAAGCTCCACACTCACCACAGTGACTGCAACAACACAGGAAGATGGATCCAGCGAGGTGCCCCTCATGACAAGCGTCCAGCGATTCATCTTCCTGCCAGCGGGTATGTGAGATGTCACGTGACATTACAGGACGGGCGCGAACGAGAAGTCAAGCGACCTCAGTACTTTACTTGATCCTCAGTGACGGTCACTTTTCACCACACAACGCTAAGCGATGTCATGACATCGCGTAAATGACTACTTGTCGCTCAAAAAAAAAAAAATTGATGAACATCGGGAAAATCGTTGGAAAAATCGTGAGGTGGTACATAGCATTAGAGAGAGGGCAAACAGACAGCATTAATGGAAATACATTATTATGCCATCTTCAATTATAAGTAGTGATGGATGTAATTACACACATTGCTTACATGTGCATTATCATTGTTTGAGCTTTAGATGCTGCCCTCCTATTCACTCTCTCACAATGAAAGACAAAACCTGCAACCCCCACTGTGTCCATTACACACTTCAAACACTGTCCTGTTGAATTCATGGAGAAGTGCAGGCTGTGTAGGGGAGAGGATCAGATGATCCATAGCTAGTCATGGAGATCCTCCTGACATCTAGACATGCAGACATTCTAGCAGAGCGCACAGCTGTCTGCAGAGTTTACGGTTTGTTTGTTTGTCTCACTCCCTCTGCAGACTCAGTAACATTTGGGGGTAGGGCGCTGTCGCCTCTGTGGAGGGGCAGAGAGCAGCTATAAGCCAGACACCTTCTTCTTAGGGAGTATCTATAATTCTGAACTCTGAATGATTCTTTAGTGACTTAGCAGAAGGCTATTTGTGAAAAGAGCAGAGTAACCAAGCAGCTCAGGGTGACCCAAGCTACTAGGAATGTATAGGGGGATAAAAGGAACCAAAAGCCCTCCTACTAAAAAAGCAAAGCTTGGTGTAATTTGCCTTCTTAAAACAGAAGGAAATCTTTTTCTCTCCAGTCCCTTACAACGGTCTTTCAGGACAGGAATTTTTATTTCCCCTTGGACTGACAGTAATTTATTGCGCCTTCCCCATCAAAGCCGCTCCAAGCCGCTGCCTGGGTGGTCAGTAGGTAAAGGCGCCCCTGCCTCTACATCACAGTCAGCAGGCACATTGTCGTCTATCAGTCTACACTCACTCCTGGAGCCCCACCCCCCTTATAAAAGACAAGGTTCTCCGGCCGTTTTACTCACTCGTCTGCCTACAGTAATTAGTGAAGGGACAGCTGCTGACAGACTCTGCTAGGGAAAGCTTAGTTAGGCTCTTGTAGGCTTGTTAGCTTCCTCCTGGCTGATTGTTATTCCTTATATAGCACCCCACAACAGCTCCCCTCCTTCCCTCCTCCTCCACCGGAGGAGGATCTTATCTTCCAGGGATTTGTAGGATGTCAAAAGCACGCTCACATACATTGGCCAGGAATCGAACCCAGGTCAACTGCTTGGAGGGCAGCTATGCTCACCACTATACCACCAACACTACCGGCTGAAGCCAGCCTAGCTGGCCTGGGAAGGATGAAAAGCTAGGTGGCCATGCAACCATTCCTGCTAACCTAAAGCTTACTTGTGTCTTACAACACATTGGCTTAAGACTTTACCAAATCCAATGCTCCAATATGGGGAAGCTTCTCTGTTTTTTTTGTTTTGTTTTGTTTTTTTAAGTGTGGTCAGGGGCGCCTTTACCTACTGACCACCCAGGCAGAGGCTTGGAGCGGCTTTGATGGGGAAGGCGCAATAAATTACTGTCAGTCCAAGGGGAAATAAAAATTCCTGTCCTGAAAGACCGTTGTAAGGGACTGGAGAGAAAAAGATTTCCTTCTGTTTTAAGGAGGCAAATTACACCAAGCGTTGCTTTTTTAGTAGGAGGGCATTTGGTTCCTTTTATCCCCCTATACATTCCTAGTAGCTTGGGTCACCCTGAGCTGCTTGGTTACTCTGCTCTTTTCACAAATAGCCTTCTGCTAAGTCACGGATAAAGAATCATTCAGAGTTCAGAATTATAGATACTCCCTAAGAAGAAGGTGTCTGGTTTATAGCTGTTCTCTGCCCCTCCACAGAGGTGACAGCGCCCTACCCCCAAATGTTACTGAGTCTGCAGCACGAGTGAGACAAACAAACAAACAAACAGTAAACTCTGCAGACAGCTGTGTGCTCTGCTAGAATGTCTGCATGTCTAGATGTCAGGAGGATCGCCATGACTAGCTATGGAGAGGTAGGATCATCTGATCCTCTCCCCTACACAGCCCGCACTTCTCCCTGAATTCAACAGGACAGTGTTTGAAGTGTGTAATGAACACAGTGGGGGTTGCAGGTTTTGTCTTTCATTGTGAGAGAGTGAATAGGAGGGCAGCATCTAAAGCTCAAACAATGATAATGGACATGTAAGCAATGTGTGTAATTACATCCATCACTACTTATAATTGAAGATGGCATAATAATGTATTTCCATTAATGCTGTCTGTTTGCCCTCTCTCTAATGCTATGTACCACCTCACAATTTTTCCAACGATTTTCCCGATGTCCATCAATTTTTTTTTTGAGCGACAAGTAGTCATTTACACGATGTCGTGACATCGCTTAGCATTGTGTGGTGAAAAGTGACCGTCACTGAGGATCAAGTAAAGTACTGAGGTCGCTTGACTTCTCGTTCGCGCCCGTCCTGTAATGTCACGTGACATCTCGCATACCCGCTGGCAGGAAGATGAATCGCTGGACGCTTGTCATGAGGGACACCTCGCTGGATCCATCTTCCTGTGTTGTTGCAGTCACTGTGGTGAGTGTGGAGCTTAACTTTGCTCGCCCTCACCCTCTGCTCATGCTCCCTCTCCCACTGTCTCTCTGACCAAACAACTGCTACTTGGGGAACAATGTGCACAATTATGTACACTAGTCTGAGCACTCTTCAGGGGAGCCAGTAGCATTTGGAACTATTATTGTGTATTTATGTAGCACTGACATCTTCAGCACTTTACAGAGTACATAGTCATGTCACTGACTGCTCACTGGAGCTTACAATTTCATCCCTACCATAGTCAAACTGTAATGTCCGACCATATTATTATCATGTATTTATATAGCACTGACATCTTCTGCAGTACTTTATATCAGAATCGCATTTATTTCGCCAAGCACGACTGGGTCGTGCCCGGAATTGGGTTTGGCACATGAATACAGGGCATATATATAGAACATAGAAGTCAAGAGCATAGCACATATTAGACATCACTTCATCTCAAAACATACATACATAATACTTTTTCAAACATCTGCCATGTGGTTTGCAGGCAGAGAGTCAAAGTCACCGTGGGGGGTCTGCGGGGGGGGGGGGGGGAGCACGGGCAGAGTTCAGCGAAGCTACAGCTGAGGGGAAGAAGCTGTTTTTGTGTCTCGCTGTCTTTGTGGCGATGGACCGGTACCTCACGTACCTCCGCCCCAGGGGGAGCTGATTGAAAAACTGGTGGCCAGGGTGGGAGGGATCCTTGGCGATCTTCAGTGCTCTGGAGCGTAGTCTGGCATTATAGAGGAAGTCCAGGGCAGGGAGTGTATTCCCGATGATCCTTTCCGCTGACC
Source organism: Hyperolius riggenbachi (assembly GCF_040937935.1). NCBI lineage: Eukaryota > Metazoa > Chordata > Amphibia > Anura > Hyperoliidae > Hyperolius > Hyperolius riggenbachi. Next base: position 74,506,846 of record NC_090653.1, read on the forward strand.
TGATGACCCTCTGTAGTTTGCGTCTTTCGTCTTCGGTGGAGCCAGCATACCAGACAGTGATGGAAGAACAGAGGGCGGATTCGATGGTTGCGGTATAGAAGTTCGTCAGGAGTTCCCGTGACATGCCGAACTTCTTCAGTTGGCGGAGGAAGTAGAGCCTCTGCTGGGCTTTCCTCTGGGTGGAGACAGTGTTTGCCTTCCACTTCAGGGTGTTGGAGATGGTGGTGCCCAGGAGGCGGACACAGGGCACTTTCTCCACCTCCGATCCACCAATGTGCAGTGGAGGTGGGGTGGAGGCATGTTTCCTAAAGTCAATGATAATCTCAACCGTTTTTGCATTGTTGAGGACCAGCTTGTTCTCCTTGCACCAGTGGCAGATCCTGTCCACCTGGTGGCGGTATGCCTGCTCGTCATTATTGGAGATCAGGCCGACTATGGTGGTGTCGTCTGCAAATTTGATTACCTTGACAGAGCTCGCCGAGGATCTGCAATTGTTCGTGTAGAGGGAGAACAGGAATGGTGACAAGACGCAGCCTTGAGGGGCCCCTGTGTTTGTGGTCTTTGGTTGCGAGGAGGTGGAGCCCAGCTTTACCACCTGGGATCTGTTTGTAAGGAAGTCATTGATCCACAGTTGGAGTGTGGGGTGGACCCCGAGCTCAGCCAGGTTCTCTTGTAGTATTTGGGGGCTAATGGTGTTAAATGCCGAGCTGAAGTCAAGGAGGAGAACTCTGGCATATGTATTTGGTTTGTCAAGGTGGTTATTGACAAGCTCCAGACAGATATTAATGGCGTCGTCAGTTGACCTATTTGCCCTGTAAGCAAATTGGTACGAGTCCAGCTGGGTTTCTGCTTTGTGTTTAAGGAGGGGCAGGACCACCTTTTTGAAAGTTCTCATTATGACCGATATGAGGGCGACAGGCCTGAAATTATTGAGGTCGGATGCGCCTTGCTTTTTGGGTACAGGGATGATGGTGGACCTCTTGAAGCATGCTGGTACTTTGCCACATTGTAGGGACTTGTTGTAGACAGAGGAAAGGATAGGGGCAAGCTGCTGTGCGCATGCTTTCAGGCAGGCTGGCGACACTCCGTCAGGGCCCGAGGCTTTCCTGGCCTTTAGCCTGGACAGGTGGCACGCCACATCCAACTCATTTACGGCCAGAGTGGGCAAGTTTTGGCATGGTGGTACTGCGGTATTGGTTGAAGCCTGCAGTTTCGGAAGCCTCGCAGGGGTCTCATTCTCCTCGAACCTGCAGTAGAAGTCACTGAGGTTTTCAGCGAGCTCAGTGCTGGGAGGAACACTTTGGGGGGGGGGGGGGGGGGCTTGTAATTTGTGGCAGCCTTAAGTCCCCGCCAAACAGCTTGTGAGTTGTTTGATGACAGGTCCTCCTTCAGCTTGTCTGCGTATCCCTTCTTTGCGCTTCTCAGTTCCCTGTCGAGCAAGTTTCTTGCCTTCCTGTATTCCTCCTGGTTCCCGGATTTGTGTGCGGCTTCCTTGCTTCTTTGCAGTTCCCGAAGTTTCTTGGAGAACCATGGCTTGTCGTTTGGATAGAGTTTGTGAGTTTTTGTTGGTATGCAGGAGTCCTCGCAGAACCTGATGTACGAGCTCACGTTGTCTGCCCACTCATCCAGGTCTGGTGCTTCCAGGGTCTTCCAGTCTGTGCAGTCGAAGCAGGCCTGAAGTTGAAGCTTGGCCTCACTTGACCACACTTTGGTTGATTTAAGGACTGGTTTTGCGGTTTCAAGGCGCCTCCTGTAGGTGGGAATCAGGTGGATGAGGCAGTGGTCGGATGCGCCTAGTGCTGCCCATGAGGTGGCTTTGAAGGCGTCCCTCAAGACCGTGTAGCAGTGGTCGAGAGTGTTCGCATTCCTAGTGGGGCAGGTGATGTGTTGATAGAAGCGTGGAAGTTCTTGGCGGAGGTTGGCCCTGTTAAAATCCCCTAGGATGATGAACAATGAGTCTGGCAGGGTGGACTCCCATTGCGTGACAGTGTCGCTGAGGTTGCGCAGGGCGGTTTTGGCATCGGCATCCGGTGGGATGTACACACCTACAAGGACGTAGGATGAGACCTCTCTGGGAGAGTAAAAGGGCCTGCAGTTAATCATTAGGAGTTCAAGCTCTGGTGAGCATTTTTTGGCCAGGACAGAGGTGTTAGAACACTAAGTGGGGCTAATGTAGAAACAGATGCCGCCCCCTTTCTTTTTCCCGGAAAGGGTGCTGTCGCGGTCTGCTCGGATGAGGCTGTAGCCTGGGAGATGAAGGGCACTGTCCGGGATATTGTCGTGGAGCCACGTCTCTGTGAAACAGAAGACTGGGGTATTGCTGCCGAGATCCCTCTTTTCCCCCAGGAGTCGCAGCTCCTCTAGCTTGTTAGGGAGGGAGCGGACGTTCGCCAGGAGGATTGCTGGTATAGCTGACCTCAAGCCTTTCCTCTGCAGCCTCGCGCGGGCACCCGCCCGGCAGCCCCTCCGGCGCTTGCGTGTGTATGGCTCTGTCGGGGAGGCCATCAATTTCCTAACATGGCTCCAAACGGAATCAGCTAGGAGCCTATCCTCCGGGTGCAGGGCAGTGACCTTTTCCCACCTGAGTAGCTGTGACCTGGTGTAGGTGGTACGTGCGGATAGGGGTGTTGTGGAAGGCATGGCCGCCGCGCAGTGCAACAGCAGTGATCTCGCAGGAACAGCGCGGGGCTGAGCTTACGCTCCAAAGCAACAATAGTGACCTTGTGGGAGCAGCACGGGACATACTATGCGTCAGTGCATAGCAGCAACAGCCGTGCGGGGAACCGGTGCATAGTAGTCCATCATCAGTGCATAGCAGCAGTTGCAGTGCAAAACAGTCCATAAGTCCATAGCACTGACATCTTCTGCAGTACTTTACAGAGTACATAGTCATGTCACTGACTGTCCTCAGAGGAGCTCACAATCTAATCCTACTATAGTCATAGTCTAATGTCCTACCATATTATTATTATGTATTTATATAGCACTGACATCTCCTGAAGCACTTTACAGAGTACATAGTCATGTCACTGACTGTCCTCAGAGGAGCTCACAGTCTAATCCCTACCACAGTTATAGTCTAATATTTTCAATATAGGATTGTTTTGGGGTAAACCAGTTGACTTATTAGTATGCTTTTTAGGATGCAGGAAATGTCTGAAGTGTCTGAAGACAGAAACTCCATGCAGATTTTGCCCTGGCCAATGTTCAAGCCTAGGACTCAGCACTAAAATGCAGTAGTGGTACCCACTGAGCCTCTATTCTACTCATAGATATCTGCTCATCCATGTCATCAATTCTGACCCTCCACTACCCTCTCTCCCTCCATTCTACTTCTCTTCTCTTGTATCACTTACACTACAAACACACTGTGCTTATCTCCAGAATGGATTATGAATCAAACTGTTAGACCCAGTGCCAGGGGCGTCGCTAGCCCTGTTTTAGGGGGGCACGTGCCCCCAATCTTTCCTGGGGTGCCACGGATCTCCCGGCCGCCGCTGCCCCCTCCGTCAGCGGCTCCCTCCAGCCGCCGCCGCCGCGTCTCAGACCTCAGGATCAGGCGGCGAGCCGGCGACCAATCGTGCGGGCGCTAGGACCCAGCGCCCGCACTGATATGCGGAAGTGACATCACTTCCGCATATCGAGCGGGTGCGTCCAGCGCCCGCTCGTACATCTGGTCGGGTCGCCGCTGATCCTGAGGTCTGCTGAGAGGTAGGGGGGGGGGGAGCGGCGGCGGCTAGAGAGGGGGCCTCCCTGTCACTCACTCCCTAAAGGGGCTCCCTGGCACTCACTCACTCCCTAAAGGGGCTCCCTGGCACTCACTCACTCCCTAAAGGGGCTCCCTGGCACTCACTCACTCACTCCCTAAAGGGGCTCCCTGTCACTCACTCACTCCCTAAAGGGGCTCCCTGGCACGCACCCACTCCCTAAAGGGGCTCCCTGGCACGCACCCACTCCCTAAAGGGGCTCCCTGTCACTCACTCACTCCCTAAAGGGGCTCCCTGTCACTCACTCACTCCCTAAAGGGGCTCCCTGTCACTCACTCACTCCCTAAAGGGGCTCCCTGGCACTCACTCACTCCCTAAAGGGGCTCCCCTGGCACTCACTCACTCCCTAAAGGGGCTCCCCTGGCACTCACTCACTCCCTAAAGGGGCTCCCCTGGCACTCACTCCCTAAAGGGGCTCCCCTGGCACGCACCCACTCCCTAAAGGGGCTCCCTGGCACGCACCCACTCCCTAAAGGGGCTCCCTGGCACGCACTCACTAAAGGGGCTCCCTGGCACGCACTCACTCACTAAAGGGGCTCCCTGGCACGCACTCACTCACTCACTAAAGGGGCTCCCTGGCACGCACTCACTCACTAAAGGGGCTCCCTGGCACTCACTCACTCACTAAAGGGGCTCCCTGGCACTCACTCACTCCCTAAAGGGCCTCCCTGTCACTCACTCACTCCCTAAAGGGCCTCCCTGTCACTCACTCACTCCCTAAAGGGGCTCCCTGTCACTCACTCACTGCCTAAAGGGGCTCCCTGTCACTCACTCACTGCCTAAAGGGGCTCCCTGTCACTCACTCACTGCCTAAAGGGGCTCCCTGTCACTCACTCACTGCCTAAAGGGGCTCCCTGTCACTCACTCACTGCCTAAAGGGGCTCCCTGTCACTCACTCACTGCCTAAAGGGGCTCCCTGTCACTCACTCACTGCCTAAAGGGGCTTCCTGTCACTCACTCACTGCCTAAAGGGGCTTCCTGTCACTCACTCACTGCCTAAAGGGGCTCCCTGGCACTCACTCACTGCCTAAAGGGGCTTCCTGGCACTCACTCACTGCCTAAAGGGGCTTCCTGGCACTCACTCACTGCCTAAAGGGGCTTCCTGGCACTCACTCACTGCCTAAAGGGGCTTCCTGGCACTCACTCACTGCCTAAAGGGGCTCCCTGGCACTCACTCACTACCTAAAGGTGCTCCCTGTCACTCACTATCGGGGTCCCTGTCACTCACTACCTAACTGGAGGCGCCTGTCACTCACTAGCTAACCTGGGGGTCCCTGTCACTCACTACCTAACTTGGGGGGGCTACCATATTAAGGGGGCATTCTGCCTATTTATGTGAAATGCTGTCTATTTATGTGCCTCATGACTGCTGAATGTGTCTTGTTGGGAGCCTTATGATTTGTTGGGGGCCTCATGATTGCTGAATTTGTCTTGTTGGGGGCCTCATGATTTGTTGGGGGCCTCATGATTGCTTAATTTGTCTTGTTGGGGGCCTCATGATTGCTGAATTTGTCTTGTTGGGGGCCTCATGATTTGTTAGAGGCCTCATGATTGCTGAATTTGTCTTGTTGGGGGCCTCCTGATTTGTTGGGGGCCTCATGATTGCTGAATATGTCTTGTTGGGGGTCACATGATTGCTAACTGCGAGACTATGGGAAAAGCTGAATCCTTATCATATGAGACAATAGCATTAAACCTACTTTTTTAGCGTTTTAAAACAGAAAATAAAACTGGGAGGTTCTAAAAAATTGAATACATTTTTCAGGAGTAGGATGGATGAAATTGTTTATCTTCACAGTTTATTTTCAACTTGGATTTTCCATAATGTTCATGTATGAGTTAAAACGTTTGTACAGTATTTAGTTTAAATTGCTGTTGCCACTTTGCGATAGATACCGGTAAGTGACTTTTGGGTTGCAGTTTGGGCACTCGGCCTCCAAAAGGTTCGCCACCACTGTCCTAATCTGATGTCCCACCATTGCTAGGTTCATGTAAATTTGTCTCCACCCGTTACCACACCTATATTCTGGTCCATGGCCCACCCATTTTTTGGTGCGGCGCGATAAGCACGCCACACAACGTGATCGTCATATTTTTAGCACGCTAGCTGCAGTGTGCTGAATTCTGCTGCCTACAGTATGTACAGTATACGCTGTTCTCTAGTGCTTGCACTGTGTGCTGATTTACCTCCAGTGTGTACAGTGTAAGGTGTTACTCTGTGCCTTTATTGATTGTAAACCAGCTGTATTGTATGCTGATCCCTGCTACTTTCAGTATGTACAGTATTAGCTGTAAAGCCTGGTACACACATACAATTTTGATTAGCCAATTTTAGCTCTGTTCATAAAATTCATTGTCTGTTGGCCCACTTACTGCACGGGGGTGGGAAATTGGGGGTCAGTGATTGACCAATCAAAATTGTATGTGCGTATACATCTTTGATCTATGCCTATACTGATTGTAAATGATCGAAATAAAGGACAGGGGGCTCCGTCCAATATTTCGATGGGCAGGCCCGTTATCCGTAGCTTACACCGCTGCTAAGTTCATGTACATTTGGCCCCACCCATGGCCACGCCCACTCACCGCATGACCACGCCCATTTTTTTGCCGCGGCGCGCTGCGCGCGCCGCATGTACCTCCCCTCCTGGTGCCCACAGGTGCCACTGATCTCCAGGGACCCTAGAAACGCCCCTGCCCAGTGCACACCAAAACCGCTAGCAGATCCTCAAAACGCTAGCAGTTTTTAAAGCAGATTTCAGAGCGATTCTAGGCATGTTTAGAGACATTTTCTAAACATGCCGAGCGTTTTTGTGAAGCAGATTACAAATATTGTTACAGTAAAAGCTGTTACTGAACAGCTTCTGTAACAAATACGCCTGGAAAACCGCTCTGATCTAGTGTTTTTCAGAGCGGTTTGCATTTTTCCTATACTTTACATTGAGGCAGAATCGCTTCTGCAAACCGCAAATGTGCAGCAGGAGGCACGTTTGCGGTTTGCTAAAAACCTCAAACCGCTGGTGTGCACCATCCCATGGAAATACATTAGCCAAGCGTTTTCACAGACAGATGCGGTTGGCGGATCGCTGCTAAAACCGCTCGGTGTGCACTGGGCCTTAAACCACCTTACCATATCAGCCCTTCAATGTCATGATATACTCACTCCAGTCCTACCCTAACAGGTGGTAACATATTTGCATATCTCATAATGTTTGTGAAAAATTATTTTGAAAGTAAGAATGTCTTGCTTGATAATCCAATCTTGCAATGTGACTGCCATTGGAACTTGTAGTGTGGATGCTGTATTTGAGGTGCATACTGGCAGCATGTGCTGTGTGGCATACAATGCTGATCATCCACAAGGCAAACTTAGGCAGCTGTCTAGGGTCTAGAGAGAGTTTAGGGGCCTGGTGGTTGCTAGCCCCCACCAAATCTAACTAAATAAGCCAGGTGACCATCAGTGGAGGGCAAAGTGTTATCTTGCCTAGGGCCCCATTTCATAGTTATCCCTCTCTGATGGCTTATATCATGTGTGAAGTGTTCTATAATGTATATGATTTTTGTTTTATTTTTTTATGGGGGCGGGGGGCGCCGCAGGATTTCTTGCCTGGAGTGACAAGAAGGCTAGAGGCGCCCCTGAGTGTGGTGTCACAGTTCACGCATCTCTTCAACTACAAGAAAGGCCCAGGAGTAGTCTTAGCTTCTGTAATATCTATGTTACGGCAGGGCCCTTATTACACTTTCTCTTACAGGGCTATGGAAACTGTTTTGCCCATGCGATAAAGCGAGGAGCAAAAATGAACTCATGCCTAGCAGAGGATGGTTTTGATCCATCAACCTTTGGGTTATGGGCCCAGCACACTTCCACTGCACCACTCTGCTTACATTTGTATACAATCTTCAAGTTTAAGAAGGGTACATTAGTTGAAATAGTTACACTACAATCTATGTTACAGCAAGGCCCTAATGACACTTTCTCTTAAGGGGCTATGGCTATTGGCCGCCAAAGCCCCTTAAGAGAAAGTGTCATTAGGGCCTTGCTGTAACATAGATTGTAGTGTAACTATTTCAACTAATGTACCCTTCTTAAACTTGAAGATTGTATACAAATGTAAGCAGAGTGGTGCAGTGGAAGTGTGCTGGGCCCATAACCCAAAGGTTGATGGATCATTACTGGCCAGCTTAAAAAAAGGACTCCAGTGAAAATCATTTTTATAATTATGAATAAATTATTTAGTCAGTGTTTGCCCATTGTAAAATATTTTCTCTCCCTGATTTGCATTCTGATATTTATCACATGGTGACATTTTTACTGCTGGCAGGTGATGTCACTTCCTGCCTGAGTCAGGACTAAGTCAGCCACTTACATACCTGATATTTAACTCTTTCAGGCAGAGAAAGAAAAAAAGGAACACAGCATAGTTATTTGTGTGCTAGGCAATGTACATACCCCTGCCTATCTCACGATGCCACTTCGCTGGGTATCCTTAAACCTTACTAGCTCCGGAATTTTGTTAGGTTAGATCAGGCTGCAGTTTTTAGGAGACGAGGTTCTGAACTCAGAACTTCCTCTCTGCTCTAAAAGATACGCAACAGAATAACAACCTTTAAAGAGAAACTTTTCTTTGTTACAGCTGATACAAATCCTGCAATAAATCTGCAGTGTGTCTACTTACTGCTTTCATGGAAGCAGGCATGTTAACATGTTAACAAATTAGCTGCTCTGCCGAGGCAGAGGAGATTCCTGAGCAGACACAGCTGAGAGATCAAATTACAGTGGTGATTAGTCACAGATGACAGGTTAAACTCTTTAAAGACATACCGGGTGCCTTTCTCTCAGTTTTCCTTTCCTGTGCAAGTTTTCAGGTCCACTTTAAACAACCAAAGAACCCAGTGTGGGGAATATGGTGCAGATTAACGACATGCCGACTTAATATTGATTCAAATGCTGATCGCATTAACGGGAAATTTCACAGCTTCCACATTCACACTCCAGCCTAATAAATCCATAACTGAAGCAATGCTTCTTAATCAGCCTAGAAACACACAATGCCGCAAATATTTAAAAAGCACATTCTTGTAAGCATGAGGAATGTTTCCAGTCTAATTCCCCTGTGTGCATATTTGCTAAGTCCTATAAATTATTATATGCTGCGTCGACATCAGCACCATCGCTTTTCAATCACGCAGATTGGAAGATTATTTGTATTATAAATGTAATTTGTAGGGAGTTATTGCCAGATTTATGCGGTGGAAATGATTTTTTCACTCACTGCACAGAAATAGTTTGCTTAGCTCAGCTTACAGGTTCGTAATCATCAGCGTTGCCACGTTTCCCTGCCCAGATCTGCCACAATCACACTTTGGTTCAGCTTATAACTCAATACAGTGTAAAGAAAAGTATTGTTAATAAGGTGCCTGTTAATGGTGCAATGTTTTCTTCAGATTCGATCTTTCTACGCACTATGATCAAATGGTATAGAAAACTGCACCGTTTGTAGCGCAAATTGATGTGGTACGATTCTTTGGTCGATCGGAATAGGAAAAATTATGGATCTGAAAGTTGGATTTTATGATCGAAGAATTTTATGATCAGAATGTAAAATCTTAAATTGTTCCGTTAATTGGAAAAATCGATAGCTGCGTTCCAATTAGTTACGATTGTTCAAATAGAGTGGAAAGATCACATCTGATGAAAAAAAAATGTACCGTTAATGGGTACCTAATAACTACATATTAGGGGCTTCTCAATTTAGGCCACCGTGGTGTTCCAAGAGGGTCAAGGCGTGCGCAAATCTAATATTGCACTGAATAAACAATGGCTGCCCTCTGACTATCAGAGCAATTGCTATAGTTGTATAACAAACGCATATTTTGACCATGTTATAGTCCAAATATACAATAAAAAAGGAGATGGTGTGTACAACAATACAGATTGTTTGCGTCAAGGGGGGGTTCACCCCCCAGACAGATCTCCTCATAGGGCCAGTTTCCACTATAGCGGAAACAGCCGCGATTCCGCAGAGTTTCCCAGCACATGGATCGCACGGGGAAAATCTGCCATAAGGGAGACTAGCGCCGCCGGCGAATCGCTTGAAGTAGCGATTCGGCCGGTACTAGCCGCAGAATTCGCTGCGGAGGCTGCAAATCCCATAGCCGTGCATGGCACGGCTCATGGGATTCGCCTGCGACCCTGCCCACCCGCTCAGTGACTCAGCACTAGTGGAAACGAGCCCTTAGGTTTAGGCTGACAGGCAGCTAAAATCAGCAGTGTTCCGCTCTTAAAGTGGACCTGAACTCTTGCACATGACACAAGGAAAACAGAGTGAAATTGCACCCTGAATGTATTTAGAAAGAAGAGACTGTCTAATTCCCCCTCATCTATAAGTAATCACAAGTGTAATTGAGCTCTCAGCTGTGTCAGCACAGAAATTCGGCGCAGTCTTCTGCAGATACAACTAATATGTAAACACAGGATGTAAACCCTTTGACTGCTTCCAAGAAAGTAGGAAGTAGACACACTGCAGTGTTATTGCAGGATTTGTATCAGCTGTAACAAAGAAATGCTTTTCTATAAAGGTTATTATGCGGTTTATCTTTTAGAGCAGAGAGGAAGTTCTGAGTTCAGGTCCACTCTAACAGAGCTTTCCAGCGAAGCAATCTATGGCTCTCTGAAAGTTCCATGGCTCTAGATGGCTGTGGTGGCAGAGTCAGCTGACAGCGGGCATTACGCTGTTTCACCGTGTGAAAACAGGCAATTGGTTCACAGCTGTAACAGCCATGGTGAACCTCCTTTGATAACATGAGAAGCCCGGGTTAGCGGATGAGTGTGTGAGAATAAGTCTTAAAGGCAGGCCCCGCCGGATTTAAATTGCAAGAGCCTATAGGCACATATGTTATGGAACCCTACACTTGGCCCTCCATGAACCCACAGACTCCAGCCGAACCACACCCCAAATGTGCTGGCTGGCTCTGCTATCACTTCTCCCTTATGTCTCCTGCCCGGTGTCGGTAGCCGCTGTCCCTTAATACTCAGTGAACTTCTGGCTACCTAAGTAGCTTGAGGTTCACCTTTATATTAGGTAGCTAGAGGTACCCTCAACTGAAGGGAGATTTCATTAGTGTAATGTAGAGAACAGATAGCGTAACCTCTTATTTATGCTCCACTTGGGACTTTGCATAGGAAAGGAAGGGGAGTAAGCACTCGAGTAGGTAATTGTGCCGCTTTTCCATCATCAGGCACCTATAGGCGTGAGCCTACAGTGCCTTGTGGTAATTCCAGGTCTGCTTAAAGGACTCCCAAGGTGACGAAAGTCACATGGGTGACTTTTAGTGCAATGGTCCTTCTGTTCCATCTACTGCAACTGTCTGGGACTTTGAAAGTGCACCAATATTCTACTAAGTGCACAGAGAATTTTGTGCCTTTCCTTTGGATTTGTGGTGGGCTGATGTCTTCACTGACCAACAGAGAAGCTCTTCTCCACTTATTCCTTCTCCAGGAAATATCAAACATTAATTTTCTATTAAAGGCAACCTGTAAATTCTCATATTTTAAGTTAAATTCATAATCACTTGAAGTGAGGTTTGTTTTAGACCAGGTTCCCTGGTAGCATGCCTGGCTCATGAAGGGAAATAGCAATGGTCTACAATGGTCCGCCCACCGTCCCAGAGTGATGCACTATGGGCCTTGCTTTTTAAACACTTCAATAGGCCGATACAAAGCAAACGTCTAAGAACAATGAATGCAACATAAAAATCCCATTACGGTAACACAGAACTAAACTAAAGAAAAAAAATCAGCGTGCAATAACCTATTTCGAATGATAATGCCTTCCATATGAGGACACTGAACCTCCAGGCTGAGCATATCATTATTTCAATTCAAAACCCCCAAACTTTTATCTTCCTGATGACAGCAACTACTTAATGAGCACGAACAATGTTTCTCTCCGCAAGCATCATGTTGGCTTCGGAACACAGACGCGGCTTACATAACGCCAAAGTGTTTCCAAAGGCTGTGGCGACTCGCGCTAAAGAGACAACCTGAGTCGTCTCTGCTGGGGAGATCTCTTTCAGCCGAAGTTCTCCCCCCACAAACTCCGCTTATCCATGTCGAAGTTTCAGCTTAGTGCATCTAAATTGCCCTTTGCAAATGATAAATGCCAAATTTCCTGTGGAGTGTAAAATTACAGAAGAGGAAGTAGACAATGGAGATAAAAATGTCAGTGTGTCTATGTAGCGTGATTGACAGAAATATGTAAAAGCCTAAAACACTGCCACCTGCCCTTGCCCAGGAAAGGCCGAGCAAAGCTTCCCTCTTCCTGTATTGGTAAAGTCAGGTGGACGAGTGGGGGGCAGGAGAATGGGGCAAGGGATTGGGGGCAGTGGAGGGAGTTGACAAATTTTGTTAAATAGGAAAGTATGTGAAAGTAGATTATAAAACAAATAGACACAGGTGCATCGTATACCCGTGATGAAACTTATTTCATTGGAAGTAATGAAATCAGAACCTGAGCTGATGCGTGAAAGAGACTCACTCAAAGAAACCAGGCAATGAGAATCGCTTTTCAGAGACATCACACAGATGACTGCAAGATAAGGCCGACAGCGGCTGGAGAAAACAAAAATACAATGATCAGATCAAGCCAAGTGGACACAGAATTCCACAGAGCGGGCCGCCGGAGAAATGCCTTGTGCAAACTTGTAGGGGTTAAAGGGGGACTTCGCTACCAGAAACTGATAACACAATCCAAAGCAATACTATTCAATAAGATCAACTGGGCAGTAACCCTCTTGGGGCTAATTAAAATAGAACAATCAAGAAAATAATGCCCTAGAGGGTTATTTCAAAAGGTTAAAAAAATAGCCACAAACATTGTTAGTGAGCAAAAATGTAAGTTTATTATAGAAGCTAAAAACTTTTAAAATCTCCCCTATTACTGAATATAATCAGAACTATCTATCAAAGTGCCAATATAAATACAGTATCACAATAGTTGGATCATGTATACAAAAAGAGGGCCAGCAGCAAGTGATAGATTACATACAACAAACAGACCGAGTGTTACTGGTGTCAGAAAACCAAGGAACCGATGCTACAATGATATGGTGCTGCTGCATTTTCCAGAGATATATGCAATTCCGTACAACGTAAAGAAATATATGAAAATAAAAAATGGTTGTAAGGGAAAAAAAAAAAAATAGTTGTAGGGAGTAGCCTTCTATTCCGACAGATGCAAGTGTTATCCCTCCGAATGTTCATGAATTGTAAAATCTCACCCCCCCCCCCTTTCCTCACCCTGATTTAGGGCAGAGATAAACCCCCAAGTACTGTTTGATCCGTATTCTCAAAAAATGCTCCCATTGACTTGCATTAAATTCATGGTAAAATTGCGGCACAATGTAACGATTGGTGTCAGCACACAGAGAGAATCTCATTATTGGTGATCTGCAGTGTCACCAAGAATACAGATATATACCCGATTATTGATGATCTGCAGAATCACCAATAATGCAAGTATGACTAACCTCTGGACACCTGATAAAGTTTAAGGGCCCGTTCAGATCACAAATGCGGATGGCCATGCGTGCGGAACGCGTGCGGACAGCAACGCGTACGAACGCATGGCCATCCGCGTTTGTGTGCGTTGCGTGGCTGATTACATCACTGAAAAGTGAATGGGACAGCCACGCGTTTTAGCAAAATCTGCGTGCAGCATGCGTTCCCGGACCGCACAGGTCCGGAACGCATGCAGTGTGAACATCAGACATTGCACTCTATGCAATGTCTGATGTCGTGCGTATCGGCCACCTGCACGCGTTTCCAAAACGCGGCTGGAAACGCGTGCAGTGTGAACGGGCCCTAAGTGTTTTGGTGCAACAGTAGGCTGTCTCCCGTGGGGCGGGAGATGCAGATAACAATGAGCATGGACCACCTGAGGAGCAGGTGGCCCTTGGCTGGGTGTGAACTATCTCCTAGGAAAGGGGATAGAGATGACCTATGAGCCAATGATTCCCTACAACACTGGGAATCAGACTATACTGCAGCCAAAGGACTCCTAAGGGAGAGAGCCCCTGATTGGACTGCCGAGAGGCCTCTCTGAGGAACAGGAGGTCTCTGCAGCTACCTGACACTCAGCTGGGTAGTGTCACAGGTAGTACAGACAGACTGAACACTCAAGGTATGAGTGACAGCCAGAAGGGTCGGCCAGGCCAGGTCGGCAACACACGAGCAGATAAGGTACAAAGACAGAAGGCTGATTTGATAACCAGGTACAGGCAGGGTTTGGCAACAGGTAGGCAGATATGCAAAGGTACCGAATCAGAAAGCAGGAGAGAGGTCTAGAGAGCAATTGGTCATAACAGATAAAGCAGAGGTCTAGTCTAGAGTGTGAGGTCCGTGGTCTCAACAGCCAAGAACTGGTCTAAAGTATAACACAGCAATGACACAGTATTCCTAAGCTTGGGTGTGAGGTCCTTGGTCACAACACCCTGGAACTGGTCTAAAGTATAACGCAGCAATGACACAGTATTCCTAAGCTTGGGTGTGAGGTCCGTGGTCACAACACCCTGGAACTGGTCTAAAGTATAACACAGCAATGACACAAGCGTAATCTGGCTAAGTGTGAATTCCCAGGTCCACCTGGTTCTAACACACTGGGCTCTATTCATAAAAAAGTTGTTGCGAGAAAACTCCTGGAGGGAAAATACCGCAGCGGTATTTTACACTTCTGGGTGGTCATTCAAAGAAATCTTGAAAGCTGCGATGCAAGTGCGGAGATCTCCCGCTGAAAGCTGGCGGTAAGCTGTCGGAAGGCATGCGGAAACACTTCAGCCGGCAGAGTCCCTCCGTGCACTGCTCTCTCTGGGAGGTCTGTCCCATTCACTTGTATGTAATCCGCAAAATCAGAGGAAGCGGTATTTCCCGTCCACATACCGCTTCCTCTAATCTTTATGAATGGCCATTTTGTTACTTTTTTCTAGATAAATCTAGAAAAACACTGGAGAAGGCGGAAATTTCTCGCTCTGCTGGGGGATTGTAGATTTTCATGCGGGAACAGCTTTTATGAATGCCCACTTTGCTAAATGGACGGGAAAATCCGCTGTTTTGAGCGGAAAACTTGCGGTAAGGTTTTATGAATAGAGCCCACTGTGGGATCTGACTATGGTCTGAGTGCTCACATGTATGTATTCGCAACGGCAGACAACCTGAGACTGACCAGCGAGATCTATATATAGTGCCGCGCTCCTCAGCGCCACCCAGCGCTACTCAGCCAATGACAGTCTGCGCTGGGATCAGCTGACCAACCTGATCAGCTGATCCCTCTCCTCCTGGCATAAAGGTCCTGCCTCCCAGCGCGCGCGTAGCTCTCCATCTGTGTGCACTAGAAGGCTCAGACAAACCAGACGCATGCTGCTGTGCGGAAACCGCCAGTCTGAACGCGGAGAAAGCCGCCCTGCCGCCAGACCGCGCGGCGGCATCTCCGCAATCCTTTACACACAATAGCCGCAATCGCAGTGCAAGTCAATGGGAGTGTTTTTTAAAAGACTGAAACAGATTGAAAAGCGCTTGGCTGTGTGGAACAGCCCTCACACATTTAAATTATCAACACATGTGGTGACACCTGGACTATGGTGAGGGCCCAGTCACACTAGAGCGTTTTGCCGGCGATTTCGGCAAAACACTCAAGCGCTAGTGCTTTTTAAAGCGCTAGTGCTATAATACCCATTGGGCCCATTCTTACTTGGGCGATTTGCGGTAATCGCCGGCGATGAACTCAAATCGCCAAACGCAAACGTGTAGCCTGAACCATTTTCAGGCGATTTCCCAGTGATCGCGTTTCAGTGTTATAGAAGTGCTGAACGCGATCGTGGGAAAATCGCTGCAGTGTCCAGTGATTTTTCCTCGTTAAATCGCGGAAAAATCACTCCCGCAAAACGAGCGTTTTGCGCTTTTAAGTGTAAATGGGGCCTGACGTACTACTTTGTGGACTACCAACAGACTGGCACTTCTCCACTCTGTACTGAACTCGGCTGCTCGTCTCATTCATCTTTCTTCTCGCTCTTCCTTTGCGGCTCCTCTCTGTCAAGCTCTTCATTGGCTGCCAATTAGATCCAGCTCAAACTCTTAACTCTAACTTACCAGGCTCTATATAATCTTTCTCCTTTGTACATCTTGTTTCCATATACCAACCCAATCCCAATCTTAGATCTGCATATGACCTTCTTTTGTACCCTTCTAGAATCACCTCCTCACATTCACATATACAAGATTTTGCACGTGCTTCGCCCCTCCTCTGGAGTAGCCTCACACAAAACATCTGTCACTCTCCCACCTTTTACGTCTTAAAACGTGCCCTCAAAACTCGCTTTTTCCATCAAGCATACACTATCTTAGGCCAGTTCCCCTTTGACTTCTGGACAGGTTGTACTCCTACTATAAAACTTAAAAGACACTACCTCTAGGTATGAATATGGTATACTACTACACCTTTTGTTCTCCCCCCCCCCCCCCTTCTTTTAGATCATAGGTGTCAAACTCCAGGCCTGGAGGGCCAGATCCATGCCAGTGTTTAGGATGGACTGAGAAAGAGAGGAATGTGTTCTACCTGATGGATCACACCTTTCCTGATTCAGACCCATCAATTCCATTTGAGCTGTGTCAAAAATGTGGCCCTCGAAGGACCGGTTTGACAACCCTGCTTTAGACTGTAAACTCACAAGGGCAGGGCTCTCTAACCCTTTTGTATCTAGGAATTTGTTACACATTTATTCATTTTAATTTCATCACTGTTATTACCAATTCTGTATTTTGTACAGATTCTGTATTGCGTATATTTATTACCATGGTCTGTATTATTTTGTGCCTCATGTTGGTTTTTTCTTACGGTGTACAGCACCATGGAATATGTTGGCGCTTTATAAATCAATAACAATACTGCTGGCAGGTGTGGTGCATTATTGCAGGATATTTGATTCTTGTGTGTTCTGGACTGAATACAAACACCGAGGCCATATGCAATTCACTTTATCACCTGAGTTTTCACCTAAGTGGTATTTTCACAACTTGTAAATAAAATGCCTTTTAAACCATCAGAAAGTAGGAAAATACTCAAAATTATTTTAATAGTATTTTTTTGGCCTAGTTTTTGGTAATTTTTCAATGGCAAGGTGCTGAAAAATTATTCAAAATTGAAGATGAAAAATTATCTCCTAGGAGAAAAAGTACAATGCATATGGGCCCTTGACATAAAATGCCTTTTAAGCCACCAGCAAGCAAGAAACTACTCAAAATAAATTTGATAATACTTTTTCACCAACTTTTGGGTACTTTTTTAAATTGTAAAATGCTGAAAAGTTAGTTTAAAGAGAAGATGAACATCATCTCCTAGGAGATAACTCAGGTGAAAAAGTGAATTGCACATGGGCTCTGGTCTCCCAGAGTGCACTGGGAGAAGAAGTTCTGCATCATAAACAGCACAGGCTAAACATTACTGGGGAAGGGGGTAGTTTACAAACCAAAATACACAATATATAGACACAGGAAGTGTTGGATGCTGAAACCATTACTGTAAAACTGGGTATCCTGAATAATTGACTGCTTTCTACTATATGTTACTACAGTGCCTCTTTAAACACAGAGCAAACAAATATTTCTTTTTCTGAAGTACTGTCACCGTTTTGGAAGTGGTTTCAGGTACAGATCTTGGGAACTAAATGTGCCACCTGACTAAGAAAAGTGTGAAAAGTTATTTAAAGAGGAACTGTAAGCAAGGATTGAACTTCCTCCAAATCAGTAGCAGATATCGCCTTTCCCATGAAAAATCTTTACCTTTTCTCAAATAGATCATCAGGGGGTCTGTATGGCTGATATTATGGTGGAACCCCTCCGACAGTGTGGCGTGTGTGTGTGTGTGTGGGGGGGGGGGGGGCAGGAGGGAAAGAAGCTTCAGCCAATCAGGCTGCATTAGTTAAGTCTGAAGGGAAGTAGAGAAGCAAAAAAGGACAACCCAGCATGCCCTGCAACTTACTTTTTGTGTACCAAACTGTGTGTGTACCAAATAAGAGTCAGGTTAACTGGGGAATGATCATTTATCAACAAGAAAAGTAATAGTGATTTTAACTTTTGGATTGCCTAGTTAGCATCCTTATTACTTGTTTACCAGCAGGGGCGTAGCAATAGGGGGTGCAGAGGTTGCAACCGCATCGGGGCCCTCCCTCAATCACAGTATTAGCTCTCTATTGGTCCTGTGCTAATAATAATCACTTCTATAGATACTTTGAATAGTGGTAATCCTTAAACTGTTCCCTATCCCCTTCTTGCACCTCAGACACTGTAGTTGCCATTGGCAAGTTTTGGTGCGCCGTATCAACTGTTATGTACAGAATGCTTGGGGGGCCCGATGTAAAACTTGCACCGGGGCCCACAGCTCCTTAGCTAGGCCACTGTTTACCAGATAAAAATAAAGAATTGATTTTTGATTGTATGCCCGACAGTTACACTTTAAACTGTTTCACTGCTTAGACTTCATACATTTGTGATACCCTGTTTTTGCTGATGGAGATCATTCTAGACATCTACAAATTCTTGTATTTTGCTAAGGAACTGTTAATGAATTCCTAACTGGAAGTTTGTCAGCTGCATGTTCTTTGCTTACATAGTTTCACACCTGAAAGCTGAGTCACATCTTCTGACACTACTGTCTCCGCTTGCTGTTTTGCATCCTTGTAGCAGGTCTGTGACTCACAACCTAGCGAAGTCAAAAGATCAGCATTATCGGCTGGCAACTCGCTGGCATTTTTAGAACTTATTTTAAGAAAGAGATTCAGCTAGGGTAGTTTTCAGACTCTCTCACTGTAGGTCTGCTTCCCAGAGACTATGTATTGGGTTACCGCCAGGGCCGGATTTCCGGGAAGGCCACATAGGCCCAGGTCTTGGGCATCTGCAGCCCAAGGAGGCACCTGGATGTGAAATAGGGGTTGCTACATGTGAAAGAGAAAAAGAGAAAGCTGCAAATGGGAGCAACACATGAAAAAGGGGAGTTGATGTCTAAGGAAACTGTTCATGAAAGAGAGGGCCTGCAGGTAGAATGGGAGGGATGCTGCTGCACATGGAAGTGGAGCCCCAATATACTTGGCCAATGGCAGGAAGTATAAATCTGGCGTTGCTCACCACACAGTCCCACCAGGTCCAGAACCAATTCCATAAACAAGAAGATGAATAAAGCAAACTTGTGAGATCCACAGGTTGTACATTAAGATACTTACTTCAGTAGAGGGGTCATCAAGAAGGTTCCTACCACCTCCTCTCAACCATCAATTTACCAGCACAGCATCAAGGAGCCCCTACTCTGGCTCAGCGGAAGAAGTCGAGCATGTTCACCTCCGTGCTGCCTGTGCAGTGCGACCAAGCCTTTTTTCTTGTGCTTCAGGGCACCCAGCACAGGAATGGCGAGGAGGGGGGGTGAATAGCCAGAGGCTTTCCTCTACTAAAGTACGTACCCATTTGGGGCACTTTCACTACAAACACACTTTAAGCAAACTTAAAGTCGAAAAAAAAACTTTAAAAAGTTATATAGCTTTTTTTATGTTACATTGCATTATACTGTCACAGTTGCAGTTTTAAAACTACACTCTGTAAAGCAAAGCAGAGCTAATGACCCTCTGAACTTTGCTGCAGTAAAACCTTATATCAAGCTGTCTCTCACCGTTTCTTGGCTGTTTAAGTGCTTCAGAAAACAGGACTGTATTCACCCAAGTTGGGTCAAATAGCTCAGAGAAGCTCTTTTGCATAGATAACTGAAAGTTTTTCTAACTCTTCCTGTACTGGAAAACAATATAAGACTTTTGTCTTTGCCAATAATGTTCTATTTCTTAGCTGTACTACACATACAATTAATTATCGCATATGTTTATTTCCGGGTCTACATGAAAAGGGCGCCGGTAAAAAAGGGCGCCTGGTGGAGCCCATATATATACCAACTTCGGCTACAAAAAAAGCGCCTGGTGTAGCCCATATAAACTTCGGCTACAAAAAAGACGCTTGGTGTAGCCCATATAAAAACTTCGGCTACAAAAAAAAAGGCGCCTGGTGTAGCCCATATAAAAACTTCGGCTAGAAAAAAACTCTGGGATGTGTTAATTACTATTCCCCCTCCAGGCCGCCATGGATAGTGGGGGAATGAAATAATTCGGCTTACAGTGCTTGTAGCCCATATAAAAACATAGGCTACAAAAAAAGGCAATAATATGGGCTACAGAGGGGCACCTTACTGTAGCCGAAAAAAATATGGGCTACAAAGGGGAGCCCACTTGTAGCCTATATCAAAACTCGGGCGCCCTTTTCTACACCTTGTAGCCCATATTTCCAGAAATAACATTGATGTCTATGGCGGCGCCCTTTTTATACAGGCAGCTCGGGCGCCCTTTTCAACTGATCCCTTATTTCCACATCAGATTTGCTTTAAGATCATGAAATTCAATAGTGTGCAAGATAGTGGACCCAACCCACCACTGATTCACTGCTTTTACCATGTTTCCACAAAAATAAGAAAGTGTCTTATATTAATGTCTGCACCAAAAGATGTGCTGGGGCTTATTTTCAGGGGATGTCATGAACACACAACTTCCTGTGCTGTGTGTTCTCCTGCCTTCCCCACTATGTCGCCTCTTCGTCTGCTGTACTCACCTCTTGTGTGTCCCCCTCTGTACCTGTGTCCTCCTCTATCCGCTCTCCTCCTGTGTCTCATGTCCACCAGTCTGCAAGACACAAGTTGCCATACTTTTTCCCCTTAGAGCTGGTCCACACTAGGTCCGGAAACTTATCCGTGGCTGCGTTTTTCAAACCTGATGAAAAACGGAGTCCCGGATACTAATGTTGAAAATAGCAGCCAGCCTCACCCAAGTAAAAAACGGATCCGTCTGCGTTTGCGGGGATCCGTTTTCAAAACCTGAACGGAAGGTCCGGATCTGCTGCATTTTCACGCAACGGATCAGGACAACGGATACACGCAGGGGGTAGTGAAAGCAATGAGAAAACGCATCTCCAGCTCCACTGGCAAAAAACGGATGTTAAAACGGATAGCCTGAGCTTTATGATTGGCCCAAAAAAATCCTCCCACTCCTTCCTAATGATGGAGACGTTTTCTGTCAGGGAAAAACCTGAACGGAAACTGATGCAAAACTGATGCACTTTCATCAGTTTGCAGTACGGTGGGTACTTCCCCTGATCCGGACTGCAGGGTCCGTCCTGCAACTGTGTCTAGTGTGGACCTAGCCTTACTGCAGCTAGGACTTACTTTCAGGATAGGGCTTATATTATATTTTGAACATGATCAAAATTCCTGCTAGGGCTTATTTTCAGGGGATGTCTTAATTTTTGGGAAAGAGGGTAGTAATCACTACCATGTGATGTCTGTGCCATAAATGGTGTCTGCCTTTACAGCAAACAAACACAGGGTTGATGCAACCAAGAAACAATACTAACTGTGATAAATAACTAAAAGGTGCAACAATTCAAAAACTATTAGTATAAGTGTAGCCAGTTCAACAGAAGAAATAAAAGGCTTTCAAACTGCATCTAAATAGAATGTATGTACACAAAGTACATATCGCAGATACGGTAAAGCCCAGCAATCTATAACCGTATGTAACAGAAGAAAGTTCCCAAATCATAAATAGTAACAGTCAGGCATAAATAGGTCTCAAAGGGAAGAGGAAACCAGAAAGAATTTTTGTTTTTGATTTGATATGGTTTAGATTTTACATCTGCTTTTCCTGCTGCTTTTCTCAAATATTGAGACAAGACCTTGATAATTTTGTATTATAAATTTAGAGAACACCTAATGTGAGAGAAATATGGAGGCTGCACAATTTATTTCTTATTAAACCACATCCCTACCCCAGTTTATTTCCCCTTAAAAACCACAGCAGTTTTTACATATCACACTCCCGTTCATTCACCAATAACTTTAGTGACAATCACACCAAAATATATATTTTTTTGCCACAAATCAGGCTTTCTTTGGGATTTATTTACCTTAAAAGGGAACCTAAACTAATAAGGATATGGATTCTTCCTTTTAAAATAATACCAGTTGCCTGACTCTCCTGCTGATCCTGTCTCTCTAATACTTTTAGCCACAGCCCTTCAACAAGCATGCAGATAAGGTGCTCTGACTGAAGTCCGACTGGATTAGATGCATGCTTGTTTCAGGTGTGTGATTCAGCCACTACTGCAGCCACAGAGATCAGCTGGACTGACAAGCAACTGGTATTGTTTAAAAGAAAACATTCATATTCCTTTCAGTTTAGGTGCACTTTAATGTATTTTGCTTGTAGTTTTAGTTTTTAACCACTTGATGTCCCCACAGTTGTTTGTGTACAAGAAGTAATGTGCATGTGCATTTTTTTTAATGACCACAGGCATCTCACTGATGCTGGTGATCATTTACTTCGGAGCACTTTGAATACTTGTTCCCAGTCTCCAAACATGGATGATGGACCTAAGTCACTTCATGACTTCTGCAGTTCCCTGCAGCATGCACCCGAATCTCTATAATATGTATTTGGGAAAGACCTTTTTAACAATCAAAAAGGCAAAAAAGAAGTCCTCTTATGGGCGATCCACCACACCGACTTTTCAACAGTTATTCATGTAGAGTGAACTATTATCCTTTAAGGAAAATACACAATCTTGCAGTACAAAATCGTAATAGAAAACTTTTTTTGGCGCAATACAAATTTTTTTTAAAAAGTTTTGTTTTTTTACTTTTGTGTACATGGTCCTCATGAGCGTTAGACAAAGAGGAAGCTTTCATGAAACCAAAAAGTGGTATGGTCTGGCTTGACACATAACACGATCAATACAATGGGCTTAACATGGAGTTTAGGTATAGGCAACGACACACACTCGTTTCGGGCTTTCTTTGAAACCCTTCATCAGGCCACCATATATTCAAAGATAATTCTAATGGGCCCAGCTTACATCAAAAGCCAATACTACACAAGCAGAAAAAGAAAGGGGGCATCTGAAACCAACCAGTCGCACAGACCACAATCTCTTTGGCAGTTGCTTATCTGCAAAAGAGATTGTGGTCTGTGCGCCTGGTTGGTTCAGACGCCCCTCTTTTTTCTCTGCTTGTGTAGTATTGGCTTTTGATGTAAGCTGGGCCCCATTAGAATTATCTTTGTATATATGGTGGCCTGATGAAGGGTTTCAAAGAAAGCCCGAAACAAATGTGTGTCGTTGCCTATACCTAAACTCCATGCTAAGCCCATTGTATTGATCGTGTTATATGTCAAGCCAGACCATACCACTTTTTGGTTTCATGAAAGCTTCCTTTTCCCAAATCCCTATAGCCACACATGGCACAGCTAAGCGATTCGGATGCGTACTTGCATCACTTCAAGTTCCGGAGTGTGTCCAGCAAGTGTAGTCATAGTTTAGCCTGAGAACCTCAGCTGCATACTTGTTTGGGTCAGTGGTTTACAAGGCCTGTACTACCATGATGCAGCCTGAATTTCATGCTATTAGGGGGTGGCAAGAAGCGGCTCCCATCCCTAAATGTCCCACTCCTTGCACTACCTCCCTTGGAAATAAAGTATGCTGCCTTATTTCCCCAAGCCCCGGTCAGCAGAGATGCAATACAGAAACGATGCAGCGCCGCGTGCATCACCTGTTCTCAGTGTCCAGCCGCCCAGAGCTGGGAGGCAGTTAAGACACAAAGTGATCAGTTAGTTGTGGAAATAGCATTCTTTGATCTACTGTAGTTTCACTTCATGACTTATGCCTCTGTCTTTACAGTCCAGACCCACAGGTCTGGGGCAAAGCAGGTGACTGAGGATAAGGGCGCCATGAAATACAATAGCACAAGACATGTGAAAGAAATGAAACAAAATTTTTTTTACGGGATCAACACATCTGATTGGCCTGATGGCCAGTGCGCTATTTGCTCATCAATAATGCCAAAACTACTGTCAAAATGGGTCCTGGCAAGAGTCTAAGCAGACAGGTACAAGAGTCTAAGCCAGGCATGAGCAAACTTGGCCCTCCAGCTGTTAAGGAACTACAAATCCCACAATGCATTTGCCTTTATGAGTCATGACTGTGGCTGTCAGACTCCTGCAATGCATTGTGGGACTTGTAGTTCCTCAACAGCTGGAGGGCCAAATTTGCCCATGCCTGGTCTAAGCAGACACTTTTCAGGGTACTCGAGGGAAGTTGATTAAAAAAAAAAAAAAATAGAGAGAGAGAGAAACAATAAATAAAGCAATTTGCTACAAGAAAATTATATTCTGCAAAATGAGATCACAGCTCTGCGGGAAACAAGTCTGTTGTGATTTTTTTTTATTCATATCAGAATGCACAGAAAAATGAAAATATCTAGCGGTTCAGGCCTGAGCTGCCAGACAGAGTTACACATTACAAGGAGACACTGGCTGCACTTAATGGCTAAGGCATCTTTTCCATGGGAGGTTGAACTGCATGCTTGTCAGCTGCCGGCCACAAACGCCTTTCGGCTGAAATTATGTGCAGCTGAATAGCAGCATTCAGGGCCCTTTTCCACTAGCAATCGCTAGCGTTCACGCTGAACGCTAGCGATTGCTGAATCGCAATTAGCGGCGATTCCCCGACGTTCGCGGCCGCGATTTTGCTATGATATGCACTGCATAGCAAAATCGCGGCAAAAGTCGCTCCGCGGCGCGATCGCGATCAAGTAAAAAACGAATCGCGGTAGTGGAAATTACCTACCGCGATTCCTATGTTAAAAAGCAAACCGTAGCGATTGTAAAATCGCTAGCGGTTTGCGTTTTTGCGATTCAGCCAGCGCAAACGCGCTGGTGGAAAAGGGCCCTCAGCAACAGCATGTGTCACGTTTGACAGGTGTGGGGTGGCGTTACCCAGCGGCCAAAAAACATCCCAGGTAGTGTCTGAGGATGCTCAGATGCAACTACATGGGGATGGGCTGTCTGCTGCTTGTGATGAGTGCTAGCAATCACCAGACCAGTGAACGGGAGCAGCTGACAGACGATGAATTCACCGCCTTCAGCTGCCCGTGGAAAAGAGGCCTTTCACACTTTTACAAAAAAGTATCTGAGAGGATGTTGATTTTAATTTATTTTCCAACCATATTAGTTAGATATGCTGCAGCACAAAATAACCTTCCTGCTTGAAGAGATGTTGTTCTTTTATCTCTGAATGCTGGAGATTAGAATTCAAACTTAAAAAAAAATATATATATACAGTTACCCCAGGGACTTTTTTTTTGTAATATGTACTGTATGTCATGAGGGTACAATATTGTTGTTTGCAAACAAGGGCTTGTAATTATTGATATAGTATAACCCATTCGCGTTCCGTCGTTTTCACTTGAGAAATGTTCACCTCCCATTCATTAGTCTATAACTTTATCACTACTTATCACAATGAACTGATCTATATCTTGTTTTTTCCGCCACCAATTAGGCTTTCTTTGGGGGGTATATTTTGCTAAGAGCCACTTTACTGTAAATGCATTTTAACAGGAAGAATAAGAAAAAAACAGAAAAATCATTATTTCTCAGTTTTCAACCATTATAGTTTTAAAATAATACATGCCTCCATAATTAAAACTCACGTATTGTATTTGCCCATATGTCCCGGTTATTACACCGTTAAAATTATGTCCCTATCACAATGTATGGCGACAATATTTTATTTGGAAATAAAGGTGCATTTTTTCCGTTTTGCATCTATCACTATTTACAAGTTTTAAATAAAAAAAATATAGAAATATATCATCTTTACATTGATATTTAAAAAGTTTAGACCCTTAGGTAAATATTCACTTTTTTTTGTTTTTATTGTAATTTTTTTTTTATATTAAACATTTTATTTGGGTAGTTTTGGGAGGGTGGGATGTAAACAATAGGTTTATAATGTAAATGTGTGTTGATTTTTATTTTTTTTTACTTTTAGTTGTAGTATTACTTTTTGGCAACAAGATGGCGGCCATGAGTTTGTTTACGTGACGTCACTCTAAGCGTAACATACGCTTAGAGCGACGCATGGGGGAGGTAACAGCCAGAAAAGGCGCAGCTTCCGAGAGAAGCTGTCGCTTTTTCAGCGGGGGAGAGGAATCAGTGATCGGGCACCACAGCCCGATTCACTGATTGCCTGGCTAACGAACCGCGGGCCGGGAGCGCGCGTGCACGCGCGATCGGCCGCGGGAGCGTGCATGGTTCCTGGACGTAGCTTCTACGTCCAGGAACCAAAATAGGTTAAAGAAACACAAAACAAGAAATATACAGCACACCTTTATTTCCAAATAAAATATTGTCACAATACATTGCAGTAGGGACATAATTTAAATGTTGCAATAACCAAAACAAATGGACAAATAAAATGTGTGGGTTTTATATACAATAGCATTTTTTTTTGTTTTAACTATAATGGCTGAAAACTGAGAAATAACGATTTTTTTTTCAAATGTTTGTTCATATTCTCTTTAAATAGCATAGTAAATAAAATAATTATTAGCAAAAAGCACCACCCAAAGAATGCCTAGTTAGCCCTACAAGAAAACAATGCACAGATCATTTTGGTGTGATAAGTAGCTATACATTAATTGGCAAATGAATGGGAGGAGCGCGATATGCGAAAATTCCTGTGGTTTTTAAGAGGAAATACATGTGGTAGGTGTTCACAGAAACATCAGTATCCTAAGTTTTATGTAATTTTTTTTTAACTGCCATGAGTCATTAGCGGTGCTCTTTTTTATTGTTACTGTCTATGTTATTATTATTCTTTTTGTAATGGCAGCTTCTACGGTAGCCGAATGAAGCTGGGAGGCAGGTTTTCTTTTACTTAAGGGGATGCTTTGCCACACTACAAATCTAGTTTAATGCAAAGAGATGTTGGCCTTCTTAAAGGGGAACTTCAGCCTAAACAAACATACTGTCATTAAGTTACATTAGTTATGTTAATTAGAATAGATAGGTAATATAATTTTTTACCCACCCTGTTTTAAAAGAACAGGCAAATGTTTGTGATTCATGGGGGCTGCCATCTTTGTCATGGGGGCAGCCATCTTTTTGGTTGAAAGGAGGTGACAAGGAGCAGGAGACACAGTTCCAACCAGGGGCGTAACTAGAAATCACTGGGCCCCCCTGCGAATATTTGGATGGGGCCCCCCCCATAGGTGCCAAATAATCGTAATGGGGCAGCGTTTCACTGTAAATTAATTGTAAAGTGGGCAGCATTTTACCAGACAATCGTAATGTGGGCCAGAAAATCGTAATGTGGGCAGAGTTCACCAGAAAATCGTAATGTGGGCCTTTAGAAAATCATAATGTGGGCAGAGTTCACCAGAAAATCGTAATGTGGGCACCAGTCACCAGAAAATAGTAACGTGAGCAGCAGTCACCAGAAAATTGTAACGTGGGCAGCATTTACCAGACAATCGTAATGTGGGCAGCGTTCACCAGAATATCGTAATGTGGGACAGAAAATCGTAATGTGGGCAGAGTTTACCAGAAAATTGTAACATGGACAGCATTCACCAGACAATCGTAACTTGGGCAGTGTTCACCAGAAAATCGTAATGTGGGCCAGAAAATCGTAATGTGGGCAGCGTTCACCAGAAAATCGTAACGTGGACAGCATTCACCAGACAATCGTAACGTGGGCAGTGTTCACCAGAAAATCGTAATGTGGGCCAGAAAATCGCAATGTGGGCAGCAGTCACCAGAAAATCGCCATGTGGGCAGCAGTCACCAGAAAATTGCAATGTGGGCATCAGTCACCAGAAAATCCTAATGTGGGCAGCAGTCACCAGAATATCGTAATGTGGGCAGCAGTCACCAGAAAATCCTAATGTGGGCAGCAGTCAGTCACCAGAATGTCGTAATGTGGGCAGCAGACACCAGAAAATCCTAATGTGGGCAGCAGTCACCAGAAAATCGCAATGTGGGCAGCAGTCACCAGAAAATCGCAATGTGGGCAGCAGTCACCAGAAAATCGCAATGTGGGCAGCAGTCACCAGAAAATCCTAATGTGGGCAGCATACACCAGAAAATCGTAATGTGGGCAGCAGACACCAGAAAATCGCAATGTGGGCAGCAGACACCTGAAAATCGCAATGTGGGCAGCAGACACCTGAAAATCGCAATGTGGGCAGCAGACACCTGAAAATCGTAATGTGGGCAGCAGACACCTGAAAATCGTAATGTGGGCAGCAGACACCTGAAAATCGTAATGAGGGCAGCAGACACCTGAAAATCGTAATGAGGGCAGCAGACATCTGAAAATCGTAATGTGGGCAGCAGACACCTGAAAATCGTAATGTGGGCAGCAGACACCAGAAAATCATGATGTGGGCAGCAGACACCAGAAAATCGCAATGTGGGCAGCAGTGACCAGAAAATCGCAATGTGGGCAGCAGTGACCAGAAAATCGTAATGTGGGCAGCAGACACCAGAAAATCGCAATGTGGGCAGCAGTGACCAGAAAATCGTAATGTGGGCAGCAGACAGAAAATCATAATGTGGGCAGCAGACACCTGAAAATCACAATGTGGGCAGCAGTGACCAGAAAATCGCAATGTGGGCAGCAGACACCAGAAAATCGTAATGTGGGCAGCAGACACCTGAAAATCACAATGTGGCCAGCAGACACCTGAAAATCGTAATATGCCCCCCCCCCCCCCCTGGGGCCCGCTCGGAGTTTTGTGGGTGCTGGAGGGGTGGGAGCATGAGGGGAAAGCCTTGCCCACAGTCGGCGGGGAGAGGGGTAGTTCCCCCCTCTCCCTCACCTCGGGGCTCTCCCCTCTGTGCTCCCCTCCAGCTCGTAAGTGTCTGTGGGGCTGTGGTGGGCAGCGAGCGGCGGGCAGATACATACCTGCTTCCGTGCGTTCCATCGGAGACTTCTCCCTCTAGCGGCTGACGTCACTTCCGGAAGTGACGTCAGCCGCTAGAGGGAGAAGTCTCCGATGGAACGCACGGAAGCAGGTATGTATCTGCCCGCCGCTCGCTGCCCACCACAGCCCCACAGACACTTACGAGCTGGAGGGGAGCACAGAGGGGAGAGCCCCGAGGTGAGGGAGAGGGGGGAACTACCCCTCTCCCCGCCGACTGTGGGCAAGGCTTTCCCCTCATGCTGCCACCCCTCCAGCACCCACAAAACGGCCCCAAGCGGGCCCCAGGGGGGGGGCCGGGCCCCCCCGCGGGCGCTAGGGCTGCAGGGCCTATTCCTACGCCCCTGGTTCCAACTGTCCTGTGTCCTCATAACCCCTCCCAGCTGCACACGCTAGGCTTCAAATGTCAAATTCAAAATGTAAAAAAAAAAAAAATTGCACCAAAACACCAGAACGAGAGCAACATCATCAGCAATCCCATCATGCTTTGCACAGCATCAGGGGAAAAATGCCCGGGCAGTTTTCTTCTGTGCAGCTAAAAATGAGGCTTGGATAAGAGAAACAAAGTTCTGATGCTGTGAAACTGTTAAAGAAACACCTGGCCTTTTCAGTGCTGCTGAGTCGATTTTTAGTCCGGAGGTTCACTTTAAAGGGACACTGAAGCGGAAAAAAAATTATGATATTATGATTTGTATGTGTAGTACAGCTAAGAAATAAAACATTAAGATCAGATACATCAGTCTAATTGTTTCCAGTACAGGAAGAGTTAAGAAACTCCAGTTGTTATCTCTATGCAAACAAGCCATTAATCTCTACAACTAAGTTTAGTCATGGAGAGGGCTGTTATCTGACTTTTATTATCTCAACTGTTTTCTTTTCTTCTGCTAGAGGAGAGGTCATTAGTGCACAGACTGCTCTGAAAGACTAATTTTGAATGCTGAATGTTGTGTAATCTGCACATATTATAGAATGAAGCAATGTTAGAAAAAACACTATATACCTGAAAATAAAAATATGAGAATATTTTCTTTGCTGCTAATCTTCTAGTAATTATTCATAGTACACAACTAATTCACTATATCATATATATTTTTTTCGCTTCAGTGTCTCTTTAACAGCCTTGACAAACCTTTTTTGAGCTTTAGCAGTGAGTAAAGCAACAGCGTAAGTGTCACTGCATACATACAGTAGGTGCCTAAGAGTTTTGCTTGGGGATATTCATCTGAAGCACGCACAATGCAAGTGGCAACAAATGTATGCAGCACCTGTTGGTGTGATTTTTGTCACAGGAAGTGGGAATGTTAACTGGTATGCTTTAAATATACTTTATTAGTTACATAGTAACATTAGGGAGTAACACGCGGGCCTGAGGTGTGAATTGGAAAAACACTTCACACCTATAAATGGACCTCTGTATATAAATGCTTGTTTGATGGAGGGACCATTTGTTGCCTGTGTAATATTCTAGTATTTTTTCAACTATTTCTAGTCTATACGCAATAAAATGACTCAATCCAACCACTCCCAAAGGAAAGTACTGATTGGGTAGATCAGAAAGTAAAGCCTAGTACACGGCATCAATTTTGATTGGCCAATTGCTGATCAATTTAACCACCTCCATGTAGTGCGAGGCTGCTAACACTTGCACACTGCATCGCACCCAGTTACGCTTCCCTGCCGCAAGGGTAATGCAAGTCTATGGAGACCTGTACAGTTTGCGTGATGCAAAGTCTGGAGTGCGTTAACGCGTGATCTGTGCCTACCGCATGGATATCAGTAGAGACTGGATATAGACTAATACAAAGCCTGCATGCAGCGAGCTAGAATAACGCAATCCTTTACTGTGAACAGCCCCATAGAATTGTATGGACAGTGAGTTGATGGGCAGAATTTTTCTGCAACGCAACTAACCACTGTTAACAGGGCCTCATAGTAATATCCGAGTAAGCAAGACTATAAATTTCGAGGATGAGAATAAAGTCCATCAAACAATTTTCAAGAGAAAAATACACATAATTTGACATAAATCTGTGCATCAGTCCTGAAAGGGAAACAAATGAAGAAGAAAGAAATGGCGGGATTTGCCTCCAAAAGAGGGATTTCTCTCTTCAATAAAAGGGACAGTTGGGAGCCATGGCAGGACTCTAGTGTAATAGCAAACAGGTCCTATCTGGAAGGAGCAGGTTCAGGACAAAAGTATAAACTTTTTTTTACTTTATTTGCACTTAGGACAACGCGTTTTGCAGTGAAAACAGCTTCATCAGGTCAATCTACGTGACGGTATTAGGGAGTTGGGGAGTCAGAGAGCCCAAGATAATTTTGACAGTGCGTTTTCACCTACTTTTTGGCATTCCTTCAATTACATATTGCTGAAAAGTTCTTTCAAACAGAAGATGAAAAATGATCTCCTAGGAGATGAAGTGAATTGAATAGGGGGCCCTGAAGTGAAGGATAACCTGCTCATCACTGCACATCATGCTGTTGAGCAGCTCACAGCAGCTTCAGGAGAGAAGGACAAAAGCTGAAAACTACCAGCATCTGCATAAACCGCAAAACCACAGAAAAATGCGTAAAGTGGACCTGAACTCTTGCACAGAATAGAAGGAAAACACACAAATGCACCCTCTATGTATTTAGAAAGTTAAGCCTGTCTAATTCCCCCTCATCTGTGACTAATCACAACTTTTCAGTTGTGTCAGCTGGCTGCCTTGGCAGAGCAGCTAATTTGTAAACACAGGCTGTTAACACTAGGTCAGCTTCCATGAAAGCAGGAAGATGACACACTGCTGATTTATTGCAGGATTTCTATCAGCTGTAACAAATAAATGCTTTTATGCTGTTGCTTATCTTTTAGAGCAGAGAGGAAATTCTGAGTTCAGGTCCGTTTTAGCAGAGTCACAGGCAGATGCTAAATTGTTGCAGCCCCAATACATTCAATATAAGTTCGGTGTCAGCAACCAGAGAGAGAATCTGATCCTTGGCGATCCGCAGTATCCCCAAGAATACAGATATACCCGATTGAGGATCTGCGGAATCGTCAATAATCAGATATGTCTAACCTCTAGACACCAGAGAGAGTGTAAGTGTTTGGTGCAACAGTAACAACTCTGAGTAAAGACCACCAGAGGAGCTGGCGGCCTATACTCCTGAGGAATTCACCCCTGAGCGGTGGGTGATATTCCTGTAGCCTGTGGACCCCTGAGCGAGGGACCAAGGCTGGGATGCAGGAAGCCCTGCTGCTAATATGTAAGGTTTTGCCCTGAACTGGGCTAACGTAACACAGTAATAGCACAATCCTAGTCGGGGGTGAGGACCGTAGTCACAACACCCTGGAACTAGTCTGGAGCATAACATAAATGATAATACAATTCCCTAGTCTTGGGTGTGAGTTCCGTGATCATCAACACCATGGAACTAGTCTGGAGTATAACATAAATGATAATACAGTTCCCTAGTCTTGGATGTGAGGGCCTTGATCTCAACACCCTGGAACTATGCTAGAGAATACACAGAAGATACACAGTATTCCTAGTCTGTGGTGTGAGGGCCTTGATCTCAACACTCTGGAACTGGTCTAACAAATAATACAATTCAATTAGTACTTTAAGCTATCAACAGAATCTGGCTAAGTGTGAATTCCCAGGTCCACCTAGTTCAAACACACTGTAAGGATCTGACTAAGGTCTGAGTGCCTTCACGTAAGTGTTAGCAATGGCAGACAACCAGCAACTGACAAGCAGCAGAATATATAGTTGCTGGACTCTGCCGCCCCGCCCGAGCCATTCAGCCAATCATGAGTCCTGCAGGAATCAGCTGATCTTCCTGATCAGCTGACACTTCCCCTGCTGGTATAAAGGTCCTGAGTTCAGGCCCGCGCGCGCGTAGCTCTCCATCTGCCTATGTGCACTAACAGACCCAGCCACACCAAGCGCATGCTGCTGCATGCAAACCGTCGCGTTGGACGCGGAAACAGCCGCTTTGCTGTCAGGACATGCGGCGGCTTTTCCGCATTCCACCATACTACCAGACGCGTGTCTATGCGTGCAAACCGCCGCCTTGCTCTTGGCACATGCGGCGGCTTTTCCGCGTTTTCTCACAATAAGATATAAAGTCTACACAATAGTAAAGTGTCTGTGCACAGGGAAAGCATCTTCTAATAACCGCTCTTATTTCCTGGGGTGAAGGTGGGACTTTCCACTTTGAACCACTGTTGGTGACTGCAACAATCAAGCATCATCGACTTCCTGCTCTTAATCTTTGCCCTATCCATCCATCCATCCATGCAGCTGTTTACTACATGTGCCACAAGGTGGGATTTCCATGAATTGTACTGCTAGTGGCAGGCGTCGCTGGAAAGCGACTTTCTCCCCCGCTTCCGAGAGGCTTGATCAGGGATGCGTGAATCCACGTTAGTTACCGCTCACACACAAAGCCGTCATTCGCTGATAATAATCCCCCCGTTCTCTCCACAAGTCCTAATGAGGGATATTAAGTTCACATGCATAATATCATGTGGTAACCCTGGTAACAGAGTGCGTGTAACATTTCACAATAGGGCGTTGTCCACCTTGTTAGCCTTGTCTTCTAATGAAAATACAAAAATGAGGGCAGCCTGGCCCTGTGTGGAATAGATTTCAGAACAAATAAAACGATACCTCTACTTCTGAGTAACGATGACCAAACACGATGTGATAAAGCTTTCCATTTTCTTGTTTGTTTGTTTTCAAATAAAACCGATCAGTTGTACAGAAAGATTTAACGTCTCCACTGTCTACTACATCCATTATTCCTAACCTATTCTTTGCCAGGCGCCTGACTTTAACCCTTACAATATGCCCAACTCTCAACTCTACACTTTTGGCTCTGACTAAGCCTAACCTAATTCCAAAAGTAATAGTAAACAGTAGGAGGCGCCCTTGATCAGTTGTATTGCATAGAGAAGAGACTACACTCAGTGGAAAAGAGGAAAAACATTTATTGGTAAGAAGCACCTTGGACAACTCGTTTCGCGGCATAAAACGTTGTCCAAGGTGCTTCTAACCAATAAATGTTTTTCCTCTTTTCCACTGAGTGAAGTCTCTTCATAAGGTAGGCGATCTATACTACCTATTATACACGCTACTCTATGCAATACAACTGATCAAGGGTGCCTCCTACTGTTTACTATTACTGTCTAACATCCCACATCGTGGGTGTGTTATTTTTGCCACATAGTGGCAAAAAGATTTTTTCCAAAGGAGCTGCGACCATTCTTCGAAAAGACCGAGTGGGGACGGGATTTCCCCATATGCCTACTACAGTGGTTGCCTATCAGCAACCCATACTTGTGAGTAGTATTTTAATTACACCTAGACCATTTTATTGAGATAATACACTATAGGGGCTCCCGGTGTCTCTGTGGTTTTTTCCGTTTCTTCTACCACAGTTTCCTAATTCCAAAAGTACTGCTATCCTTAACCAATGGTTAAAACCTTGACTGTACACTAACCTTGCTTATCTGTAACCTCAACCCAGCAGTCCCCAAAAAGTTTACATCCCCAACTTTATCCTTTTCTAACCTTTTAGGCTTTCAAACAATACATAGATGCACCAAAACAGGCAACTTAATGGATTACGTTGTGCAGAATTTGAGAGGTTCATAAGTTTACGTGTCATGAAACTCAACATTTCATCTTTGTTCTAAAAGATTTTTTAAAGCATAAAATTTACTAACACAATTTTTTTTTTTTTTTAGCAGAATACCATTCAAACAGTTAAACACAACACTTTCTTCTGTGTATCTTTTGTTAATACTCCACTGTAGCTACAATTAGTATACAGCCAGCAGCAGTGCTGAAACTGAACGGCACTGAGCTGAGAAGCAGAGAAGTGAGAAGTGATCACTAGATAGATTTAATAAATATATAATATAGCAAGTCCGCAACTATGAATAAAATGCAATGGCAGGTTTCAGAGCAGATAAACTGTACTTTGGGAACGTATAATATGTAAACAGGCAATATTACTTGTGCATAAAAGCAAATATGATAACTGCATGGGTAATGAAAAGTAGGAAAACGCATGTTCATTGAATGTTATGTCAGAGTTTTATCCCACTTTAAGAAGACAAAAAAGCCACAATTTATCTGCACTATCTTCAAATAGTTTATAAATACACTAGGTCTAAGGCCTGTTTAAAAACGGGGCTAGGCTCTGGCCGCTACCCATCGCACGGCCCCTCTCCCTCAGCCGCACACGCACTCCTCCACCCCCCCCCCCCCCCCCCGTCCTCCTCCTGCTCTAACTGCTGCAAATGTGCCGTGCATGCGCAATAGTGCAAAAGCATGGACACACACACAGTAGGGGACGCAGAGACAAAGGGGTTTTATAGGATAGGAGCGTTTCCTCAACTGGGAGTGTATAAATGTGTGGTAACATGGCAGCATGTCTGGAAGCTGCAATATTTTGTGTTGTCAGCAGGTGGAGCTGAAGGTTACACCTACTGTTGCAACTCCCGGACTCTATGCATAAAGTCCAGCAAACAAGAAAAAGCTGTGCAACAAAAACATGATTCTCAGTGCCGAGGGCATATATGTTGTTGGAAAAATGTACTCTTGATGTCTTGTTCACTATTTGCAATTCTATGAAAATAATTCTAAGCTCAACAGTTTTCAGTTGCAAAAAAAAAAAAAAAAGTAGAGCTTTTCTGGGAAAATTACAACACATGGGAAGAATAGCCCAGAGGTCTTTTTCTGTGTGTTCTACGTACAAAAATAAAGGCACATAAATATTTATCATCTATTTATAATCAGAGCCGCCTAGCTGAATCTAGAAGACACGGGTAAATATGCTGATACAACTCTAAAACATTTTTCAATACGTCGTTCTAAAATTACTGCAGCTGTCGCCTAAAATGACTGCCAGTGTAACCAAAATTGTAAAATAAATAAATGAGTCCTCAACCTGGTCCATTCAAGGGATATTTAATAAAAAAAACACTATCTAAATTGCTTGTATGCAAATCTTACAGGTTTATTTTACTTACCTGGGGAGAAAGAAGTCTTTGGAGCCTGCTGGGACCCTCAAAGCGCATAAGTGCTATCGTAACTGTAGTTACAAGAGCAGGTGAGTGATGAAAAGGTCATCAGGCCATCGATTTTTCAAAATCGCCCTAAAAGCGCTTACACCGTTATTGTCTATGAGACACTTCACATATGAGCGGTTCATTTAAGATCCGCTCAGCAAATCGGTGCATGGGTCATTTTTGACGCGATTTTGCCTCAATGGAAGGTATAAGAAAAACGCAAACGCTCACAAAATTGCTTTGTGCAGCGATTGCGTTCGCGTTCTTCAGAATAAATACATTGTATTTATTCTTTTCCCGAATCAAAGAGTTCACTTCCTGACTGACGTCAGGAAGTGAAAAAACGCAATCGCTCAGCAAAACTGCTCAGAAAAGCGGTTCACAAAAAAATCAGCGCGTGGGTAATCGCCGGGAATCGGAAATAAAAATTGCGTCAAAAAACGCCAAACGCAGACGGAACGCAATGTGCACAAGGCCTCAGGGCTGATTCACACTACTAGAGCTTTTTAAAGGGAACCAGAGAGGAAGGCACTTGAAAAAAAGAAAAGATTTTATACATACCTGGGGTTTCCTCCAGCCCCATCAGCGTGGATCACTCCCACGCCGCTCTCCTCCGCTGCCACTATCACCACTACCGGGTCCCGTCACTTCCTCCGGACGCATCCACAGGGGCTCCCTCCATCTCGCCGGTGCCTGCTTTATGCATGCCCCTGCACAGTTTGGAGGGAGCGCACTGCACTTGCGTCGACTGGCCGAAATGACGGGACCCGGTACTGGCGAATAGAGGCAGCAGAGAAAGGCGGCGTGGGAGCGATCCAGGCTGATGGGGCTGGAGGAAGCCCCGGGTATGTATAAATCGGTTATGCTCTTCCTCTCTGGTTCTCTTTAAGCACTAGTCATTTTGAAACACTCTTGCTAATGCAATGCTATGGGGGATTTTAACAAAATCACATTGCTCCAGTGAGAATACACACATAGCATTACATTAGCAAGAGCTTTTAACTGTGGTGTGAATAAGCCCTTAAACCCAAAATAAGACTGTGGGACTCCAGAAAAGGTCTATTTAGGATTACAGTAATTCTACAGATTGAATGACTTATTTTACAAGTTTATTTTTTTACTTAGTTTTAAAGCACATAAAAACCTAAAACTAAGTAAGGTATTAGCAATCAGGTTGTTAAGTAAATATGAAAGCAAAGAGGTGCAACAGATTCCAGTGTATGTATGCAGCACCCCTGAATTATAGTTAAAAAAAAAAAAGCATGTGGTCTAAAAGATTTGTAGTTCATAGGAAATAGGTGTTGAACAATTGCAATGTCAAAATTTGCTCACAGGAAACTGATCAGTTCTCTAGGTCCTACCCCTATATGCAGGGTTGGGTTTCTGGAAGACCACAAGGAGCATTTGCATAAGGTGCCAACTGTTGCCCAAGAGGGCATATGGACATGGAAAAGGGGGGCTTGAATATGAAAGGGAAGGCTACATATGAGGAGCAACACATAGAAGTGGGGAGCTGCAGGGCTGTTGTACATAAATGCTACACACTGGATGAAGAAGCTCCACAAGAAAATTGGCCTAGGGATGTAAAAAATATAAATTCTAATCTAGAAATTGTAGTTGTAAGGACCCACTACAAAACTCAATTGCAATTGCTAGCGTTGCAACAAAATATCGGAGTGATTTCTGCAGTGCTTTGAAGGTATGCGATTTCACCCGTGCAGTCCTTCAGGCAGGGAACACACTTGACTGTTTTCGTGCGCGTTTTCTGCACAGTAAAACTGACAACTCATGTTAATCAATGGGCTAGTACACACTTAATATGTTCTTCGCGCGCAGAAAAAAACCTGACATTCTGCATCATGACTCATGCACATTTTGTCAGTTTTTTGTATCAATTACACTAGCTGCTGTGAAAAAACGTGCGCGTTTTCCTGCATGGAGACATACTTGGCGTGCAGAAAAAGTATGCAGGAAAACGCGCGCAGAAAACTGAAAGACAAGTGTGTTCCCTGCCTCAAATGCAAGTACTCTGAAAATTCTGTGCGTTTGCGATTTTAGGAAAGTTGCAAACGCTTCAGTGGAATAACCGCCATTCACTTCAATTAACCCAGCACTTTCGCAAATCGCCAGCAATGCCCCTAAATCGCAAAACGTTCTAGAGGGCCCCAGGCCTAATACTAATTACTAACAGTAATCAACATCATTACTTGAAAAATTTACCTTATTCAATTTTGGTGTTCGTTAAAGGACACCCGAGGCAAAAATACACAAAAGAAATAAATGATTGCACCTATCCTCCTTCTCCTAAAAATACTTTTTAAGATATTCCACAGTTTTATTTTATGTTTAAATCTACTTTTTAAGTTTTAACTGTTTTATTGTTTTTGCTCAATGACACATTCATTGAAGTATACCAGAGCTAAAATCTATGAACAATTGACCTTTTTTATCTCTTTCCTGCTCTCAGAAGCCATTTTCTGCTACGAAAGTGTTTCATAGTTGGAATTTCTTATCAGCAAGGGTCACACTGTAGTCACTTCCTGTCTGAGTCAGGACTGAGTCAGCCACTTACATACCTGATATTTAACTCTTTCAGGCAGAGAAAGAAATAAAAGAAACAGCATAGTTATTTGTGTGCTAGGCTCTGTACATACCCATGTCTAACTCATCATGTCACCTCGGGTATCCGTTAAGGTTATAAGCGAGTATCCATCATGGTCAGCACATCACATATGCACAATTGTAGATGGATGTGGACACAGCCTAGAGCTCAGTAAAACTGCATTTTGCTGAACTCACAATGCTGTGGAAATGGTGAACCTGCATAGACCGTAACCTTATCACCAACTGATGTGGACTCACTTCATTTCAACAAGGCCGGATTCATACTTTTTCCACCCCTAGGAGATCTTTATTATGACTTCCTTTCCATGTGCAGCTCCCTTTTTCCTGGTGTAACATCCAAGTACAGCATCCCCCATCACTCATGTGCAGCTCCTTTGGCAGCAGCTCCCATTTTCTGGGTTACTCTATATTTGCAGCCTTGGTTTTTCCAATACAGCCTTTTCTGATATGTAGCAACCCCTTTGCCATATCTAGCCTCCCCACTTGGCAGCTGCTCAAGGCCAGGATCCTTGTGGCCTTTCCAGAAATCCATCCCTGGATTACAGGCCTGCCTTTATTATAACCACCATGGCGTGCCCTGTCCGTCTATTCAGCTCAACAACACACGTGATACCTGGTTAGTGTCAATTAGAGGCACTGCACTGTGGTTCAGAGCTGTTTGCCTCCCGCGCATCGCCACCTCGCCGGATGCCGCTGTCCCAGTGACAAGGATCAGTCGTCTCTCATCTTAGATGCAAAGAAAAACCCTTTTGCACACTGGGGGCTTCAAACAATCCCACGTCTCTATGGAAACTAAACATACATTACAGCGCATTCATGGTTTGAAGTGCTGTGTCAAATCGCCTCTTTGATTTCATGTATCCTTGTTAATTTACACCTGGGCAAGAAAGGAGAAGGGAAAAGGCTTCTAATAGACATCACAGTGATAGAGCTGTATGCTGACAGGAGGCTGTATGTATAACAGCATTGTTTTCTGGAAATCCTATAAAGCCAGAGCAATCATCTCTCCCAGGCCTAAGTACAGCGTGTCAGCAGCACTGGGGAGCTGGGCTAAGGAAGGCCTACAGCAAGTGATAGGGAGAGATTATAACTTCGGTAAGCAGAGGCCTTATCGTTCCAGAGGTAATGACTCACTGCAGTCAGTAATGCAGGGGGATCCCTGCAGCTGAACCTGCGCTCCAGAAAACTACACATACATAAGGTTTCATAGTTTCTACATATTTATTTTGATCACATGACCAGACAAGGGCAAATCGTGGGCCTTGTGTGCACAGTTAAGCACATCTGAAGTAAAAGGGATATGAAGGTTGCCACATATACAGTATTTCCTTTTAAACAATACCAGTTGCCTGGCTGTCCTGCTGAGCCATTGTCTCGTGTATCTGGTGCATACAGTTTTTATTTGCATCTGTCCATTTTTCAAGCTTCTATTGTACAATTGGTATTGTTTTTTCAAGACTCCAAACCAAGTAATAATACTATTTTAGTGGAGGGGTTAGGTGTTTGGTCATTTTTCAACCTCTCTACTGTACACTGACATGAATGGAGATTCCACAAATAGTGTGTGGGGGTGTGGCTACGCCCATCAATGAACAAAAGCAGGCGCACTGACGGCCTGCACCTGCACAGTGGCACAGAGCCTCTGGGTGCATGGAGGAAAAGCATACATGGGTCGCTCCATGCTACTAGGCAGGCATGGGCTGTCCAGTGTGGTCACGCTTGTATACAGACTGGAGTGTGGCCATGCAAAACTATAGG
Organism: Hyperolius riggenbachi; assembly: GCF_040937935.1. Taxonomy (NCBI): domain Eukaryota; kingdom Metazoa; phylum Chordata; class Amphibia; order Anura; family Hyperoliidae; genus Hyperolius; species Hyperolius riggenbachi. The sequence goes on from NC_090653.1 coordinate 74,546,952, forward strand.
ACAAGCCCTTGTCAAATAGGTTCTGAGGATCCAGTGCTGGAATGGCGAGCAGAAGTGTCGGGTTATCCAGGGGCTTCACTTTACTGAAGCATCTATTTACACAGGTAAAGAAGCATAGCTAGAGTTTCCAGGGCCTGGGGACAAAGATATTTTTGTGCCGACCTCTGGACAGTCCAGTACAAACAATGGGAGTGGCCATGAATCAAAATGTGGCCATGGTCATGGGAGGAGCCAAATGTACAAATGTTCTTTAGATAACCAGATGTGCCCCCTTCTCCCTTTTAGATACCCAGATATGCCCCCCTTCCCACCTTTAGATAGCCAGGTGTATCCCTTCAGATAGCCAGATATGCCCCCCTTCCTCCCTTTAGATAGCCAGATGTACCCTCTTTCCCCATTCAGAGAGCCATATGTGCCCCTCTTTAGATAGCCAAATTTGATTCTTTTCCCCTGTTTAGATAGCCAGATGTTCCCCACCATATATAGCCAGATGTGCCCCTCTTTAGGTAGCCAGTTGTGTTAATAACAGCAGAAGACTCGCCAGTTCCAAGGTGGAGGGAGAGGGACAGAAGTGGGGGTGCAGCAGCCGTGCTTAACGCCCTCTCAGTGCTGCGCCCAGGGACATTTGTGCCCCCTTGACACCCCCCCCCCCCCTAGATAGGCCTCTGCACAGGTAGAATTTAAAACTGGTTGAAGTTACACTGATTAAGTCTGCTCTACTCTTAATTTGCCAATCTGGACTATGTCAGGGGTTTATAAACAGCAAGTTTGCACACATACACTGTATTGGGAAGAATGTTTACATGGTACAACATTTATTCTAACACGCATAAGCAACACAGTAAATGGCTTGTTCCAACAGCAGAAAGCCCTCTCAAATACACCCCTGAATCCCAGCTTGGATCACCAAGCTGCCAAAACTATATTTGTCAGTGGCACATATCATGAGACAGATGTACTATAAACACAGCAGCCTGACTCATTCACATCTTCTGCCGCCACAAATCCAGCTGGATTATGTAAAAAAAAACAAAAAAAAACACCTGTTCACAGCACTGCTTCGCGTGGCACAAAGTAAACCCTTTGCTTTCTCACATATAATAAAGTGAGTCCAGATTTGTGAAATGAGATATTTAGCAGAGTGATTGGATGCAGGAGAGCCAGGTGGTCTATGCATATGCCAAGCACCATGGACAGCAGGGGCTTCTCGGCCCACGGACTGCTTTAGCCCACCTGTTTCCAGATCTTTAAAATAATGGCACTTTACAGACCGCAATATAACCAAAGTGCATTATTACAATTTTGATAAAGTCTCACCCGTAATGGGACTGCCACTTTGCCGTAATGTACTTTGACAATCACCATACTTAGTTTGATCATCTCTTCAAAAGTTAGAACGCCATAGGCTACAATACAAGTTTCTTTCAAACACCCCATTTACCAGGTTGTCACAGAAGCCACTTTCAGAAATAAACAAAGCACGTCAGAAGGCCGCCTACCGCTACTCTTTCTGGTAACAGTTGCTGCTGACAGCTTCACTTAGTGAACAGTGCTACAAAATCCCCAATGCAGAAAGTTATGGAACTGCTGATCAAAAATGAATCACTCTTGTATAAACGCATACAAACAAAAAAAATCATTTCTTAAAATAAAAAAAAAAAAAATGAATATGAAAAATATAAAACGTCCCCAAAGTGTCTCCATCAATCCCTGGCAAAAAGCTCCACCCTCAGTTTTGCAGTAACTTGCTGGGATATTGTCAACAATTGTGGACTTTCAGTGTATTGTTCCCCCGTTAGGATATTTGTGTGTGGTATTTGCACGGAGCTTTCTAACCTCCAACAAACGCATCTTTGTTCACTTGAATAAAGTAAATAAAATTCTATCAAAGGGGATTTCATGCAACAAAAGGTAATTACATTGACGTATTGCAGGTCATGAAGAGGGGTTCCCCCCACAGTTATCCAGAAGAGTGTGTAACTGACTGAACTGGGGAAAGCATGAGATAGTGGAAATGTAACCAACCACAGAGCTGTCCAAGACTGATGAAGGAGCAGTTGCAACAACACACCCTCCATGGCAATAAGCCTGGCTTAACCTGCACTGCAAAGCACAAATAGGGTGGCAATGCGAGTCAGTGTAAATCATCTAAAATCTGCTGAGAATTCAAAGGATGTAAACAGTGCAGATGGTCATCAAACAGTAACATTCATGTGGGCAGTGGGCAAAAGTATGCATGCGTAGGGCCAAAGTCCACCTAGACACACCTGAAACTGCATCAAATGATCAATGACTAAAAAACCCACAAAAGTTGTCTACATGTTTCACTCCAGAGGAGCTTCGTCAGGGGAGACTCCGGTGAAAGTGCCGAGTGCAAAAAAGCTGTCTGAAAGATGCTGAAGTTACAAAATATTAAGACATAAAGTGAAATACAATTGAGGCTTTGTTTGATAAATGTCCAGGCTTTGCTTGATAAATTCCTTCCAAAGCGTAGTCTACATCTCTTGTCATTGCCACCGGAGCTCTAGTCTCCTTGAAGCTGTTCCTCCAACAATAAACCCTGCTGTGACTCCCGTTCTGCATAAGGTGCATTCTGCATATCTCTTGGCAGTTACTCAGAGGCCCACAGGAAGGTCAGTGCCACTACGTGTCTTTCCTGCCGTATGTTGTAGAAATTCACACCCCCGAAGCTGTGTAGGACAGTGGTGTTCTGGGTCACTGAGCACATGCCACAGTCCTTACTCACTGTCTGTCAAGGCCAAAGAGACTAGGCTGATTCAAAAGGACAGAGTGCCAGCTTCTCTCTGAATCTCTCTCTCTCTCTCTGTATTCTATCAGGTGTAAAAATGGTGGCCACAGGTTTCTGTCCTCTGTCACTTTCTGCTGTGTCCTGGTCCTGTTTCACTCACATAGATGAACCAAAAACACCAACAAGGGGGATGGGGTGCACAGTAACTCCTGTACGGATGTATTCAGAGAGACACTGCTAAGGCATATTCTGCAGCGAACAATATTTTCCCTGTTTTTTCTCATGAGACATCAAACATAGATGCACAGAGGAAGGTGACAGAGGCTCTCTCTAGTATGCCGCACTATAGCTGACGAAACTCTGTTAAGTGTCCAACCACCATCCCTAGCGTGCAACAAACAAGCCCACAGCCAACTAAACAATCCTCATACAAGTACAGAAATTAAAACGAGAACTCCATTAAAGGTCAATGGATTGACAATCCATTGAAAACAACAACTATCCTTCAAAAGTTATCAAAGTTTTAACATCCTTTAAAGAGTACCCAAGGCAGATCACATAATTATAGGACACAGAGACGTGTTCTCTGCTAAGTGGCATGCCTCTGTGTCCTTCTGGCGCCACTGTAAGTCCCCCCCTGGACTCTGCTGTCCCTCCAAAAATGAGTGACAGGCTAGCGACAATCTGATTGTTGCTAGCGTCCTGTTTACCTGCCAGCCATCCGTCTCCCCTGCATTGCCTCTCCTGTATCGCTCCACCGCCTCCTCCAATCACTGGCTAAGCCGTTACCCAGGAAGTACTTCTGGGTCATGCCCATCTTGGATTTGTCTGCCGGTGATCGGAGGTAGGGATGATCAGAATGAGCAAATTCCGTTCCGCCGGAATTGCGGAATTCCGCCAGCGCTAAATTCCGTCGCTATTACATTTCCACGGAATTCCGCATTCCGGCGGAAACATTTAAGTAATCGCAAATTAAACCTCGTTTATGCTAAATGGTAGCCCATGGGACCTTTTTTTTTGCAGCAGAAGGCGTCATTTAAGCCATGGGACCTAGTGGTGGTCCCATGGCGGTCGTTTTGGCACCGCAGGACGTGTCGTGTAAGCTTTGGGACCTGGTGGTGGCCCCATGCCGGGCGTTTTGGTACCGCAGAAGGTGTCGTTTAAGCTTTGGGACCTGGCGGTGGTCCCATGGCGGTGGTTTTGGCACCGCAGGAGGTGTCGCGTAAGCTATGGGACCTATACAAAATGGTTGGGATAGGTGAGATAGCTAGGGATAGGGATTGCTAGGTGAGATAGCTAGGCATAACATAGGATTGAGTGGTTTCTGTTAACACTGTAATTGGTGCTGAAATAATTCCGATTTTCATGCAGAAATCAGTTTGGGTGGTTTTTGTAAGCCTCTGATTGGTGCAGAAATTCCTATTTTCATGAAGAAATCCTGTTCTTACTTTAAACTTCTTCTAGGGGCTTCCTTGTGATTGGCTTACAAAATTCCGCCGGATTTAGGCATCAGTCTGCGGAATTTCTGCTATAGCGCTATGGCAATTCCGTTTCGATGCGACGGAACAGAACCACCAAATTCCATCCGGAATTGCGGAAAAATGAATTCCGCGGAACGCGGTGAGCATCTCTAATCGGAGGCTGAAGAGGTAGTTTTTTGAAAATGTTTGTGACGCCACCTCGGGTTCTCTTCCAATGTCCCCTGTAGCCAGTTTGCTGCATGATGCTTGAGTAAGCGACAGAAAGAGGCAGATAAATATCTTATTTGGGTAACACCTCCTGAAAGAGAAACATCACCTTTAAAGGGAACCTGAGGTGAGAGGGATATGGAGACTGACATTTTTTTTTTCTTTTAACCACTTGCCGACCGCACGCTTATAACCGTGCGTCGGCAAAGTGGCAGCTGCAGGACCAGCGACGCAGTACTGCGTCGCCAGCTGCAGGCTGATTAATTAGGAAGCAGCCGCTCGCGCGAGCGGCTGCTTCCTGTCAAATCACGGCGGGGGGCTCCGTGAATAGCCTGCAGGCCGCCGATGGCGGCTCGCAGGCTAAATGTAAACACAAGCGGAAATAATCCGCTTTGTTTACATTGTACGGCGCTGCTGCGCAGCAGCGCCGTAAGGCAGATCGGCGATCCCCGGCCAATCAGCGGCCGGGGATCGCCGCCATGTGACAGGGGACGTCCCGTCACTGGCTGCACAGGACGGATAGCGTCCTGTGCAGCCTCGATCGCCGGAGGGGGCAGGTAGGAGAGGGAGGGGGAGGATTTCGCCGCGGAGGGGGGCTTTGAGGTGCCCCCCCCCCGCAACACCCAGGCAGGCAGGCAGGAGAGATCAGACCCCCCCTGCACATCATCCCCATAGGGGGGAAAAAAGGGGGGCGACCTGATCTCTCTGCCTGCAACCTGATCTGTGCTGGGGGCTGCACAGCCCACCCAGCACAGATCACTCAAAAGAGCGCTGGTCCTTAAGGGGGGGTAAAGGGTGGGTCATCAAGTGGTTAAACAATACAAGTTGCATGGCTGCCTTCCTGATCCTCTGCCTCTAATATTTTAAGCCATAGACCCTGAACAAGCATGCAGATCAGGTGCTCTGACTTCTGAATGAAAAAGCCACATGCTCCTTTTAGAGTTGTGACTCGGACACTAGTGTGCCAGATGATCAACAGGACTGCCAGGCAACCGTTATTGTTTAAAAGGAAAAATATGGCAGTTTCCAATTCACTCTCATCTCAGGCTCACTTTAAAGGTGGCCACTAATGATATATTCTGCTGAACAATGATATATTTTGCTGAACAATTATATATTTTGCTGGTCTATTTCTCTGCAGTAGTATCTGAATAACACCAGAAACAAGCATGCAGCTAGTCTTGTCAGATCTGACTTTCAAGTCTGAAACACCTGATCTGCTGCATGCTTGTTCAGGGGCTATGGCTAATAGCATTAGAGGCAGAGGATCAGCAGGGCTGCCAGACAACTGGTATTGCTTAAAAGGAAATAAATATGGCAGCCTCCATATACCTCTCTCTTCAGTTCCCCTTTCAGAAGTGCTATGGGACATCCATGTTCAACTCTTTACATGAAAAATAAAAACAAAACAAAGCATGAAAACCCTCCCTCTCTGCTTTCATTCTCGACAATTTAAAGCCAGAACTTGTGATTTATTTATTTTACATCTGCCGGACTTGCCTGCTTACCAACATTGTCTGCACAATGGGAGCTAATTACACATAATCGTGTACAATGGGGCTGTATTAGCTTCATGAATAACTTCTGAGTTACAAAGAAGGGAAAGGAAAAGCGCACCATACAGCCGTAATGACAGAAGCTGTCACTGGCACATGCAGCACGTCACTCCGCAATAAGGTTCAACTACCCTCCGGAATCAATTTATATCACACAGAAGCTGCTATCAGCCAGTCTCCACTCCTTTGTCTTGGCCACATCAACATTTCAAGAATCTTAAAGGCGCACTGTCACAAAAACTGTACGGCCCCTTCCACACTTGCTTTGCAAATGTGCATTGCGTTACCCTGTTTTACTGCAGGATAACACACGGCAATGCAAGTGTATGGGGCCTTGCCCACTTACTGCGACCCGTGGTGAAGGAAGGTACGGTGAGCATACGTCCCGCTTTGCCAAGGACGCGTCCCGCCTTCGGGGGGCGCTGTCCCAGGCTGCATGAGGTCCCGGGAAACGTCCCGCTTTCAGCAGCGGGACGTCCCGGCCTCGGGACTCTGGTCACCGTACATGAACTAGCCGCAGCGTCTCATAGACGCTGTGCTTGTTCATTCCCCGCAGCCCCGCTCCAGCAGCCTGCATTGTCCTCCTCCGGCAGACACAGGCAGAGCAGGGCTACGGCAAGATGGCGTCCGGAGGCGGAGCCCTGTACTGGAGACTATTTGTGTTTCCAGTACAGGGCTCTGCCTCCGGACGCCATCTTGTCGTAGCCCTGCTCTGCCTGAGTGCCTGAGAGCCCAGGGAGCTGCACACACACCAGACGCCGGCTGCGTGAGAGGACTTCTGTCAGGTGAGTACATGCTTTTTTTTCCAGGTGAAATGTGCCCCCATTGCGTTTTTGTGCTGACATGTTTGCCCCCATTGCGTCTAATTTGTGCTGACATGTTTGCCCCCATTGTGTTTATCTTGTGCTGACATGTTTGCCCGCAGTGCGTTTATCTTGTGCTGACATGTTTGCCCCATTGCGTTTTTTGTGCTGACATGTTTGCCCGCAGTGCGTTTATTTTGTGCTGACATGTTGCCCGCAATGCGTTTATTTTGTGCTGAAATGCTGCCCGTAATGCGTTTATTTTGTACTGACATGTTTTCCGCCATTGCGTTTATTTTGTGCTGATATGTTGCCTGCAATGCGTTTATTTTGTGCTGAATTAAATGTTGCCCACAATGCGTTTATTTTGTACTGACATGTTTGCCCCCATTGCGTTTATTTTGTGCTGAAATGTTGCACGCAATGTGTTTATTTTGTGCTGAAATGTTGCACGCAATGCGTTTATTTTGTGCTGACATGTTTGCCCCCATTGCGTTTATTTTGTGCTGACATGTTTGCCCCCATTGCGTTTATTTTGTGCTGACATGTTGCCTGCAATATGTTTATTTTGTGCTGACATGTTGCCCATAGCGTTTATTTTGTGGTGTCTGGGGTAACTGTTGCTGCATTTATTATTTAATGGTCATAGTTTTAATGGTCATGTTTGCTGCTTTGGGGTTACGGTATACTATTAAATAGCATCACTCAGTTTCTGCACACACATGATGCGAATCCTCGTTTGACCACATCATGGCATAAACACTGCTTTCTTATGCTTTGCTGTTACATCATTACGTTAGCTCCGCCCATAGAATGTCATGGCCACGGCCATGTGTCGGCACGGCGCAGGCACCACATTTGTTGGCGCAGCAGCCCCCTCATTTTTTGGCGTGGCGCACCGCCGCCCTGTCCCAGGTTGAGCCTACAAAAATCTGGTCACTGTACGGAAAGCCCCCTTTGTTATCCTCATCAACAGTGCCTATTTAGGTGTTAAAATTAACATCATCCCTTTCTTACCAGAACTAACAGTTGTATGTAAGAACTCCATAAAGCACAATGTGCTACAGTAGGAATAGCTTTGTGGTGCCCCCACCTGTAGGCGTCACTCCAGGCATCGGTCTGGCTTGCCTACACCTAAAAACAGCCCCGCTCACTCCTCCAATTGAGGTGAATAGACAGGGAGGATTCTGACAACTGTGGGGGCATGGTTACAGCAGCAGACTTCTAAAAACTGTAAAGGGAGCTGCTAGTATTTCATCATTAACAAAGACTAGAAAAGAGTCATTTTTAGTTTTAGTTTTATAGTTCTATTTTTTAGATTGAGTCAGTCTGTCTCAGTTGCAGTTAAGAACCCACATTCAGCCTTATAAGCTGAAAAAGAAGCAAAAGTAAAGGTCCTTTGAACTTTCCTGCAGTAAAACCTTATTAGAATCCTTATCTGTAACGATTGGTGTCAGCATATGCAGAGTTCTGATTATTAGGTGATCTGCAGTATCACCTATAATGCAGATATATACCTGATTATATGGTGATCTGCAGAATCACCTATAATACAGATATACAAGAGCTGAGGAGGCAATCAAGAACAATGAGTGTAGATAGGTGTAGTGCTTGGTGCAACAATAGTACTGATAGGTTTGACTATGCCACACCAGAGGAGCTGGTGGGCACTAACAGTACAAAACCCCTCACCAGAGACTAGGGCCCTCTGGTGAGAGTAGAGTGGTCAGACTAGCAGAGTTTGGCAACAGGCTGGCAGATACGGTACAAAGTCATAAAGCAAAGACAGGAAGTTTATAGCAGGCAGAGTCGGCAGCAAGATCAGATGGGCAGAAGTACAAAATCACTGAGAGTAAGAATAGTCAGAACGAGCAAGAGTCATAACAGATAATACAATTTTCAATATAATTATGGCCATCAAAGCAATCCTATCATTGTGTGAAATCCCCGGTTTCCTCCCAGATCAAAGCACACCGGATCTATCTAAGGTCTGAGCGCTAACACGAAGTATTCGCAACAGCAGACCACTAGCTACTGAATCCGCCGTGCTTAAGAAGCGGAGGAGACCCCTGAGGCACGCCCACTGCACCTCAAACAATCAGCGGCGGCGAGCGTGTCCTGTGATGTCAGCCGACCAGCTGGTCAGCTGCCGCGCCTCCTCCTGGCATAAAGATCCTGACGGTGAGCGCGCGCCCGCGCTAATGCACCCCTGTGAACAGCAGAGACACCCGTCCTTGGCGTGCTAGACGCCCGAGGTGCGGGAAGATTGGCAGGCAGAGAATCAGAAGCAGCTGCAGTGGTAATGCCATTCACCGCCGCTACTATGTCGCTATTCATTACATTATCTCACCCTTTCTCATCAGTTTTAGCTTCTATTTACTTTTTAGGAAACCAGACTGAAATTAACAATCTGTCTGCAATTTTTTTTAACTCTTTCTATACTGGAAGCCAGAAAGAGAATGCCACTTCAGGTACTCTTTACATAGAGGTATTTAAAACAATTTTTAGAGCAATCCATATAGGCCAATTTTCTTGCTGTTGTCAAACTTAGGTGGGAGGTGGAAAAAAACAAAAGGGCTTAGGGGGTTGGCAGTTGGTTCAAGAAATTATCATGAATCTGTAAAGTAGTGAAATTAAATGTATTGCTTGAAACAATAGGCCAGGGATGGAAAAGACGAGAGCCCTGACATTGTTCACAGTAAGTGATCCATTATGACTATTAATGTGGCCACAAAATTTCTATATCTGGAGTCATTGTCAAGGAGGAATTATCCGTGCCAGCAATTATGAGCGGTGTGTGAATTGTGTGATGGTGGAACGATGCGTCAGAGGGGGACATGCTCAGCTGGGGGCTGCACTTATTCCGTGCGCTGGCCATGCTCTGCTGGAAAACGCAATGAAATATTGCCTTGCCTTTTATAAATAGGAAGACTGTAGCCTTGCTAGAGCATTGCTAGCATCAGAAATAAGGGTGACTACTGTATCAGTGAGAATCTATTCACTGGTACGAACAAAAGCAGTCATACGATCAGCTTTCAGGCTCCCTTCATCAGATCAGCTGAACCAGCACTGAATCGCAGAAATGGGCAGTACACAACAATTACAATCGACAGGAAGTACATTATCAAGCGGCATACAATTTACATGAAATCTTCATGCAAGCCGTATTTATTTGCATCTCATTTATCATATCGATTAGATTGTAACACAAATGTTTGACCATAAATAGGTACTTCTGTCACTTAAAGAACTACTTTGGAACTCCCTGCCACACCCAATCAGGACAGCTCCATCTCTGGAAGCATTGAAGTCTAAACTGAAAACCTACCTCTTTAGTCTGGCATTCATGAACATCTGACTATCTCCTCTGTAACACAACCCAGCCTGCAACCCTGTATTAATCTGAGACACAGCTATGCGCTTTGAGTCCTATGGGAGAAAAGCGCTTTACAAATGTTATTGTATTGTATTGTATTGTATGGTATGGTAAGTAAGAGGGATATGGAGGCTGTCATATTTATTTCTTTTTAAAGAGACTCTGTAACAACATTTTCAGCCTTATTTCTTCTATCCTATAAGTTCCTATACCTGTTCTACAGGATCTTCTCAAAAAATTAGCATATTGTGATAAAGTTCATTATTTTCTGTAATGTACTGATAAACATTAGACTTTCATATATTTTAGATTCAAATACACACAACTGAAGTAGTTCAAGCCTTTTATTGTTTTAATATTGATGATTTTGGCATACAGCTCATGAAAACCCAAAATTCCTATCTCAAAAAATTAGCATATTTCATCTGACCAATAAAAAAAAAAGGTGTTTTTAAAAAAAAAAAAAAAGTCAACCTTCAAATAATTGTTCAGTTATGCACTCAATACTTGGTCGGGAATCCTTTTGCAGAAATGACTGCTTCAATGCGGCGTGGCATGGAGGCAATCAGCCTGTGGCACTGCTCAGGTGTTATGGAGGCCCAGGATGCTTCGATAGCGGCCTTAAGCTCATCCAGAGTGTTGGGTCTTGCGTCTCTCAACTTTCTCTTCACAATATACCACAGATTCTCTATGGGGTTCAGGTCAGGAGAGTTGGCAGGCCAATTGAGCACAGTAATACCATGGTCAGTAAACCATTTACCAGTGGTTTTGGCACTGCGAGCAGGTGCCAGGTCGTGCTCACAGACCGGTCTCTGCTTTCAATTTGAGCTTGTCTGAGAGGGGGGGGGGGGGGGCTGCCCATGCTGAGAAACTGTGAGAATCCCTAAACGGAGTGTAGATGATTCACCATGTAATAAAAACTTGTAGTGTACTGCAACATGATTATGTATACTGTATACACAAACATCACTTCCTGGTTAGCAGCCATGTTTTTTGTTTGTATACACTGCCTAAAGGTGCCCATACATGGTACAATTTTTCATTTTTTTTTATTAGATAATTAAGTTTGTTTATTCCGTTAGATGGAATATAAAGATTTTTCCAGCATGTCCGTTCAGATTTTTCTCGAAAAAACAGGATAATAGTTTAAATTTCTTGATCAAAAAAAAAAATTATTTTCAACTTTCATTCGATCATTTAGATCGAATAAATGGGAAAATCGAAAGTTTTTATTGTATCGTGTATGGGCGCCATAAAACTGACGCTTAAAAGCTAGGATCACAGTGGTGAGTGGCGGAAGCGGCAAAGAGATTCAGGAGATCACAGTGACTCCATTGGTATGTTTTTTTTATTGTACAAATCAGACAGTGCAGATTCTCTTCAACCTCCCTGGTGTTCTGATTCAGGGTTTTTTTTGCATTTTTTATTCCTCTCATGTAGCTAGCTAACGCTAGCTACATGATGCCCCCTCCCTGCGGCGTCCCTCCCACCCCTCCGATCGCTGCCGGCACCTATGTCAGGAAATCCCGTTCTGAACGGAATTTAGTTTAGGGCTTCCCCCGTCGCCATGGCGATGATCGCGATGACGTCATGACGTCACAGGGCGTCCCGAACCACCCCTCAGAGCTGCCTGGCACTGATTGGCAAGGCTGCGAAGGGATCCTGGGAGGGGGCCCTGTTACGCGTCAGGTAGCAGCGGATCGGCGGCGATCGCATAGAACACACAGCTAGCAAAGTGCTAGCTGTGTGTTAAAAAAAAATAAAATATTTAAATCGGCCCACCAGGGCCTGAGCGGTGCCCTCCGGCGTGACTGGACGAGCTCAGCTCGTCCAGAACGCCAGGGAGGTTAAATAACACCAGCTATCTGGCTATCCTGCTCAACCTCTGCCTCTACAGAAATGCACAGAAATATATACGGTAGATATAGGAAGTGTTTCTGATGCTGAAACCAGATTATTTACTGTAGAGGAAGTATCCTTAATAATTTACTGCATATATGTCACTACAGTGTCTTCTTAATACATTCTCACATTGAAGGACAACTAAATTAAGAAAAATCTGGAGGCTGCCACATTTATTTAATTTTAAGCAGTTGCCTGCAAGCTCCTCTGGTCTGTTTGGCTGCAGTAGTGCCTGAATCACACACCTGAAACAAGCATGCAGCTAATCTTGTCAGATCTGACAATGTCAGAAACACCTGATCTGCTGCATGCTTGTTCTATGGCTAAAAACATTAGAGGCAGAGGATCAGCAAGACAGACAGGCAACTGGTATTGCTTAAAAGGAAATAAATATGGCAGCCTCCACATACCTCTTGCTACAGTTGTCATTTAAAGTGACTCTGTGATTAAAAAAACTAAAGACCCTGTGGGGGATACTGACCTCGGGAGGGAGAAGCCTCAGGGTCCCAATGAGGGTTCCCCATCCTCAATAGCCGGGGAGATCCTGCACTGGCTCCCCCGAAACCTCCTTGACAAGCCGGCTTGACAAGCAGGGATATTTACCTCACACAATCCAGTGCAGGATCGCAGAAGGTAAATACTTACCTCGCCGCAATCGGGGAGTCCCGGCAAACGGAGAGACTGAGAAGGACGGGGAACCTTGTTAGGATCCAGAGGCTTCCCCCTCCCGAGGTAAGTATCCCCCAGAGGTAATTTTTTTAAAATACAGTTTCACTTTAAGATTAAAGGTTCTGCCGAAAAGCGGATCCGAGATGAAAAACTAACTATAACAAGTAACTTGTCTTTATATCTTATCTAAAGTTTAGACAGCAAATCTAGCTGCAAACAGCTTTAATAGAATATGATTATGTCTTCCTGTGATACAATGACAGCAGACATATTTGTAAACATTACACAGAGGCAGGCTTATCTGCACCATCAGCACTCAGCCTGTGGAAAAAACCTAATCCCCCTCCTCCCCTCTGCCTCTAAAATCAATGGCTAGTAACACCTCCTCCTCCTCCTCCTCCTCCTCCTCCTCCTCCTGCCCAGACTGAGCTCCAATGAGCCTTTGCTACTGCCAAGGCTCTCTGAAAGCCTGTGGGCGTGGTTTATTTAGTTTATAGGGAATTAGAGTATTAAAACAAAAACAAAAAAGTATTTGGCTTGAGAATTGCCCTATAAACAATAGGAAAGGAACACAATTATGCAATGAGTAAAAGTTCACCTCGGATTCACTTTAACCACTTGAGGACCCACCCTTTACCTCCCCCCCCCCCCCCATTTAAGGACCAGCGTTGAATTCTGTGATCTGTGCTGGGTGGGCTCTACAGCCCCCAGCACAGATTAAACACCAGGCAGAGAGATCAGATCACCCCCCTTTTTTCCCCACTAGGGGTATGATGTGCTGTGGGAGTCCGATCTCTCCTGCCTGCGTGTGGCTGGCGGGGGGAGGCACCTCAAAGCCCCCCTCCGCGGCGAAATTCCGCTTCCCCCTCTCCTACCTGGCCCCCTGGTGATCGGGACTGCACAGGATGCTATCCGTCCTGTGCAGCCTGTGACAGGACGTCCCCTGTCACATGGCGGCGATCCCCGGCCGCTGATTGGCCGGGGATCGCCGATCTGCCTCACGGCGCTGCTGCGCAGCAGCGCCGTACAATGTAAACAAAGCGGATTATTTCCGCTTGTGTTTACATTTAGCCTGCGATCCGCGATCGGCGGCCCGCAGGCTATTCACGGAGCCCCCGCCGTGAATTGACAGGAAGCAGCCGCTCGCGCGAGCGGCTGCTTCCTGATTAATCAGCCTGCAGCTGGCGACGCAGAACTGCGTCGCTGGTCCTGCAGCTGCCACTTTGCCGACGCGCGGTATGAGTGCGCGGTCGGCAAGTGGTTAAATGGCTTCTCAACTGATCATGTGACTTCTCAGAGCTACAGCAGTCAGCAAGTGTCCCTCACAGAGGCCTGCGGTAAAGACATCAGCGTTTCCAAGCCTATGTGGCTTTTTCCATACACAGTCCCTTTAGGATTTCCAAAAAAGAATACTCAGCAAAATCCATAGAGATGAGGGAAAATAAGGCCGCAACGTTGACAGAAATTACGTTTACACTTTAAAAACTGTAATCGCCGTTCCGCTCTACAAATGAGATCCGTATATAGAAAGGCGTAAGGAAATTTGGCTACGCAAAGAGATTCCGCTAATGATGGATAGGGACGACTAGGACCACGTCTACCTGCGCCATTAAATAAAATGATTTCCGCAGCAAACGTAGATCACCACAGGCCGGCGGAAGAGGGTATGTTTCATCTCTGGGACAACATTAGCCTAATTACGCTGTGAAGTAAGAGGGAAAGTAGGTTATCCATCCCGCAGGTGTCGTTCCCTCACACACTTCTCATTACATCCGAGAGTCTCACAGGGGAAGGAAAGCTTCATTTGCAGACAACATGAACGCTGCAGGTTGGAACCTGAGCCTGATTCTCCTCAGCTGTCCACTGTGATTATAACTCTATCACTGCGGCTAAAGGTAAACTCCGCTCTCAACACCATGGCTTCAATTCACTAAGAAACGTTAAAAAATAAAGGGATGGTAAAATACCGCATTCAGGGTTTTAGATTTCATTTTCCCAGATTTAGACTCATGCAGTAATAGTTTGGTTACTAAAAAACAACTTTAGTGAAAAGGGGAAAACATTAAGTCAATACATTGCAAAGTGAGAAGTTGAAAAATAGAAGCGAGATCAATAAAGGATTGATATTCGCCATGAAATTTGTTCATATTGTTTGATCCACAATCATCCTGCACGTCATCATCTTTACTACTGGCAGACATGGAAAAAAAAAAACAGACAGCACCAACCCCCTATTATCTATAACCACACCCACTACCAATGCGATAGGCCAAAACTTTTTTTTTAAATAGATATACATATGTATAGTTATTTTGTAATTAAAAACATTCTACCTGATTCGGGGGGGGGGGGGGGGGGGTGATGGGGGGCAAGCCGCATCTGGTAGCGTCCATTACTGCCGCTCTCCGACCCCCTGAAGCCTGTAATGGCTTACTATTGCTTTCAGGGGTCACAAAGCTGCATAAAGAGCTCTGTGCTCTCGTCCGAGAAGCACAGGGCTCAAAAAGGTGGGGAATGGGCGGATAGGCGGCAAAGGGCAATTGAGAGGAGGAAGGGGGCCTTTCTGACACCCAGAGTGGGCGGCTTACAGGGGTGCCTCTCCTGCAAGGCACGGCTCTTTCTCTTGTGATTGCAGACAAACTGCATGTTGCCAATTTCTGGGAGTCACAGAGCAGGGGGGCTCAAAGCGGCGCACAGGGGACACACAAGCATGGAAACATCCAAGGTACTAAAAAAAAAAGAAAAAAAAATGATCCACGTACCTGGGGCTTCCTCCAGCCCGTGGCAGCCGTTTCACGCCGGCGCGCTGACGTCATCGGACGTCCTCTGGGCTGGACTGCGCAGGCTCGGCTGAAACGCATAATGGAGCGCAGAAGAGGCTCGACCTGGCCGCCGGCCTGGCCAGGTCCAGTCGGCCACAGGGAACTTGCGGAGCGGCGCCGAGGGCACCTACTGCCTGCCACGGGCTGGAGGAAGCCCCAGGTAAATGGATATGGATTTTTAATTTTTTTTATTGTCCCTGAACCTTCCCTTTAACCACTTAAGGACTGCAGTCATAAAACCCCTTAAGGACCAGAGCCTTTTTTTCCATTCGGACCACTGCAGCTTTCACGGTTTATTGCTCAGTCATACAACCTACCACCTAAATGAATTCTACCTCCTTTTCTTGTCACTAATACAGCTTTCTTTCGGTGCTATTTGATTGCTGCTGCGAGTTTTAGTTTTTATTATATTCATCAAAAAAGACATGAATTTTGTCAAAAAAATGACTTTTTTAACTTTCTGTGCTGACAGTTTTCAAATAAAGTAAAATTTCCTATACATTTGAGCGCGAAAGTTATTCTGCTACATGTCTTTGATAAAAAAAAACCCATTCAGTGTATATTTATTGGATTGGGTAAAAGTTATAGCGTTTACAAACTATGGTGCAAAAAGTGAATTTTCCCATTTTCAAGCATCTCTGACTTTTCTGCGCACCTGTCAGGTTTCATGAGGGGCTAAAATTCCAGGATAGTACAAATACCCCCCAAATGACCCCATTTTGGAAAGAAGACATCCCAAAGTATTCAGTGAGAGGCATGGTGAGTTCATAGAAGATTTTATTTTTTGTCACAAGTTAGCGGAAAATGACACTTTGTAACAAAAAAAAAAAAAAAAAAAAAAGTTTCCATTTCTTCTAACTTGCGACAAAAAAAAATGAAATCTGCCACGGACTCACTATGCTCCTCTCTGAATACCTTGAAGTGTCTACTTTCCAAAATGGGGTCATTTGTGGGGTGTGTTCACTGTCCTGGCATTTTGGGGGGTGCCTAATTGTAAGCACCCCTGTAAAGCCTAAAGATGCTCATTGGACTTTGGGCCCCTTAGCGCAGTTAGGCTGCAAAAAAGTGCCACACATGTGGTATTGCCGTACTCAGGAGAAGTAGTATAATGTGTTTTGGGGTGTATTTTTACACATACCCATGCTGGGTGGGAGAAATATCTCCGTAAATGACAATTGTTTTCTTTTTTTAACACACAATTGTCAATTTATAGAGATATTTCTCCCACTCAGCATGGGTATGTGGAAAAATACACCCCAAAACACATTATACTACTTCTCCTGAGTACGGCGATACCACATGTGTGGCACTTTTTTGCACCCTAACTGCGCTAAGGGGCCTAAAGTCCAATGAGTACCTTTAGGATTTCACAGGTCATTTTGAGAAATTTCGTTTCAAGACTGCTCCTCACGGTTTAGGGCCCCTAAAATGCCAGGACAGTATAGGAATCCCACAAATTACCCCATTTTAGAAGGAAGACACCCCAAGGTATTCCATTAGGAGGATGGTGAGTTCATAGAAGATTTTTTTTTTTTGTCACAAGTTAGCGGAAATTGATTTTAATTGTTTTTTTTCACAAAGTGTCATTTTCTGCTAACTTGTGACAAAAATAAAATCTTCTATGAACTCACCATACTCCTAACGGAATACCTTGGGGTGTCTTCTTTCTAAAATGGGGTCATTTGTGGGGTTCCTATACTGCCCTGGCATTTTAGGGGCCCTAAACCGTGAGGAGTAGTCTTGAAACCAAATGTCGCAAAATGACCTGTGAAATCCTAAAGGTACTCATTGGACTTTGGGCCCCTTAGCGCACTTAGGGTGCAAGAAAGTGCCACACATGTGGTACCGCCGTACTCAGGAGAAGTAGTATAATGTGTTTTGGGGTGTATTTTTACACATACAGATGCTAGGTGGGAGAAATATCTCTGTAAATGACAATTATTTGATTTTTTTTACACACAATTGTCCATTTACAGAGAGATTTCTCCCACCCAGCATGGGTATGTATAAAAATACACCTCAAAACACATTATACTACTTCTTCTGAGTACGGCGATACCACATGTGTGACACTTTTTTGCAACCTAGGTGCGCTAAGGGGCCTAACGTCCTATTCACAGGTCATTTTGAGGCATTTGGATTCTAGACTACTCCTCACGGTTTAGGGCCCCTAAAATGCCAGGGCAGTATAGGAACCCCACAAGTGACCCCATTTTAGAATGAAGACACCCCAAGGTATTCCGTTAGGGGTATGGTGAGTTCATAGAAGATTTTTTTTTTGTCACAAGTTAGCGGAAAATGACACTTTGTGAAAAAAAACAATAAAAATCCAATTTCCGCTAACTTGTGACAAAAAATAAAATCTTCTATGAACTCATCATACTCCTAACGGAATACCTTGGGGTGTCTTCTTTCTAGAATGGGGTCATTTGTGGGGTTCCAATACTGCCCTGGCATTTTAGGGGCCCTAAACCGTGAGTAGTCGTCTTGAACCCAAATGTCTCAAAATGACCTGTGAAATCCTAAAGGTACTCATTGGACTTTGGGCCCCTTAGCACAGTTAGGCTGCAAAAAAGTGTCACACATGTGGTATCGCCGTACTCAGAAGAAGTAGTATAATGTGTTTTGTGGTGTATTTTTACATATAACCATGCTGGGTGGGAGAAATATCTCATCATACACCTAACAGAATACCTTGGGGTGTCTTCTTTCTAAAATGGGGTCACTTGTGGGGTTCCTATACTGCCCTGGCATTTTACGGGCCCAAAACTGTGAGTAGTCTGGAAACCAAATTTCTCAAAATGACTGTTCAGGGGTATAAGCATCTGCAAATTTTGATGACAGGTGGTCTATGAGAGGGCAAATTTTGTGGAAACGGTCATAAGCAGGGTGGCCTCTTAGATGACAGGATGTATTGGGCCTGATCTGATGGATAGGAGTGCTAGGGGGGTGACAGGAGGTGATTGATGGGTGTCTCAGGGGGCGGTTAGAGGGGAAAATAGATGCAATCAATGCACTGGGGAGGTGATCGGAAGGGGGTCTGAGGGGGATCTGAGGGTTTGGCCGAGTGATCAGGAGCCCACACGGGGCAAATTAGGGCCTGATCTGATGGGTAGGTGTGCTAGGGGGTGACAGGAGGTGATTTATGGGTGTCTCAAGGTGTGATTAGAGGGGGGAAATAGATGCAAGCAATGCACTAGCGAGGTGATCAGGGCTGGGGTCTGAGGGCGTTCTGAGGTGTGGGCGGGTGATTGGGTGCCCGCAAGGGGCAGATTAGGGTCTAATCTGATGGGTAACAGTGACAGGTGGTGATAGGGGGTGATTGATGGGTAATTAGTGGGTGTTTAGAGGAGAGAATAGATGTAAACACTGCACTTGGGAGGTGATCTGATGTCGGATCTGCGGGCGATCTATTGGTGTGGGTGGGTGATCAGATTGCCCGCAAGGGGCAGGTTAGGGGCTGATTGATGGGTGGCAGTGACAGGGGGTGATTGATGGGTGGCAGTGACAGGGGGTGATTGATGGGTGATTGACAGGTGATCAGTGGGTTATTACAGGGAATAACAGATGTAAATATTGCACTGGCGAATTGATAAGGGGGGGGTCTGAGGGCAATCTGAGCGTGTGGGCGGGTGATTGGGTGCCCGCAAGGGGCAGATTAGGGTCTAATCTGATGGGTAACAGTGACAGGTGGTGATAGGGGGTGATTGATGGGTAATTAGTGGGTGTTTAGAGGAGAGAATAGATGTAAACGATGGATTTGGGAGGTGATCTGATGTCGGATCTGCGGGCGATCTATTGGTGTGGGTGGGTGATCAGATTGCCCGCAAGGGGCAGGTTAGGGGCTGATTGATGGGTGGCAGTGACAGGGGGTGATTGATGGGTGGCAGTGACAGGGGGTGATTGACAGGTGATCAGTGGGTTATTACAGGGAAGAACGGATGTAAATAATGCACTGGCGAATCGATAAGGGGGGGGGGGGGGGGTTGAGGGCAATCTGAGTGTGTGGGCGGGCGATTGGGTGCCCGCAAGGGTCTAATCTGATGGGTAACAGTGACAGGTGGTGATAGGGGGTGATTGATGGGTAATTAGTGGGTGTTTAGAGGAGAGAATAGATGTAAACGATGGATTTGGGAGGTGATCTGATGTCGGATCTGCGGGCGATCTATTGGTGTGGGTGGGTGATCAGATTGCCCGCAAGGGGCAGGTTAGAGGCTGATTGATGGGTGGCAGTGACAGGGGGTGATTGATGGGTGGCAGTGACAGGGGGTGATTGACAGGTGATCAGTGGGTTATTACAGGGAAGAACGGATGTAAATAATGCACTGGCGAATCGATAAGGGGGGGGGGGTTGAGGGCAATCTGAGTGTGTGGGCGGGCGATTGGGTGCCCGCAAGGGTCTAATCTGATGGGTAACAGTGACAGGTGGTGATAGGGGGTGATTGATGGGTGATTGATGGGTAATTAGTGGGTGTTTAGAGGAGAGAATAGATGTAAACGATGGATTTGGGAGATGATCTGATGTCGGATCTGCGGGCGATCTATTGGTGTGGGTGGGTGATCAGATTGCCCGCAAGGGGCAGGTTAGGGGCTGATTGATGGGTGGCAGTGACAGGGGGTGATTGACGGGTGATTGACAGGTGATTGACAGGTGATTGACAGTTGATCAGGGGGGATAGATGCATACAGTACGCAGGGGGGGGAGGGTCTGGGGGGGTCTGGGGAGAATCTGAGGGGTGGGGGGGTGATCAGGAGGGAGCAGGGGGCAGTTTAGGGACTAAAAAAAAAATAGCGTTGACAGATAGTGACAGGGAGTGATTGATGGGTGATTAGGGGGGTGATTGTGTGCAAATGGTGGTCTGGGGGGTGGGCAGGGGGGGGTCTGAGGGGTACTGTGGGCGATCAGGGGGCAGGGGGGGGCAGATCAGTGTGTTTGGGTGCAGACTAGGGTGGCTGCAGCCTGCCCTGGTGGTCCCTCGGACACTGGGACCACCAGGGCAGGAGGCAGCCTGTATAATACACTTTGTATACATTACAAAGTGTATTATACACTTTGTAGCGGCGATCGCGGGGTTAACAACCCGCCGGCGCTTCCGATTGGCCGGCGGGTTGACGTCGCGGGTGGGCGGAGCCTATTGCCGGTGGATGCGCGCGCATCCCAGCGCGCGATCCCCGGCCAGAGGGTGCCCCAGGACCTGACGCCAATCTGCGTTACGTGGTCCTGGGGCTGCCACTTTGCCGCCGCCAATATGAAGTAGGCGGTCGGCAAGTGGTTAAGGAATCATGCGGTATTTCATTCAGTATTTGATGCTTTATTGCAGTGCAATGGATGAAAGATGTGATACAAATAACATTTGTTATAAATTCTTTGTGAAACGGACATTTATAAGGTGTTTACCTTCCAAGTTAGTAATTTCCCTCAGTAGTCAGTAATTCTGTTTTCTATGTGGTGGTGACCACCTTTGTAAAATTCCCAAAATGTTCATACAATGTAAAGGGTGGACTGCTAGTATGGAAATTCTGGCATTTGGAAGAAATATTCGGACATCTGCAAACAGCTGTAGGCAGATTAGAAGTTTTTCAGAGTTTATTACTCATAGTGCCAATAATTCTGAAAAAATAAGCTGCAAATTGCTGCCATAGCAACCTGTAAACAACTTCTGGAAAGTGTTCTGTGCAAGTCAGGGACTTCAGCACTGGTGAAGAAAGAGACTTGCATACAATATTGCCGTGACTACCGCCCACAGCTTACACTCCCCAGAGTATTTGGTATGGTTAACAAAATGTGGGCTGGAAAGGGTAAATAAAGTAATGGTATGCATATATTATAAGAAATGTATATGTGTGTGTGTGTGTATATACACACACACACATTTATTTTTTATTTTTAAAGCGGAATGAAACCCAGCATTTCTTCTTTGCGCTAATAGATTATTTACAGCATATTATATACAACCAGCATTTTTTTTTACTAGCACAGCATTCAAAGGGTTACACACAGGACTCAGAAGCTCCCTGCCAGCAAAGCTGGACTCATCCGAAGTGGAGATAATGTTATCTTGTATTTAATTGTATCAAGTGAGGAATGTAAATAAACACTTTTCTGACACTGCAGACTCTGCTGAACAAAGTCGGACAATGAGAAAGCTTTTCTGCTTACGTTAGAACATGAATAAAGCAGTTATAAATAACATGCAAAGTCAGCTCTCAGAGCAAAAAAAGTGTACTTTTGGAACGTATAATTTTTAAAAGAATAATACTACTATTTATGCACAAAAGCAAATATGATAATCGTATGGCATATAAAAAGTCGGAAAACGTGTTTTTATTGAATATTATGTCAGGGTTTTATACAGTTTTAAAGGGACACTGAGGTCAACTTAAAAATGAAAATAGTACTCACCCTGGGCTTTCTCCAGCCCAGTGCTGGTCGGGAGGTCCCACGACGGCGTCCTGGCTCCTCTCCTAGTCCCCGCTCCAGAATGGCTGCCTGGCGGTAGCCCGGCGACACTTGGCCGAGTGTCGGGCTCCTTCTTCCGTGTATGACGCGGCTGACGTCACCACGCTGGCCACCTCGCGCCATCACACCGGCCGGCGTGAAAGTACGGCGCATGCACACTTTAATTACACCAGGCAGCCATTCCGGAGCGGGGACTAGGAGAGGAGCCAGGGCGCCGTCGTGGGACCTCCCGACCAGCACTGGGCTGGAGAAAGCCCCGGGTAAGTACTATTTTCATTTTTAAGTTGACCTCGGAGTCCCTTTAAGGGAACCTGAAATGAGAGGAAAATAGAGGCTGCCATGTTTATTTCTTTTTCAGTAATGTGCATTGTCTGGCTGTCCTGCTGATCCTCTACCTCTAATACTTTAGCCATAGAGTAGACGATGAACAAGCATGTTGAAGTTTTGTCTATGACACATCTGACAATATTGGCTGCATGCTTATTTCAGGTGTGTCATTTAGACCCTACTGACCGGAAAGATCAGCAGGACTGCCAGGCAACTGATCTTGTTTAAAAAGGAAATAAATATGTCAGCCTCCATAGGTCTCAGACCTCGGGTTCCTAGTCTTGCTGGCAAATCGTAAAGCATTTCAAAGTTGGTGCCTAGTTGCAATGCACAGTACTTTATTGCCATTCATCGGTAATGGGGGCGTAAGGTGCACATTGTCCAGTAGCAAACAGCTCAGCTTGCGTTATTGCGGCAGAACTTAACCTCCCTGGCGGTAAGCCCGAGCTGAGCTCGAGCTATGCCGCGCAGGAGGATTTCTCAGGCCCTGCTGGGCCGATTTACTAACTTTTTTTTTTTGCAACACGCAGCTAGCACTTTGCTAGCTGCGTGTGCATTCCGATCGCCGCCGCTCCGTGCTCGATCACCGCTGTTCGCCGCGCCGCGCCCTAGGCTCGTTACATTATATAATTTTTTTTTTTAAATAGTGTTGCGCTGCCCCCTGGCGGTTCCTAATAGACTGCCAGGGAGGTTAAAGAACTTAAAGGGATACTGTAGGGGTCGGGGGAAAATGAGCTGAACTTACCCGGGGCTTCTAATGGTCCCCCGCAGACATCCTGTGTTGGCACAGCCACTGACCGATGCTCCGGCCCCGCCTCCAGTTCACTTCTGGAATTTCTGACTTTAAAGTCAGAAAACCACTGCGCCTGCACGCCTGTGTCCTCGCTCCCGCTAATGTCACCAGGAGTGTACTGCGCAGACACAGACCATACTGGGCCTGCGCTGTACGCTCTTGATATCAGCGGGATCGAGGACACGGCAACGCAGGTGCAGTGGTTTTCAGACTTTAAAGTCTGAAATTCCAGAAGTGAACCGGAGGCGGGGCCGGAGCATCGGTGAGTGGCTGCGCCAACACAGGATGTCTGCGGGGGACCGTTAGAAGCCCCGGGTAAGTTCAACTCATTTTCCCCTGACCCCCCTACAGTATCCCTTTAAAGCGGAATGAAACTCACCATTTCTTCTTTGCTCTAAAACATTATTTACAACATATTATATGCTACCACCATTTTTTTTACTAGAACAGCATTCAATTAGTTAAACACAGGCGTTACAAGCTTAGTGCAGAGAAAGCTGGACGCATCCGAACTGGAGATAATGTTATCTTGTGTTTACTTAATTGTATCAACTGTATCAAGTGAGGAATGTGACACAATGTGACACATTCACTGACTGTGCAGACTCTCCTGAACACAGACAGACAGTCAGAAAGCATTTCTGCCTTCAATACAAGATGAAAAAAAACAGTTATGTATAAAATGCAAAGGCAGCTCTCAGAGCAAAAAACATGTACTTTGGGAACTTGTAATTTCTTAATGAATAATAATACTTCTGCACAAAAGTAAATATGATAACCGTATGGCATATAAAAAGTAGGAAAACATGTTTTTATTGAATATTACTTCAGGGTTTTATACCGCTTTAAAGCAGCACAGAGTCAATGCAACAATGTAAATGTGACCATTGCAGTGCAATGGTGTGCGATTACTTACGTTATAACACACCGCAACGCGCATAATGTAAATGCACCGTCACATGTATGTGTTTATAAGCATTTTAAATGGTACTATTTTTCATGATAGTGGTCCTTTACACAGCACACAAAACTATTATTAAAGGAAACCTGAAACTTCCTGCCTTCCCTTGGTGCCCTTCACACCTAGGGGGCCCATCTCATTATGGGTGTGGCCATCATGATCTCCACACCGACTCATTGAGCCTCCATATAGGTGTTAAAGGGACACTAAGCAGGTTATGAAAAATAGAATTTCCACTTACCTGGGACTTCCTCCTGCCCACCAGCATCCTCCCGGCTCCTTCCCTGGTCCCGGATCTGGTTATACGATGACTCCGCCCTGAAGTAGTCAGATCTGCTTCCCGCTGCGGACGGTCACGTCATCATGCCGGCTGGCGTGAGAGTCCTGCTCATGTGCGTTTCTCTAAGATTGAACCGTGCATGAGAAGGACTCTCGTAGCTGGCCGTTGTAATTCCGCAATCGCCTGCAGCGGGAAGCAGACCTGACGACTTCAGGCCGACGTTGTGTTGTAACCGGGACCTGGGAAGGAGCCAGGAAGCCGCCGGGGGACCTCGTTGCCTACAATGGGCTGGAGGGAGCCCCAGGTAAGTGTAAATGTTTTTTTAAACCTGTTCAGGGGCCCTTTAAGGATCAGAGACCATTCCAGAGAATAATTGCAGTATGTAAAGAAAACACATTTCCCAACAAGTAATTTGATTTCAGCCTGGTCACACGGGCCAATTTCGGTGACTAAAGATGCGCTAAATGAAATGGAGAACATTGTAGTGATTTGGCGCCGCTACGTGCATCACAACAAAGCACAGAGACATTACCGCCTCACGTTCCTGCCCCGCACAACAAAGCCATCAGTCGCCTCGCTTCCTGACGTCAGATCAATGCCAGATCCATTCTGCTCGTCTGCTACAAGTGACTGTGTCTCTCCTCATTGCAGCATTTGCATAACACAGATAGCCAGGGAAGTCAGAGACAGACATCACAGGAAGGAGAGCGGCTGGAAGTAGCGCACGTCCTACATTCTCACAGCTCTTCCCTACATCCATCTTTCACTCGCGAGCTGCAGACACTCCGCCAGCTTCTTACACATGCAGAAAAAAGGAGAAAAAAAATGCTCATTTGCCCATATCCTAAGGATAATAAGATAAAGTATTGCTCGCTACTGAGACCGTTATGACTGTACTGCAAATGGGACAGGAAAAAGATGTGACTATATAGTGTTATGGGAATCCTCTGCATCTCAGCCTTCCCCCTGCAGCACACAGAGAACCCACAGCTGCACAGACTCTGCTTACAGGCTGGATATTAAAGCCAAATATCCGTATATCACCCCCCTTGTTGCTGTTACACACACCGTTTCTTTTCTTCAGCTGACTCAGGAGTAACGTTTTTCTTAAATTTATACTGGGATTTGCTCTATACATTTTTATTATTTTGCATGTGTTTTTGCGATTTCCCCTCTCCTTTTTATGGATTGCTATAACTTTTGATGTGACTTGTGTGCCTGTTTTCATTACCGCAAGGTTATAGCCTTGTTCTTTCCTTGTTTTATTAACCTCATGGCCAGTGGCACAGCTACAAATCTATGGGCCCCAGTGTGATTTTAACAGTGCCCCCGAGGAAGCAGTGGGAGGCGAAACAGACTGATATTCAAAGTACATAGAGGGGATCATTACCATCATTGCCTTTAAAGTAAAAAGTGTAATAAAGATTGGTCAATTACTGCACTCGATCTATAGCAGTGACATAATTCTGGGCGAGGTGGGGAACCTCTGAAGTTTGTTTCAGACAGCAGAAAGTCTAAAACCGGCCCTGACCACAAGGGGCTCCCAGTTCACTCCTGTTTTTTTTATCTTCCCCTGGAAGAATGACAGGTACTCCAGACCCCCATCACAAAATATTATAGTTCAAGATGGTAAGTGAGATGCTAATAATTTTTAGCCTAATGCAAATGTTATGCATGTTGGAAGTAGGCCAATCAAATGCACTTCCTGTCCAATCTGCATAATATATGCATGCGAGCTGGACTCCTTAGTATCTCATTGACCGTGTGTAATTAGCATTGATTTTTTAGATGTAAGATGGTGTTGTTAAATCAGTAACGGACACCTGCTAAAGAAAAAAAAATGTATTTAAAATTGAAGCCTGGGGTTTTCTAAGTGTGTCCAATGAACTCATTTGAATGTAAATTGATCAGAACTGACTAGATTGTACATTTCAAGGTTTAGCGCAAGTTCATGCAGTGGTCTATGGGATTTAAAACTGCATGCACAAACTAAACCTATATACGGCACAGAAGTCCTTGTCGGGGCTCAGAAGAGGAGACATAACGGTGCTGATGAGCCTATCCGCTGCCAGGGAGGCTGTATGAAGAAAGCACCATCTGTTACTGCTGAAATCCAAGACAATAAATCTCAGGTTTTGTATTCACGTAGCACTACAGCCCAGCAGCGCCATATTCCTGCCTCCTCTGTCTCCTGCCCGTGACCACAGTGATGAGCAAACCTTCTGCCGCTCCAGCACTACCACCTGCTCCAGCCAGTTATTCCTCTGCAGTCAGGCCAGGTGGGCATTCACCAATCACCATACACCCCAGGCTGGGGGCCTCCGTACCGTCATACATTAGCGGATAGAACAAGCAGGTACTCCTATTCAAAACTCTGCTCAGCCAAACAATACGTGATGTTATGGTAGATCTGGTCTAGCCCATGTTATACCGCATATTATAGAATGACCTTCATAAAGGGAATGTATATGTAATGTATTACATTTACAGTGGAATCTTGGTTTGCGGGCATTATTCGTCCTGGAGACTAGAGTTGGGCCGAACGGTTCGCCTGCGAACGGTTCCAGGCGAACTTTGGGGGTTCGCGTTCGCCTGCATCAGGCAAACTTTTGCGGAAGTTTGATTCGCCCCATAATGCTGTATTGAGCAAAATTTTTAGCCTCCATTTCACTGTCAGCAGACGTTATTGTCAAACACACTGCTTTCAGTGTTAGAGAACCCGCCCACCCTCCCTTCCTTCAAGCTAGGTCCTTTATACCATTTGCCTCAGTTGTCTGCCTACACTAATTAATTATGGGACAGCTGGTACACACTCTGCTAGGGAGATTTTAATTCCTCCCACCTCCCTCCTCCCACCTCCCTCCTCCCTCCTCCCTCCTCCCACCTCCCTCCTCCCACCTCCCTCCTCCCACCTCCCACCTCCCACCTATTCCCTCCTCCCTCCTACCGGAGGGAGGAGGGTCTCTTCTGCCAGGGAATTATACCATTTTAAAAACCAGTATACATCATACCATAGCTGGTACATCATACCATAGCTGGGAATACATACCTTAACTGAGAGTGATATGGCTGTTTCCTGTAAACAATACCAGTTGCCTGGCAGTCCAGCTGATCTTTGTGACTGCAATAGTGGCTGAATCACACCCTGAAACAAGCATGCAGCTAATCCAGTCTGACTTCACAGAGCACCTGATCTGCATGCTTGTTCAGGGGCTGTGGCTAAAAGTATTAGAGACACAGGATCAGCAGGCAATTCAGGCAACTGGTATTATTTTAAAAGGAAAAATTAGCTGCATGCTTGTTTCTGGTGTGATTCACACTACTGCAGCCAAATAGATCAGCAGGGCTGCCAGGCAACTGGTATAGCTTAAAAGGAAATCAATATGGCAGCCTCCATATACCTCTCACTACAGTTCTCCTTTAAGCAACCTAATGGTTCTATTGCATTGAGCATAAATGTTACATTTTAGGCTAGCTTCACTTACTTCTGTAGTGGTACAGTGCTTAGGGTGACGTGTCCACCACACAGTGAGATCTGGGTTCGATTCCCAGCTATGGTATGATGTATACTCATGTATGTATTCCCAGCTATGGTATGATGTACCAGCTATGGTATGATGTATACTGGTTTTTAAAATAGTATAATTCCCTGGCAGAAGAGACCCTCCTCCCTCCGGTAGGAGGGAGGAGGGAATAGGTAGAAGGGTAGAAGGGTAGAAGGGAGGAGGGAGGAGGGAGGGAGGAGGGAGGGAGGTGGGAGGAGGGAGGTGGGAGGAGGGAGGAATTAAAATCTCCCTAGCAGAGTGTGTAGCAGCTGTCCCATAACTAATTAGTGTAGGTAGGCAAATGGTATAAAGGACCTTGCTTGGAGGAGGGAGGGTGGGCGGGTCCTCCAGCAGTGATGTGTATTTCACTCAATTAGGTGTGGCTACAGGTATTAGAGCTTTTGAAACATGTTTTCTATCATTTTTCCAGTTAATAGAATTTTTTAAAACTTTGAAACTTCGCCTCCCCATTGAAGTCTATGGCGGTTCGCGAACTTTTTCGCGAACCGAACCTTTCGCGGAAGTTCGCGAACCTAAAATCGGAGGTTCGGCCCAACTCTACTGGAGACATGCTTCTAATATAAAGTACTCATATCAAAGCGAATTTCCCCATAAGGATTAATGGAAACTTAGATTGATCCACAACCCAACAACATTTACAGAAAAAATATTAAATTCATGGTATTGTATAAAGTAAAATACCGATGCAAAATAGGAAGCTATACCGCACTCGTCCACTGAGAGTGTACTATGATCAAATAGTATAGATAGTAGGAAACAAAGGGTAGCTCATATATTCAGCACTACTGTATAAGTATTCCAAAAATATCAAAATGGTGTTATTCCATAAACCACATATCCTAAACAAAAGCATAAAATCACCTAAAACCCCCCAAAAAAACAATACGCTCTCCTAATGGCTCAAAAATCATGTAGATTATATCAAATGACATTATTGGGTAAGCTTCCTGGTACTGCTGGTAAAGTAACACAACCTTGTGTTCATTGAGAAACCGTGTGTGTTTTGAACCCAGGTTCAGATCACAATAAAGTGCAACCAGAGAATGGTGGCCCAAAGGCATTGTGCAATAACCACATAAATATAGCAAAAACAACAAGATACAGCAGACAATCGGCAGTGAAACTAATGGCCATAATCTGTATCTATAAGACGGATGATGTGTTTTGTGCATTTTTAACAAATAACTCATCCAGTGACAGTTGCATTTGCCTTCTTTTGAAGATTTCATATAAATTATGACTATTATTGATTTGTATAGCGCTTATGTCTTTTGTGGTACTGTACAACAGAATACAGAGTATAACAATACACAATAAACAATACAACACTTAACAAGACAACATTTATATTGCGCTTTTCTCCTGGGGGACTCAAAGCGCCAGAGCTGCAGCCACTAGGACGTGCTCTATAGGCAGTAGCAGTGTTAGGGAGACTTGCCAAAGGTCTCCTACTGAATAGGTGCTGGCTTACTGAACAGGCAGAGCCGAGATTCAACCCCCCATTCCCCTGTGTAAGAGGCAGAGCCCTTAACCGGTACACTATCCAGCCACATGGACACAATCAGACAATGACAATGGTGGAATACAACTGAATACAACAGTGAATAAATCAACTACAGATTTTTAAGGCTCTTACACACGCTGGACCAAAGTCATCTGAGGTGACCGATAATGACCGCCTCAGCCAATGAGACACTGTATATGCCTTACCGTCCGGTAAATTAAAAAACCTTCAACGTCAAAGAGAGAAGAACCATAGTTTCAGTTGTGATGAGGAGTATGCGTACCATGCTTGTACATCAATGCTTACCTTGCTTATCGAGGCAAAACGTCAAATGTTTTTAGCATGCCTTGCAAAGCGCTTACAAACCGAGATACCGTAGTTGCAATCCAAAGTTTTACTGTAATTCTAAGAGCCGTGATAGTCTGATGCAATCTTAAAAATAAAGCTAGAACAAAAAAAATCTATACTACTAATGTTCTATTTATCATCCGTACTACACATATCCTATACAATAAAATGCAAGTGTCCCTGCGTCATCAACTGAACGGTTGTGTCTCCCTGGCTTTTTTGTACTGAGCATGTGCGCAGCCAAGGCAGTTAGGACACCAAACCAACGCAGGTTATGTCTGAAATTTTACTTCCATGTTGGAGTAGTAATTCCATGGTTACAAGGAAATATTATTTCATTTTTAATCAGAGCTGCTGTCAAAAACCTGAGTGGTTTTTGCCTTTTTCATGATTGCTAACTCAGTAAAGGACCAGCCCTTAAAGCATTGCCATCATATAAATCCGGCATAGCGGGGTCTGAACCCTCTAGAACAGTAATTATAGATTGATGGTATACCTTGAAATGAATCAGAGCACTCAGTATATGATTTTATATAAAAAAATTGTATTTGCTTATCATACAGCATATAGACAAAATATGAACAGTTCCAAGTAGTGTTTCCTTCTAACAGTATTCCATCTCATCATGGCCTTTATAGCCAAGCGTTTATCAATCTTCTAAGCACATTCAAAAAAAAGAATATAACAGTTGTGTTATGTGGAATAAGATCAAAAGTAGTCTCATCTGTATCAATAGCTGTGTATCTAGTAGCTGTGTAAAACTTGTAGTAATCTTCTTAAAGAAATAGCATAAAAAATAGCTTCTAAAAAAACTTCTTACTAACATCTTAACAGAACTTAATGCTGAAAAATTAATAAAGTAAATCACCAGAATATTAAGCCTATTACCCCTTCTCTGTCATCTCTTCAGCATCTAGAACCACGAGTGGGAAGGTAGCTTCTGCCTCGTGTGTCTCCTCAGGAGATTGTTGGGCTTCTGCAAACTATGAGCTTTCAGCGCCTACTTTTATAGGGATAGGATGCAATATGGCTGCCTAATCTTGAACTTCCCTGAATCCCAGGTTCTGATTGGCTAAAGCTTCCGTGCGTCAATGCTTTATTATGTTTTCAATACCTAAATCATAAAATTATTGTTTATAAATTCTGATTAGGTAATTCCTGATGCAGTTGATTAAAAATAGACGTCACCAGCCATCTTGTCTGCTGGTTGACTTTTTTGCCCCAGACATTGAGACTAAACGATGTAATTCATGACGCATTTCTGATAAAGTGTTCTCTGCTAATTAGGTTGGAAGGTCTCGGTACTTTCCCAGTCATAAGGTTGGTCAAATTGACACTAACACAGACCTGTGAGAATCTTCAGCAATTTAGGGCTTTTTGAAACATACAGGGCTTTGAATACACTCATTTAAATATAAAGCGTATTATATAATTCTTCTTAAAACAATCATAAGAAACAATCATCATTTGCATATTAAATCTTAATATAAAATCATGTTCTATATATTTGCCTTTCTTATGAATAAATATAATAACTTCAACCGGCAGAGGTCACCATTTCATCATGTAATAACAATCTATATTAATAATATTAATTTTATAAGACTATGAAACCGCCAGGTGGCATCATTGAGTCATCTTTAACTAATTAGCAAAACACCTTATTTGTTAAATATTTCATAAAGCCTGTTCCCAAAACATCATGTGTTATCAGCTAGCTGAGACTAGAACATGTCAACATCCCTCCAGAAACATAACAATCTCACAAGAATGTTTTACTGACATAAAATATCTCTCTCTCTCTCTCTCTCTCTCTCTCTCTCTCTCTCTCTCTCTCTCTCTCTCCCTCTCTCTCCCTCTCTCTCCCTCTCTCTCCCTCTCTCTCCCTCTCTCTCCCTCTCTCTCCCTCTCTCTCCCTCTCTCTCCCTCTCTCTCCCTCTCTCTCCCTCTCTCTCCCTCTCTCTCCCTCTCTCTCCCTCTCTCCCTCTCTCCCTCTCTCCCTCTCTCCCTCTCTCCCTCTCTCCCTCTCTCCCTCTCTCCCTCTCTCCCTCTCTCCCCCTCTCCCTCTCCCTCTCCCTCTCCCTCCTCCTCCTCCTCCTCCTCCTCCTCCTCCTCCTCCTCCTCCTCCTCATCCATCCATCCATCCATCCATCCATCTCATGCAGTAGGGAATTGCAGATTTTCAAAACAGCTTATATACCATAGCTGGGATTTGAACCCAGAACCTAGTGTGTAGTAGGTATCTGTCTTACCCTCTAGACCATGACCCACACTACATGCTAAAGCTGCCGGTAGCATAAACCATACTTCCATTATGATCAATTCGATAGAAAAAGTAGCATGATTAAGGATTTGTACTTTTTGAAAAGCATGCTTATATACCATAGCTGGGATTTGAACCCAGGACCTAGTGTGTAGTAGGTATCTGTCTTACCCTCTAGACCATGAACCACACTGCATGGAAGTAGGTATCTGTCTTACCCACTAGTAAGGCTGAGGCTGGAGAGGCTGCAGCCTCAGGGCGCAGTGTAGGAGGGGGTGCACAATTCATTCAGCTGTCATTCCCAATTGTGTTTGAAGCAGAAAGAAATAAGAAAAGGTGATACATGGCAGCGACAGCAAGCCAGATAAGTAGAGATTAAGGTGTTGGGGGTGGGGGGGTGGGGGGGGGGGGCTGGGGCACCTCTTAGTGTAATAGCAATCAGTGTGTGACAGCTGGGGTGGGAGGGATGGGGGGGCGCACTTTGCTGTCTCAGCCTTGGGTGCTGAAGGACCTTGTCCCACCTCTGACCACACTACATGCTAAAGCCTGGCCCTGAGTGTGGTTGATGGTCTAGAGCAGTGGTCCTCAAACTAAGGCCCGCGGGCCGAATGTGGCCCCCTAAGGCTTTCTTACCGGCCCCCCACACAGAAAATGTATTGCTTATAAATGCAGTCAGCTACATCTTTAAATATTGGTGGTCCACATATGGAATAGCAGTGCAGCACCCCCCATCCACATGGAAGCCAGAAAGCAGAAATTTTGCTGGTTTCCAATCAAATTCCACATCAGGTGACACTGCTGTCCAATTGGCTTGCAGATTGTCACCTGGGTATGCTTCACTGTCTGGTCCGCAAAGACTTCTACATCATTTTATGTTTACTCCGGCCCACCAGCGGTCTGAAG
The DNA here is from genome assembly GCF_040937935.1 of Hyperolius riggenbachi. Lineage (NCBI taxonomy): Eukaryota > Metazoa > Chordata > Amphibia > Anura > Hyperoliidae > Hyperolius > Hyperolius riggenbachi. The sequence continues at coordinate 74,579,922 of NC_090653.1, forward strand.
TATGTTGACCCGGCCCTCAACCCAAAATGTTTGGGGACCCCTGGTCTAGAGGGTAAGACAGATACCTACTACACACTAGGTCCTGGGTTCAAATCCCAGCTATGGTATATAAATAAGCATGCTTTTCAAAAAGTACAAATCCTTAATCATGCTACTTTTTCTATCGAATTGATCATAATGGAAGTATGGTTTATGCTACCGGCAGCTTTAGCATGTAGTGTGGGTCATGGTCTAGAGGGTAAGACAGATACCTACTACACACTAGGTCCTGGGTTCAAATCCCAGCTATGGTATATAAGCATGCTTTTCAAAAAGTACAAATCCTTAATCATGCTACTTTTTCTATCGAATTGATCATAATGGAAGTATGGTTAATGCTACCGGCAGCTTTAGCATGTAGTGTGGGTCATGGTCTAGAGGGTAAGACAGATACCTACTACACACTAGGTTCTGGGTTCAAATCCCAGCTATGGTATATAAATAAGCATGCTTTTCAAAAAGTACAAATCCTTAATCATGCTACTTTTTCTATCGAATTGATCATAATGGAAGTATGGTTTATGCTACCGGCAGCTTTAGCATGTAGTGTGGGTCATGGTCTAGAGGGTAAGACAGATACCTACTACACACTAGGTTCTGGGTTCAAATCCCAGCTATGGTATATAAATAAGCATGCTTTTCAAAAAGTACAAATCCTTAATCATGCTACTTTTTCTATCGAATTGATCATAATGGAAGTATGGTTAATGCTACCGGCAGCTTTAGCATGTAGTGTGGGTCATGGTCTAGAGGGTAAGACAGATACCTACTACACACTAGGTCCTGGGTTCAAATCCCAGCTATGGTATATAAGCATGCTTTTCAAAAAGTACAAATCCTTAATCATGCTACTTTTTCTATTGAATTGATCATAATGGAAGTATGGTTAATGCTACCGGCAGCTTTAGCATGTAGTGTGGGTCATGGTCTAGAGGGTAAGACAGATACCTACTACACACTAGGTTCTGGGTTCAAATCCCAGCTATGGTATATAAATAAGCATGCTTTTCAAAAAGTACAAATCCTTAATCATGCTACTTTTTCTATCGAATTGATCATAATGGAAGTATGGTTTATGCTACCGGCAGCTTTAGCATGTAGTGTGGGTCATGGTCTAGAGGGTAAGACAGATACCTACTACACACTAGGTTCTGGGTTGGATGGATGGATGGGGAGGAGGAGAGAGAGAGAGAGAGAGAGAGAGAGAGAGAGAGAGAGAGAGAGAGAGAGAGAGAGAGAGAGAGAGAGAGAGAGAGAGAGAGAGAGAGAGAGAGAGAGAGAGAGAGAGAGAGAGAGAGAGAGAGAGAGAGAGAGAGAGAGAGAGAGAGAGAGAGAGAGAGAGAGAGAGAGAGAGAGAGAGAGAGAGAGAGAGAGAGAGAGAGAGAGAGAGAGAGAGAGAGAGAGAGATATTTTAAAATTTTTCCGACGGAATTCCGTGTGAATCGGAATTACGCGGAACTGACCCGGTATACTGTCGGAATGGAACGGTAACGGAATTTCTATATGTCGGAATACGGAATTGTGCCGGAAACGGAAATTGCCTATTCCGACCATGCCTGGTCTTTACACAGAAGCATCTTTCAAATGTCAAGGCCATGCACTAACAAACAAGAATGTTCTGGCTTTTTGTAACTAGAATAATCCAATTATGAGTTTCACTGCTTGGAATATGCTGATATCACAGAGCAATATTTTTTTAAAAAAGTACTCTAACTTTACAGTTTATAATGAAATTTTTCATAGAACATTAAAACTTAAAACATACACATATGACAGCTTTTCCTGCATAAATAAAACTGCTAGAATTCTGACACTGCAGACTGAAAAATTGAAATGGTAATTTGTAAAAAGATTCATGTACAAAAAGGTTTGTGAAAGAACTGTATACTATTAAATTGGTGGTGATCATTCATCTTACAGAGCCATTTATTTCCTCCTGCATGCGGCAGTTTTGGACTTGCTGGTCATCAGAGGTACATATGGAAAATCAGATTACTTGGGTACAATTTGCAAGATTTCACCCATTGTTTTCACATAAGATATAGATGGATTCCCTTTCATCTGTGAAAGAAGCAATGACCTGTATAGCAGGGCCCTGTTACAAAGAATGCATCTCATAAGTCATCTTCACTTATCTATAAAATACATCTGTGAGACAAAATAAATGCACTCAAAATTGATTGCACCTTTAAATATATCCTTTGTATTCCTTTTCTCATCATTTTTTTTACTATTTGTATGCTAGGAAAAATAACAGCCCTCATGTGCAAAGCATGAGATGACTTGCCTCATCCTTACAAATTTAAAGCAGATCCAAACCAAACTTTTTTTGAATTCAAAATATTTAGTTGCACCACTCTGACACATACAAAGATAAATAAACACTCCTTCAAGCCTATGAGCATTTCAGTGCATACTTTTCACCTTTCTTTTTTCATAACTAGGGTCATACAGGTGGCAGCCATTAGCAATTCCTCCTTTGCCGGACACCTCCTACTCCACCAGTTTGCCGGATTCTGTCCCGGCAATATGAAAGGAAGGGAGGGGTTCCTCCAATAAATGTAAAATATTGTATATTTGTCATCATGCAGCTGAAAAAAGGCTGCAATTTATTATTATAATGTAGAAAATAGATTTTATTTCTGAAATCTTGTATTTTTAATTTGGGTCTACTTTAACATTATTTGTCAGTATCCAACAAGCAAAAAAAAAAAGTAAAGTAATCTCAAAGTTAAGATTACCAGGAACAGCTCATTTTGACACATGCAACATAAATACATGGATAAAGGTATCCTTAACTGGACAACATTTTGTGTTCTACAAAATGTTGTTTTTCTTCAGTTCTAAAGAGTGAAGAAAATACCTGTATGTAGACAACTATAAATACAAGTAATCTGCTTCTACTCCAGCCAACAGTCTAGCTAACTGACATGCCGTATGGATGGTACTGGATGGAAATGTCTAGGGAAGAACCTCAGAAAAGCACTGCATAATAACTGGCACCTAAACAGAAACGGTTTTAAACATGGTTATTAAAATTACATTTTTTTTAATTACAAAATTCATTAATAAATAATTTAGCAAATTTTAGCCCTCATTATCTCTCTCTGATTTACATTCTGAAATTTAGCGAAGGTGACGTCAATCTTTAGTACTGGCATGTGCACTGTGGAATGTTTGTATACCGAAGGCAGTACAAAAAATACCTGATCTACTAGAATGCTTGGGGGGGAGGGGGGGGGGGATTCTGCATAGCTGAACAGCCTAAGCCAAGCATTGCTGGCGGAACAGGGATCCATACTAATATACTGCAATATATAGATATAGGGAACATTTCTGATGCTGAAAACGAGAGAATTCATGTAAAAATGTATATATTGAATTATTTACCGCACTGGTTAGTGGCGTACTCGTGCACACACAGCTGCAAATCACGTATGCACAAACGCCAGCGACCTGCACGTGACTGCCCCGCCCTCAAGTGGTGTGTTTAAAGAGGCACTGTAGTGACATATAGCGAAGCCTTCTTAATAAAGTCTAAGGTTTCTGCTTCCATGCGTGTACCTCCGGACTGCGCAGGCATGCCTGACCCTGTGCCTGCACAGTGCGGCTCTACACACACGAGCGGACGAGGAAACCTTAGCCTTTAATGAGTAGCACTCGCTGTATGTCACTACGGTGCCTCTAACTCCTCTGCGACCGCCTAACACCGATGGGCAGTCGCAGAGAGGCTCCCTCAGGGCTGCCTAACACTGATCGGCATCAAGTCCTGGCGCAGAGTATAGCAGGGAAAACGCATGCGCAATTGTTCCTTGCCGAGACATAAAGCGGAGCTCCATGATCAGCTAGCAGGCTGTGAGAAAAAAACAGTTTATTGACGGGGGACAGCTCTGTCACTGAGCTGTCCCCTCGAGTGGCTCAAAATCTGATCCCTCTCATAGGCTGATGCCTATGAGGCAATCAAACTGATTGGATCTCGGGGAGGTGGGGGGGAGGGGGCATAAAAAAAAAATGTATTTAAATAAAAAAAATTCAATTAAAAAAAGGCTTAATTTAAAAAAAAAAATAATGATTAAAAAAATACAAATCGCAACAGCAATCAGATCCTACCAACAGAAAGCTCTGTTGGTAGGCAGAAAAGGAGGCAATATTCATTTGGCTACTAAGTTGTATGGCCGTGCAATAAGCTGTTAAAGCTGCAGTGTAATGAATTGTAAAAAATGGCCTGGTCACTAGGGGGGGGTGTAAGCCTGTGGTTAAACACTCAACATCTGTATACAGGCTCTCTCACATGGGAGGCTGAACTGTGCACTTGACAGGCAGCTCAGCTTCCAGCCTCGAGAACCTTTTTGACTGCAATTTCATGTACCTGAATGGCAGCTTTTATAACCCCATGCGTGTCATAGTTTGATTACCTCTACTAAAGGGAGAAAGTCATGATCTATCAAACTGGTGCAACAAGTATTTTTAACATTTATTTGGCTAAAATTGAAAAAAAATTGCAATTGTTTTCCAAACGTTTTGTATAAAAAAATCGGTTTAAAATATATTCTAGCAAAAAACACATAAAAAGGACAAACAACTAAGGCTGAACATGGGCATGCATGTTCACTGTTATCTTGTTCATCAAATCGATCACAAAGGGTACCCAAAGAGACGTGTGACATAATGAGACAGACATCGGTATGTACAGTGCCACACACACTAATAACTATGCGGTGTTCCTTTTTTTCTTTCTCTGCCTGAAAGAGTTAAATATCAGGTATGTAAGTGGCTAACTCAGTCCTGACTCAGGTGCACACCAGAGCGGTTCTGAAGCATTTTTTTAAAACGCTTGCTAAGTGAAAACCGCTTGGCTAATGAAAGTTAATAGGATGGTGCACACCAGAGCGGTTCGTTTTTTACACAAACGCAAACTTGGGGGCTGCAGCATTTTTTAGATTTCTGAGGCGTTTCTGCCTCAAAGTGTAGGAAAAGCTCAAACTGCTCTGAAAAAGATCAGAGTGGTTTTCTAGGCGTTTTTGTTACAGAAGCTGTTCATTAACAGCTTTTACTGTAACAATATTTGCAATCTGCTACGCAAACACGCTCCAAAAAACGTTAGGCATGTTTAGAAAACAAAACTACTAAAGGTAGGAAATTGCTTGAACTGGTAGTGAGCAATTGTGTGTGTTTCATATACTTGGCCAAGAATAACAAATTTAGCCTTTTAGAAAATGATAAATCTTATTTAAAAAACACCAAATTAGTGTTTTAGCTAATTAAAAGCAATTGTAAATGCTTGGAAATTGTTTGGAACCAATCATCATGTACTACAATTAAATATACATTTGTCAAGGGGTACTTGTGATGATGTTTGCTATGCTAGGGGGTACTTGGTGAGTACAGGGCTTTAAAAGGGGTACATTTCAATACAATGTTGAGAAACACTGATTTAAAGGACAACTGATGTCAGAGGGATATGGAGGCTGCCATGTTAACTTCCTTTTAAGCAATACCAGTTGCCTGGTTAGCCTACTCATCCTCAGCCGACTGCCTCTAATACTTTTAGCCGTAGGCCACAAAACAAGATCAGGTGTTTGACATTATTGTCAGATCTGACAACATTAGCTGCATGCTTGTTTCTGGTGTTATTCAGACACTATTGCAGCCAAACAGATCAGCAGGGCTGCCTGGTATTGTTTAAAAGGAAATCAATATGGCAGCCTCCATATACCGTACCTCCCACTTCAGTTGTCCTTTAATTGTAGCATTTCTCCTGCAGTGTTCATTCATGAGGTTACCACACTCCATGATAAGGAGGTTGCATTTATCCATCTGGATGGTGTTCTATACTGAATGCCTGCTGTAAAGGTTGGCATAGTGATATCTGTTATGTGGGCATTTTAGAACTGCCGTTAATATATTTCCCCCATATAACAACAGCTGCTGAATGTTTGCAGTAATAATCCTGCAGTAAGTGACACAAATAGAGGTTGTGACATTTTCATGACTTGAGTGAAGACGACATTTACCCCATCCAAGAGGTAATTTACCACTCAAAAAAGTGGTGTTTCCATAGCAACAGCTTAATGAACACATGGAGCCAGAACCATTAAAACTTTGTAGTAATTACCAAAAAATAAAATAAAAGGTAAATAACTCATATGGTACAGATGAACGAATAGCGCCCTTTATCCGTAAAATAACCTTATTGTGACCTGTAAGTAAGTCTTCATAAGTTGTCCAAGATGAACTTCAAGCCGATCTAGACTTCTGTATACATTTGTTCCCCTTCCTTGCAATCCCCCAACTAACACATTTGCGAGCACCTTTCCCACCAACCCTCATTTTACTCACCTCAACACCCAAAGTTCCATTGATGACATCCCCATTGAACTTTCCTACAGGGATCCCTCCTCTTATTAGGGGCAGGTTGAAGCATCATTTGCTTTCTCAGCTGGAAGGGGAGGGGCATGGTGCCTGCCCACTCTCCTTCTTCCTTCACTGCTGATTGGAGGGGATGTGATGCTCCTTCAGCCATAGACCAACTTCCAGTATACTGTACTTAGTGTCTATGGACGTGGTTTCAGTGAATGATGCTGTAAAGGGGGGGAGGGGGTTAGCAATATGGGAGCAGCACAGGGTTTACTGAGGACTTGCGTCAGGAGGACCGCACCAATTGTACTGTGGAGGTTTCAGCACTCAGTGTTTGGAATCGGTACCAAGGATGAATATGAGAGGAGAGTACTGGTCAGGGTAAGGGCCCATTTACACTTAATCAGTTGGTACGCGTTAGTACGCGTTTTGTGAAAGGTGCCATTGGGAAACATGGCCATTACTTTGAAAGTCAGTTTTCTTTATAACTAAGAGCAACTGAAAACCGGGGCCTTCCGCAGCATTTAGGAGTGTTGGTGTATAGCATAGGAAGAACTTACTAGCTACTGGGTATGGATATTTAGTGTCATCGGAAAGAGGATAGCACTGGACAGTAGGGTAGCGATAGGCATGAGAAAAGGGTTAATATCACATAGGAGAGGAAGAGTTAAGGGTTAAGGTGCCCATACACTCGTCAGATTGGCAGCAGATAGATAAGAAATGCATCTGGTGATCTATCTGATGCGTTTTTAGAAAAAATTTTACCAGGATAGAATTCCAATAGATTTCAGTTTGAAATCTATTGAAATTCGATCTGATGGCATTTTTTTGCCATCAGATTTCCATTAAGGCCAATGCAAACTGATAAGCAATCTCATCAGATCGACCTAAATTTTCCACCCAGCCAGTTCGATGGAAATCCATCGAAATCGGCCATCGATCGGTCGACTGGCCAACCAATTTGCAAACAATCAATCGATCGATCGGGATCGATCAGTCGGCCAGAAAATCGGCTGAGTGTATGGGCCCCTTTAGGCAGGTGTTGATTAGTGATAGTCATCATGTCTAGAACTCATGGAGAAGCGTGTGATTTGTTCAATCAGCTGATAGATTTGCAGAGCTCCGATTTGCTGTGATCGCATCCTGATTAAAGGAGTTATCAGCTAAAAAAGTGAAAATGAGCTTTACTCACCTGGGGCTTTCTCCAGCCCCTTGCAGCAGACTGTCCCACGCCGACAGCTCCGCTCTCCCCGCCGCTGTCCGGGTCTCCGTGCTCGGTATTCAGGCCGACCGCGGAGTCGGCCTTACTGCGGCTGCACGAAGCGCTGCTGTCAATCATGGCCACGTGGGCAAAGGCGAACTGCGCAGGTGTAGAACTACTAGGCCTGCGTAGTTCGCTGGGGCCCACGTGGCCATGATTGACAGCAGAACTTCGCACAGTAAGGCCGACCCCGCGGTCGGCCTGAATATCGAGCACATGATCATGACTAGCAAATCAAAGACTTACAGTATACATATATCACCTGACCAAACTGATCACATGCTTCTCCATGTGTTCTCCTAGACATGTTTATCACTAGTGTAGATGTGCGGGAGGGTAGGGTTGGGTGTCAGGTAGAGGTTCACATGGGCTTCTGCTGAGCTTCTGCTCAGTGTCTTGCCCAAACGTGGTTTATTTTTTATTTCCAAGAATGCCAGAGTTTAACAGCTTAGCTTTTACTGGCTTTCAGGAGAGCATTGCGCTTCCCCAGCTTTTGGTGTTTTTTGCAGGAAGTACAGGGAAAGGCTGGGCTTTTATGGGATTTAAGTGGCTTTTGCTGGCTTTCAAACGCCTTCTAGAAGCTGCATGTTGCTTTTGAGACAAGATGAGATGTGACGAGATGCTGGGATTAACTGCCAGGCTTTCATGAAAGTCTAAAAAAGCTTGTACTAAACGCTCCCATTCACTTGCATGGGACGGCAGCAGATCCCTAAAAACATTGCTTTTAAAACGCCATGTTTATTGCCAGCAAAACATCCGTGTGAACCAGCCCTTATGCTGGGAATACACCATACAATTTTCTGTTAGCTTTACCTGCCAGATAGCTAAAGTTCAACATGTTGGAAATGTATCTATCTGACAATCTATCTGCTGAGCAATTAGGCATTGTTCTACTCAGCAGGAGATAACCAGAAGACAATGCACCAGAGATAATGACCATTCTCTACAGAAAATAATCTAACTATGCACTCTAAAGGTAGCCATACACTGGTCGATTTGCCATCAGATTCGATCAACAGACAGATCCCTATCTGCTCGAATCTGATCAGAGAGGGATCGTATGGCTACCTTTACTGCAAACAGATTGTGAACCGATTTCAGCCTGAAACCATTCACAATCTGTGGTGGTGCGGTCACCGCTTCCCCCCATCCCGCATACATTACCTGCTCCGCCGGCACGACTCCCGGGTCTCCGCTCTTCTTCTCTGCTCTGGTCTGCTCTGGTCTCCGGCATGCTTCCCTTCTTCCTGTCTGGGGGAAGTTTAAACAGTAGAGCGCCCTCTACTGTAAACTTCCTGCCGGGACAGGAAGAAGGGAAGCATGCCAGAGACCAGACCAGAGCGGAGACGGAGACGGAGAAGAAGAGCGGAGACAAGGGAGTCGCGCCGGCGGAGCAGGTAATGTATGCGGCTCTATTGCGTCGGTCGTCGGGCACTCGAACGCCGCTAGCGATGCGCTCTTTACCCGCGGGCGATCGACGGTTATTTTCCGCACGGCGCGATCGACGGGATCGGACGGAATGGATCAAAATTCGGCGTGTAGCGTGAACGATTGGCAGCAGATTCGATCCCAGTGATCGAATCTGCTGTCGAAACGGCGGCAAATCGGGCCAGTGTAAGGCCAGCTTAACAGAAAATCTAACAGAAAATTGTATGGTGTATTCCCAGCATTAGGCATCAGGAATGGTTTAACCACTTTACCCCCACGCGTACGGATTTCTCCGCCCCTTTTTTCCCTCCTAAAAAACCAGGGACGGAGAAATCCGTACCTTCCGCGCTACCGCCGCTGTCCGCGCTCCCGCCGCTCGTGCGCGCCGCCGCCCGCTCGCCCGGAGATCAATGAACGGGAAAATCCATTCCCGTTCGTTGATCTAAGCCCCCGCAATGATCTGCTGCTTCTTTCAGAAACAGCGAGATCATTGTGAGTCTCCCAGCCTCCTACTGCTTCCTGTAAGCGTCCTTCCGGACGCTTACAGGTCGCATGTAAACAAACACTCTGTGGCCATCTTGTGGCCAAATAGTAAACTACACCCTAAAAGCATTTTACATATACAAACATTACATTTACACAATAAATTAACTCATTACCTCCCACACTCCCCAATTTTTTATTTTTTTTTTGTAATTAAAAAAAAAAAAAATACAATAAAAAAAAAACATAAATAGTTACCTTAGGGACTGAACTTTTTAAATATTTATGTCAAGAGGGTATAACACTGTTACTTTATAAACTGCGGGCTTGTAATTAGGGATGGATGCAAAACTGAAAAAAATGCACCTTTATTTCCAAATAAAATATTGTCGCCAAACATTGTGATAGGGACATAATTTAAATGGTTTTATAACCGGGACAAATGGGTTAATACATTTCATGGGTTTTAATTACAGTAACATGCTTTATTTAAAAACTATAATGGCCGAACACTGAAAAATAATAATTTTTTCCCACATTTTTTCCTATTTCCCCATTAAAACACATTTAGAATAAAATAATTCTTGGCATAATGTCCCACCTAAAGAAAGCCTAATTGGTGGCGAAAAAAACAAGATATAGTTCATTTCATTGGGATAAGTAATAATAAAGTTATAGACGAATGAATGGAAGGAGCGCTGAAAGGTGAAAATTGCTCTGGTGGTCAGGGGGTAAAACCCCTCAGTGGTGAAGTGGTTAACGTTAAAGGGGAAGTTAAAGTTAACACACAGTTTCCAAAACACCACAACTCTACTGATTGAAACAGCGACTACATTCTAAAATAAGCAAGTGTTGCATGACTGCCCTACATAGTCCAGAGAAAACAATTAGCCTGCTTCCATCAATGAACATTTCTTACTATTCTCTAAAAGCATTAAAAAGAGCCTCACACAGCATTTGATAGGAGTTGATAGAATTAAATGGCTGGCTAAGTTAAAATTATACTGAGGATAATTTGATTTTCTTTATAATGGGGAACGCATGGAGCTATGAGTAATTATACAGGTGTCTAGTGATTTGATAATCCCATCAGCTGCCAATGAGATAACGAGCCAATGTATTCCAGTCTTGTTTGCCATTTTTTCTGGTAGAATACATTAATTATAAAGCAATTAAACAGGGGACACATCGTGTGATCAGGCCACCAATGCGGCAGTTACTCATTTCTGGATCCCCAAACACTGAATGCTGTATACATAAATACTGCTTAGCATGCCACACTCCTCTCTAGCGCTAATCCACCTGCGACCAATGATCACAAGAGGGATGGAGTGCAAAAAGGGCCGAACAGAGAGCAGTGCTCACAGGTACTTTTTTGTGAGCAAGTCCTATTCAGGGCTGTGGAGTCTGTACAAAAATTATTCGACTCAGTTTATGAAACTACCAGCTCAGACTCCAGGTACCCAAAATTGCTCCGACTCCTTAGCGTAATTCTTACCAAGGCTGTAGATATAGCCGGCCTTTGACCTGAGCAACTGGAGCGGTCGCTCAGGGCGCTGGCTTCCAAGGGGGCTCTTATAGCTGGCTACCTATACTGAGGGAGGGAACCTACTCCAGGCTACCTATACTGAGGGCACCAACACCTGACTTCCTATACTGGAGGCACCCATGTTTGGCTACCTATATTGAGGGCACCTGCACATGAGATCCTACACTGGGGGCACCTATACCTGGCTACCTACCTACCTATACTTACAGTACTCTAAGGGTATTTTATTGGAGGGGGGGGGGACGTACTGCACCTATAACACGTGGTGCAAATTGTCGGTGCTGTGCTAGCATTCCAATTGGGGGGGAACCTAACTGTCCCACTGATTGTTTTTATTGATATACCTGAAAGGTTCTAGCCTTCATTTTTAAGTGTATTCAGTATTTTTCCATCCATTTTGTGGTTATTATTAGTACTTTTCTATTATACATATGTGATGTGTCACAACTTCAAAAAGGTTGGAAACCACTGTCCTAGGAGTCCGCCAGGGGAAAAGCGCGATATAAATGTTCTGTGTCTGTGTTTAGGAGGTAACTCAGGAGAAAGGTGAATTGCATATGTGTGTGTGCACGTGAAGAGGATGAAGGGGGAGGGGCCACCAAAATCAGGTTTCGCTCAGGGCGCTGTGAAACTGGCCCTGGCTGTAGATTTGGAACAAAAATCATCCAACTCCTCAGTTTTATGAAACCACCATCACTTACTGCAGGTACCCAAAATTTCTCTAACGCCTCGACTCAGGCTCCACTGCCTTGGTCCCCTCTATGAGCAAGGATGTCCAACTCTAGCCCTCAAGGTCTGAGGTCCTCACACATTTTTGGCACAGCTCAAATAAATTGATGGGACTGAATGAGGAAAGGTGTGGTTCATCAAGTAGAATATATTTCTCCATTTCTCTGTCCATCCCCAACACTGGCATGGATATGGCCCCTGAGGACTGGAGTTGAACATCCCGGCCCTAAACGTATCTACCCCTCTACCAACAGATGCACTGAATTGGCTGTTTAACACTCAAGTTATTGTGAATTGGGGAATATGAAGGTAGTCCCTGACTTTCAAGGCAGACAGATCGGTAAAAGGGTAAGGCTGCCCATATAGGCATCAATTTTGTTAATAGTTTTCCGGTCAATTAAATCACTTTGATAAAATCTACTATACATGATGAATCCACGAATACTTTTCTAATTGCCAGGGTAAGCAAACACCACCTGGTACACACCATGCAATTTCCCATCACATAGACGGGTCAAATAGATAATTTCCACAGGTCCAATCTGATTTCAGATTGTTTTTCTGATCGATGTTGTATAAAATTGAAAAAAAAACAATCAGAAAAATGAAATCAGATTGGACTTTATCTATTCAACCCGTCTATGTGACAGGAAATTGCATAGTGTGTCCCAGGAATAACAATCAGTTACTGCGTGAGGCAAGGACTGAGGCCTGTGATACATTACTGAGGCCCATGCGTTCATTGCATACTCACTGATACCTTCACTGGTGCTGCAGGGCCTCAGAGCACAATGTTCCAAGGTGATAAAGCGTTAACAGATTGCTTCCTCTGCTTTTTCTGTAGTACACAGCAGCTTCCCCTTTAGGTATTACGGCCAAGCTGCAGCAATCCATGGAAGATACTGCCTGCAGGGCTTATATTTTTATTTACCTGGAGTCTGTGCCAAGAAGCCTGTTTATTTCCCTCCTTGCCTGGACTGCAAACTAAAATTACAAAACAATGCAGCTATCAGAACTCAGCCCCCTCTTTATGAGTCACTGATCTGATTCCCAAACCCAATCTGATGCTCGCCGCTCGCTACGCCATTTTGTTAGTTATTAGATCGACACATGGAATCAAAAATAGTTTACCACCCAAAGCCTCAGTCAATCTCTACTGAACTACCAGTTCAAAGATGCATGCCTTTTTGTTTAAAATAAACTTGGAGGGTCAGCAGTGGACAGCCACTTAGCAGTTTGTGAATGCACTGGTTGGTACAAAACTTGCAGCTGTGGTTGTGATTTACTGGGCTTTCAAACAGATTTCTGCTAAAATGTTATCAAAATCAAGTGGTGCAAGGATCACTACTCTAATCTATTTCCATTCAAGGCGTTATCAATTGTTAGATAAATGGGGTGGTCACTGTATAGTATAAAGCTATCTTGAAGTGAATCAAAGTGAATGATATGGAAGCCTGCACAGTTATTTCCTACTAGCTGATGCGCCAGCGTTGCCCGGGTATGTATTTGGCTGGTGTTGGCTGCGCCCACTTTTTCTAACCCTAACACACAATTACTCAATGACCAAGTTTGTGAGCTTTGCGGTTTTTGGCATCAATAATTTGCAATGAAATTAAACAAATCTGATTGGCTGTGGCTTCATTCCCTTTTCTGAATTTGAACCCCAGTCACCCAATGACCCACTGCACCAGGTTTGAGGCTTGTGCCATTAACAGTGCAAGAATAGCAGCAATGAAATATTACCCTTGAAAATGAACAGGTGAATTTTGATTGGCTTTTGTAGACTCCACCCACTTCTCTGAATATTAATCCCAGTCACAACATTAAACCCAGTGACCAACTGTGCAAAGTTTGAGAACCCTGCCATTAACAGTGTAAGAATGGCTGCAGTTTCCCAGGGAAATTTGTATTTGTCTCCGCCCACTTTTTGGTTATGGGGATAAAAAGTATCCTTGATGTTATTCCAGGTAATGTACTATGTGTGTGCCAAATTTCATTCAAATCCATTCAGCCATTGTTGCGTGATTGCGTAACACACATCCAAACAGCCAAACTTTTGCATTTATAATATTAGTGAGATTAAACAATACCCGTTGCCTGGCAGTTCTGTTGATCTTCTGGCATCAGTAGTGTCTGAGTCACAACCTAGGAATAAGCATGTGACTAATCCAGCCAGACATGAGTCAGGGCACCTAATCTGCATGCTTGTTTGGGGTCTATGCCTAAAGAAAGAGGCAGAGGATCAGCAGGACAGCCATGCAATTTGTGCTGTTTAAAAAGAAATAAATGTCAGCCTCCATATCACTCTCACCTCAGGTTCCCTTTAAGAAGGAGAAAAGATGCCTGCAGAACAGACAATCTGGATGTCTGAATAAGCTGGTAGTTAACCACTCTGGTCAGCCATTGGTGCCTTTATTAATGAGCATGATTATCCCAGTACTTGACTAAGAGCAAATATCTGCTCATATAACTTAAGGGGAACCTGAAGTGAGAGGTATATGGAGGCTGCCTTATTTATTTACTTTTAAGCAATACTAGTTGCCGGACTGTACTGCTGATCCTTTGCATCTAATACTTTTAGCCATAGACCCTGAACAAGCATGCAGCAGATCAGGCGTTTCTGACACTAAACTGACAAGATAAGATTAGCTGCATGCTTGTTCTGGTGTGATTCAAACACTACTGGAGCCAAATAGATCAGCAGGGCTGCCAGGCAACTAGTATAGTTCAAAAGAAAATATGGCAGCCTCCATATAGTTCGATTCAGATTCCCTTTAAACAAGCAATGGGTTAGTGAGCTACAGTATATCTATAGAATTGCAAATACAGCTGAATGAACTTTCCTTCACATAAAGTTTGTCTGCTGAATCTGTCTCACCTTTACCACTTTTGGTCAGACAACAGTATACAGGCTTTGTGGACAGGTTTGCTGAATAGAGTTAAATACTAATGGAGATGCAAACCTAGTGTTTGTAGACTTAAAGGATACCTAAGCTACCCGCCACATGTACTACCATCACATACATGTGGCAGGGTCACGTGGTACAGGCCCCCTGACAGCAAGGGAGAAAGACATGTAACGCGGGAGGAGGCGTGCCAGTGGGTAGGTGAGCCTGCAACACTCACCATGGGCTCCGGGGCAGGGCAAGGGTACGCATTACACATGGGGGGAGACCAGCCAGGGGTCTGATAGCCATGGGGGAAATCTAACTCTGCTACCGCCTGGCCCCTGATCAATCCCTTTCCAGCAAAGATATTTCCAGCATGCCTGATCGATTGTGCCAGAAACCAATCCAAATAACAATCGGACGGGTCATGTTGCAGCATCAATCTCCGTCAGATTCAATCATTATGATCTAATTGGCCAGATATCGATGTTGGAAATAAAAGTAATGTATGGTCACCTTTACTCTTTGACTCACATAATATCTGCAACAGATACAGATCACAGCTCAAGCCAGCTATGCGCAAATTAAGTTAGCCATTTCCATCCGAAACAGTATAACTAGCCTAGGTGTGCACAGCCACTGACATTAATCTGACAGACAGCAAACAGTCTGGAAAAACAAACACACCTGGGCTGAAAATGCATTTGCATCATATTCATTGTGCGTCAATAAAATGGTTGAGTGAGTTTCTTGGCAGTTCATCATGTTTATTGCAGCTATGGTGCATTGTGCATGTACGTTTTATAGGCACCCTTGCAGAGAAAGCACAAGAATATACTTATGTAAGCCTTCACATTGTGGAGGTAGGATTCAAAAAACACAGTTAATGTTTATTTCTTCCAACTTACAGGCTCTGAGCCCACAAAAAACTGATTTACAAAAACTACTGGATTTAATATTAGTCAGGTGGTGCAGATTCAGCAGTACAGTTTTGCAGTCATAAATAAAAGCTATTTGGATTAATTTTCCCTTTGTGCTGAAACACCCCCCCCCCCATGTACAGGTATGTTTTCATATCATACGCAGAGGCGTATCTAGAGGGGTGCAGGCATGGCTCATGCAATGGGCGCCACAGCACCATGGGCACCATACCTTCCCCTGTGCTGCTCCCCCATGTCTGCCCCGCCATGCCTGCCCCTGTGCTGCTTTCCCCTGCCTGCCTTTATGCTGCACCGCCATGCCCGCCCCTGTGCTGCTCCCCCATGCCTGCCTTTATGCTGCACCGCCATGCCTATCCCTGTGCCTCCCTATTACTCAGACCTTAGATCAGATTACTTCTATCTGGGGAACATGGCTAAGGGGGGTATAGATGGGAAGGGGGCACTGACCCGGGGAGGGGGTGGGCGCAATGTCAGGGTTTGCCATAAGTTCAATATTACCCAGATACACCCCTGATCATACCTCCCAACATTTTGGAATAAGAAAAAGGGACTCTAAGACACACCCCTGTCACACCACTAATCACACCCCTAGTAATACCCCTGCCACACCCCTAGTAGCTGATACCAGGAAGAATTCAGAAACCAAAGATGCAGTTTTATCATTTAGACCATGCTGGTCCTCTCTATCCTCATTCTCCTTCATTTTAACATTTAAAAATAAAATGTCAAATTTAAAAATATAAATAATGTTTGGTTTATTAAACATATTTTTCTGTAGAAAAATATATATTTACAGAAATCTGTTCATGAGTCCTGAAAGGGAACCAGAGGCGAGAGGGATATGAGGCCGACATCTTTATTTCCTTTTAAATAATGCACATTTCCTGGCTTTCCTGCTGATCCTCTGCCTCTAATGCTTTACAGTGTACCCAAGATGAAGAAAAAAAAGATTTTTATATACCTGGGGCTCCAGTCCCCAGGTTGTGCCCTACCCCGCTACTTTTTCAAGCCACCCGGCTGGAAAAAAAAATTCTGGAGAGAACTGCGTTACTTTGCATAGTGTGAGCACTGCCTAAAGGTGCCTATTAAAAAGATACAATGTTGACTGTAAAGTCTTACCAAATGTTTGTAGTAAAAGCGTAATTTGAATGAATACACCTCGAACAGATGGTTTAGGTAGTCCATCATATTACATTGAAAGTGTAAGATTGTCCAATCAAGACTGTATTATTGATGACACCTTTAGGAGAGTTTACATAGGAAATAAAAAGACATTTATAAATGTGATATACCTGGTACAAGGTGTGTGATCATGTGATCATCAACAACATCACCCCAGTTGAATAAATAATTTGCAATCTGCCGACTTAAGATCCTTCTGCTTGATCTCAATGAACTCTGTACTAGAGGTCTATGACCAACTATGGGTGATTAGCAGAGCAGCTCACCAGCTGTGAGCTTTATGTACATACCAACTAGGGAAGAGCTCACAAATTCAGAAATTGAATATTTACCATGGAAAACAGCAAATTCAGGCAAGGCGCAATTTTCTCAAATTACCGTAGTAGTCTTCATTTACCATACGGCGACACTTTCCATTTGACTGCACCTCCTGCAGCATCCTTCCACCAGTTTAGTTCACTGCTCACATATTTTCCCAAGCCCACAAGTAAAGCAGTTTTTGCCTGAATTCTACATTCTTGAGAAAATAGCATTTTATGAAAATTTTGTAAAAATGAATTTTCACATTTTTACTCATCCCTTTTGCCAGTGACTAAAGTATTGTGGATTTCACAAGCCATAGGCACCTAGAGGGGCTCGAGTCCAATAAACCCCAGCCGTGGGTGCTTTACGGTCATAGACTTGAAGTCTATGACAGTCCCACAAAACGCATTTACCTTGTGTTTTTTTTGTAAAATTCCATTGAATACACCTAGTGTGCATCTTCAGAGGGAGCTAAGCCAACATCGCCTCTCCTTTTAATCGGTTTGTAATTATTTTATATATTTTTTTGGGTCGCCTCCATCCAGTAGTTTATAAAGTGTGGTCCCCTTTCGGGATCCAGAGACCACCTGACTCCAATTTTTAATGGGGTTTTAAGGTGTTTGTCAAGAGGATGATACATTACAATACTCCAGCTACTAGCTACAGAGGAATTTAATTATCTGTGTATACATCTTTGGACTGCAGCCTGGAATTCCAATTTTCCACTGTTTGTCTAGTGCCGTGATTTAGTATTTGGCAAAGCAGCACAGTATGATCACAGCTAGCAGAAGCAAGATTTGATGGAAGGGCAATGTGCTGAAGGACTACTAAAAAAAATAAGAAAGTTAAAGTGTAATAGTGTAGAGTTCAAACCTCTTCCCAAGCAAGTGGTTTTGCCTTTGTTTTCTACATGCTGCCAGCATCCTCCGCACACAGCAATTTATGACCCGTAGCCTTGACTGTAGGGATGGCGCGCTCTAGCAACTGGAAATCGGCCATCAGTACACAAAGCGCCGGCCTGGTATTGTCAACATGGGACTGAGGCTGTAATATTCAGAGGGCTGTGCGAAGGCGGTGAAGAAGAGAGGAGATGGATTCTGTTATCAAATTAACAATTAAGACTTGGCAAGAGACACTATGCAAGTGTATGCCATTTGCATGCTCTACACTACAGGCAGTATGCTTATCATTCCCAGTACATATTGGCTGTTAAAACATTAAATTCAGATAATGCAAAGAAGTGGAAGTTCAAGGAAAGAAGCCACGGTAGTTCTAGCATTTGGGGATGAACACAGTAAAGTCTGCCCCTTGAACCTAGATCTAGCTGCCCACTATGGACTTGCACAGATTGGGCTAGCCAATGTATTCTTTTACAACCTGCTGAATTCTTAATGTGTATGAATAGGGAATATAACCTGAGCTTAATGACCACTTTCTGAGGGGGCAACAATAGCAGATGCAGATGGCGAAAGTATTGAAAATTCTAGGCGCAATTATTCATTATTCTGAAAAGGTTCGAAACAAAACAAACCAGCGGTTTCCGCCAGAGACTTTAGGCCTGTGCTTTTCTCATAGGAGAGGTTTTCACACTCTATGAATAAAGTCGATTTTCTGTCCTTAGCAAGTAAAAAGCAGTCAAAATAAAAGTAAAAGAAGAGTTCTCAGATTAAAGCGGACCCAAACACTCAAGGAAACGTTTTTATTCCTCACACAGTTGCTGGAGAAGTTTACTGCTATGTGTGTTTATTTAGCAAGATCAAAATTTCCAATTCGTTTTTTGCAGCAACTGTGAATAGACTGCAGAGGCAGCTCTCCCCATACAGTAATTACTGAGGCTTAACCTTTTCAGTGCTCCATGCAAAGTGAAACCAAGTTAAAACGAAAGGTGGCCATACACTCGTTAGATTATCATCAGATAGATTTCTGATCTATCTGACGTGTTTAGGAACATTGTTTACTAGGAACAGATTTCCAATAGATTTCAGTGTGAAATCTATTGAAAATCGATCTGATGCAGTGTTCTCCCCAGAATTTTTTTCCAGCCGGGTGGAATGAAAAAGTAGCTGGGTGGCATGAAAAAGTAGCCGGGTGGGGCGAGAGGAGGGAATGCAGGGCCGGTGCTTCTGTGAGCAACTATGCTTACAGCATATGAGGAGGTGAGCCGATGACAGCCGGGTGGTCACCAAAACTAGCCGGGTGCAGCACCCGGCTAAAAGAGCCTGGGGAGAACACTGTGATGGCATTTTTTTTGCCATCAGATTTCCATTAGGTCCAATGCAAAATGATAAGCAATCTCAACAGATCGACCTAGATTTTCCAGCATGTCAGATCGATTAAAATCGATCGAAATCGGCCGCAAATCAATCAGCCAGTCAATCGGTTCAGTGTATGGGACCCAAAAGTGTAACTGTCAGGCATAAAATCAAAAATCAATTCTTTATTTTTATCTGGTAAACAAGTAATAAGGATGCTAACCAGGCAATCCAAAAGTTAAAATCCCTATAAATTTTTTTGTTGATAAATGATCATTCCCCAGTTTACCTGACTTTTTAGTACACACAAAATTGGTACACAAAAAGGAAGTTGCAGGGCATGCTGTGTTGTCCTTTTTTGCTTTTCTATTTCCCCTCAGACTTAACCTCCTTAGCGGTAACCCCGTGCTGGACACGGGGTAAGCTGCTGCGGAGGATTGCTCAGGCCCCGCTGGGCCGATTTGCATAATTTTTTTTATACACGCAGCTAGCACTTTGCTAGCTGCGTGTTACTTACGATCGCTGCCGCTCCGCGCCGATTCACCGCGTTAGAGGGTGCCCCCCCGAGACCCCGTGCGCTGCCCGGCCAATCAGTGCCAGGCAGCGCTGAGGGGTGGATCAAGACTGACTCGATGACGTCATCGCGCCTGTCGCCATGGCGATGGGGGAAGCCCTAAAGGTAATCCCGTTCAGAACGGGATTTCCTGATGGACCTTGTCGCCGGAAGCGATCGGAGTGGGTGGGGGATGCCGCTGCTCAGCGGCTATCATGTAGCTAGCGCTAGGCTAGCTACACGATTTAAAAAAAAAAAATTAAACAAATAGTGCTGCGCTGCCTCCCTGGCGAATTTAATTGACCGCCAGGGAGATTAATTAATACAGCCCGATTGCCTGAAGCCTTTTTCCTTCCTATTTTCCCCTCCCACACCTCTGTTCCTCTCTGATTGTCCAATATTTCTCATGCTGAGACAATGCACTTTCTATAGTGAAGGCAGAAAATCAGGAAGAGGAGAGTAGGGCAGGAAATGACATCAGGATTGGCTTTAAAACAGCCACACTTAAAATGGGAAACGCCAAGAAGGACTTTCTCATTTTTTACTGTAGAAAAATCACTAAAATCAAAACGTGGTCAGTGCAATACATATGTTATGTAAGCAGAGCTGAGCAAGTATTTATCTACTTATATATGTGGTTTTTTTCTGAGATAGGGCTGACTGTTAGCTCCTCTAAGTGTATTTTTTTGTAAGCATTCCTGTAAACTTTTACAGCAGAGAGAAAGTTCTGAATTTAGTTCCATTTTAACTCAAATTTGAGATTACTTTAAGTTATAACCAGATTTTTTGCAAGGTGCTTAAAAAGTTTAAAACATTATGTGAAAATAAGATATATAAAAAATACCTTTAAGAAAACTGTATGGAATAAGGGCATAAGAAAATGAGAACAAAAAAGGCAACAAAATGGCGGGCAAACATTTAAAATACATACTGCACACATAAGTGTGCGTATACAGTGTATATAGATCAGTCAGTATAAAGTGGCATAAAACCCCGCCCCATTCCCAGCCTAAAGCAGATGGGTTGTTTCCTGTTGGCTGTATACACAGGCTCTCCTCCAAGTTGGCACCATTTAAATGAAAATCAGGAGAGAACTGATCACATGACGAGTTTGATGATCAATTGAAAGAATAGAGGGAGCGGTAAGATATTTACCGGCTTTCAGTGTTGTCGGTCTCCTCCATGCTTCACAGCCACACTCTCTGCTGCCATTGGCTGGCTCCTAATCAAATGACCAATGTGAGTCACACGATCAAGAGCCAGAGGATGGCAGCACAGAGTGTGCGGCTGTGAAGCATGGAGGAGAACCGCAGCACTGAAAGCAGGTAAATAGTTCACCATTCCCTTGCGCTATGCTGCAATTGAGTACCATGTTGGGGATGTTATGATGGCAAGAGCTTGGATTCCATTGAGCCTCATGACACTTTTGTGGGAGGCAGGGGGGAGCCCTGTTTTTTTTGTTTGCTATGACCATGGGTGTAAACAGAGAAGTTGAACACTTTGTTAATGATGACCACTATGAAAAGGAATAAAAGTAACCATTGCCAGCATAGCACCATTGAAGAGCAAATACAGCACTTGAAGGAGTGCCTCATAATGAGCTCCTCTGCTACAAAGGCCCAAGTGTGGTCATAACCTCCGCATCAACTATTGGTCACAACACTTATCTGCATGGACATCATACATTCTCTCTGTGTTGATTTTACAATTCTATGAAAAAACAAAACCCATAGATGAGATAATAAGCATCCTCCAAGTTGGCTGAACACTTTGTAAGGGCTATTAGATTGTGAGACAAAGAGAGAAAGTAGAAAAGAAGGGTAACGTGCTATTAATAGCAGCTACCAGTGGAGTTTAATGATGAAACTTACTTGAATTCACCTTTGACAGGAGATGAGGGGTTTCTTGATGTCAGAAAGGCAACCAACCTCACTAAGAGGTAAAGCGTTGCAAGATGGTGCGCCAAGATAATGACGGACCTTCAAGAAGCCATGATTAAATAAATACAAAACTCCTCGCCCAAGTACAAATGACGCCATTCGAAGCGTGCAGTTATTTTAGTTGTCACTCAACTGCTTGAGCAAAACGTTTTAAGGCAATGTGTGTTAACATGAAGCAATGATTCAAATGCCAAGCTCAAAGTCTAGCGGAAATCAGGTCAAAGGGCAGCGATGTTAAACACTCATTAAACTTGGTGAAAGATGTGCCATTATATCAAATCATAAACATATATTTGCTGTAAAGGAGTAGGCTCTAGAGTAAGAGAACGCTGAAAATAAAAAATGTAGAGCTTAATAAGGGAGTTCTCTGATGCCAAGCCAAGTATGGGAATATGACAAGGAGCAGGCTTTCCGAGTATTGCAGCTTCAAGATCAAAGACAACTATAACTAGCTTCACTCTGTCCTCAATAAAAAAAAGGCATTAACTGTTTTGTACATTCTGCTAGTGTAATTATTTGAAGCCATCTATGTTCAGTGGCATACTAACTGGATGCTGCAGAACAGACTGCAATGAAAGCTCATCAGGGTACAGCTGCTTCAGGCCAGTGGTGACATTAGGCCTTCGTGGAAGGGGCACATGCCCCTATTACTTTGTCAAATGCCCCTAGAGGTTAACCCTAGCAGCTAAATAATAGACGCAAAAATAGAGTTGCTTGTAACAGTTGTGGCTTGACTGTAGGGGGCGATACTGCAAGAAGCAAGAGCTATACGGTAACGTCACTATGGGCGAGTGGTGCGTACTGGTAAATGAAGAGGGGAGGAGGGAAGGGTGGTGCACAGCAGAGGAACAATGTGCCTGTTCTTTGGTTTTAAAAAAAAGAACCTGAAATGACAGGAATATGGGGGCTTCATTTTAAACAATACCAGTTGCCTGGCAGTCCTGATCCTCTGCCTCTAATACTGTTAGCCATAAACCCTGACCAAACATGCAGAGCAGATGTTTCTGCCTAAATCTGACAATATTAGCTGCATGCTTGTTTCAGGTGTGGCATTTGGACACTACTGCAGTCAAAGATATCAGCAGGTTTTTCAGGCAACTGGTATTGTTTAAAAATAAATAAATATGGAAGCATCCATAACCCTCTTGTTTAAGGAGTCCTTTAAAGAACCAATATATCGCGAAAAAAGTAGGCAGTTAAAACCTGACAGAACCGACAGGTTTTGGGTCAGTCCATCTCCTCATGGTGGATTCTCTGGGTTATCTTTACTTTCAACAGCATTACCTAAACAGCAGTTGCTAAGTCTAACTGACTAAATAGTGTGCAAGTGAGTAGGGAGGCTAGCTGGTATCTTACTATGTTGGCAGTTAAACTGCTGTTCAGGAAATGCTGTTCAAAACAAAGAAAACCCTGAGGATCCCCCATGAGAAGATCGCCTGGCCCAAAACCTGTTGGTTCTGTCAGATTTACTGCCTACTTTTTTTTCGAAATAGTGGTCCTTTAAGAAATCTAGCAAGTACGGTCAACTTTACAAACCCTATTTTCAACTAGAACCGTGCCGATGACTGCCTTGGCCAAGTTTTCACTAGCATGTGTACCACATCGAATTTGCTCTACATGGGAAGAGGAAAGTACATCTGCTCCTACCACATGACTATGTCTTAGAAACACTATGCTGGGATGTTTTTAGTCTATTTAAAAATGCCACTTTACTTATATCTGTGGCAGATCCCATCTTCAATAGTGGCCTCAATTGACTAAGATCATGCTGGAGATAATAAGGCAAGAGAAAACTTATCGGACGGACGGAAACAGCTCTGATGTAGCGTTTTCAGAGCAGTTTGAGCTTTTCCTATACTTTACATTGAGGCAGAAATGCATCTGCAAACCGCAAAAGTGTTGCAGGACCCACGTTTGCTGTTTGCCAAAAACCTCAAACCGCTGGTGTGCACCATCCCATTGAAATACATTAGCCAAGCGTTTTCACAGGCGCACGTCGTTTGCAGAACGCTTCTTAAAACCGCTCGGTGTGCACCAGGCCTGAGAGAGTTATCTTATCAAGTCAGTCCTTAAAGAGACTCCGTAACAAAAATTGCATCCTGTTTTTTATCATCCTACAAGTTCCAAAAGCTATTCTAATGTGTTCTGGCTTACTGCAGCACGTTCTACTATCACCATCTCTGTAATAAATCAACTTATCTCTCTCTTGTCAGACTTGTTAGCCTGTGTCTGGAAGGCTGCCAAGTTCTTCAGTGTGTTCCGTGATGCATCTTCCCCCTCCAGGCCCCTCTCTGCACACTGCCTGTGTATTATTTAGATTAGGGCAGCTTCTCTCTTATCTTTTACAAGCTGGATAAATCGTCCTCTGAGCTGGCTGGGCTTTCACATACTGAGGAATTATACAGGCAGAGCTGTCTGCAATCTGCAGGAAGAAACAGCCTGACACTTCAGTGGAAGATAGCTGCAGGGGGAAAGAAACACACAAATGATCTCTTGAGATTCAAAAGGAAGGGTGTATACAGCCTGCTTGTGTATGAATGTATTTTCTATGTGTGGACATGCTGTACATCAACCTACTTCCTGTTTTGGTGGCCATTTTGTTTGTTTATAAACAAACTTTTTAAAACTGTTTTTAACCACTTTTAATGCGGCGAGGAGCGGCGAAATTGTGACAGAGGGTAATAGGAGATGTCCCCTAACGCACTGGTATGTTTACTTTTGTGCGATTTTAACAATACAGATTCTCTTTAAGTTACCTCCTCTGTAGTTATTTTCACATGCAGTTAATTAAAAGCCTGTCTAACTTTAGAATAGTTACTTTAAGGGTTGAAGATTTAACTTTAGAGATCTCTCCTTTACTTAAAGACAGAAGAGTTAACTTTAGGTTTGCCTGAGGAAAAGGTTTCCTGAATAAAATGGCCTCAACTGACGAAGATCACACTGGAGATAATAAGGCAAGAGAAAACTTACCACCACACATCGATCTTGCCTAATTAAGGTGTAGAGATAAGTTTTCACAGTGAGAGAGTTATCTTATCTCTTCAGTCTTTAAGATACCTCTTTTGGATTTTAGAGTTAATTTTAGAGATCTCTCCTTAACTTAATGACAGAAAAGTTAACTTTAGGTTTGCCTGAGGTAAAATGTTTCCTGAATACTACATGCCTTATCACCATGGTGACAACTCTAGAAATGCCATTGGCCTCAATTCACTAAGCTTACCATATCTCCTGTCTTTAATAAAGGGGTTCTGTGGGGGAACCTAAGGATAATAACCGCCACTTACCTCATGTAGCAGTAATGTCCCACGACGTCCTCCTCCGATCTGCCGTTTGCCGGCAAACGCCAACTGCGGCTGCGCGGCCGCAGTAAGCTTCCGAGGATGCGAACGGCAGCGCGCATTATTCGGCTATGCCAGACGAATAATGCCCGGTGCCGGCGGCGGAGAACAGCGGATCGGAAAAGGACGGTGTGGGACATTACTGCTACACAGGGCAGATAGAAGCCCCAGGTAAGTGGTGGTTTTTACCCTTCGGGTGCCCCACAAAGCCCCTTTAATAACGTTTCGAGAGTTATCGTCACCTTGGTGATGAGGCATGTAGTATTCAGGAAACATTTAAGTTAACTCTTGAATCCTTAAAATAACTCCAGAATTCTAAAGTTAAAGACAGGCTGTTAATTAACTGTGTGTGAAAATAACTACAGAGGAGGTAACCTAACTACAGAGGAGGTAACTTAAGTAATGGAGATAACAACTCTCACTGTGTGGAGGTAAGTTTTCTCTTGCCTTATCTCCAGCATGATCTTAGTGAATTGAGGCCCATATGCCTTATCACCATGGTGATAACTCTAGAAACGTTTTTAAAGACAGGAGTTAAGCTAAGTGAATTGAGGCCAGTGTCTGATATAATCACCCAATAAGGATTTACAGATCAGGCATAAGGGTCCTACTCGGACTTCCCTGGTTGTGTGCTTGCTGCAGGTGTGTGATCACAACTACTGAAAACAGAGATCAGTATGACAGCCTGGCAAATATTATAAAAATGAATGGAAGCAGAGGCCTCCTTATAGTCACTCCAGATTATTAATGTAAAAACTAAAGACCGCTAAACAAAAAATAGTGATATACTCACCTATGCAAAGGGAAGGCTCTGGATCCCATAGAGCTTTCCTCGTTCTCTCTGTGCCCTTGGTCCACCTCTGTCCCCCTTGTTGAAGTTATTTGACCAACTGGTTGAATACACCTTTGGGATGCCTCATGAATAGGGATGAACAAGGAGATGCAAATATTCCCGAGTTCAATTTCTATGCAGAGATATGCAGCTTGAAAACCGACCAATTGAGACCAACCAACGTTTAAACTGATTAGTACATTTTCAAGCTGCATAAATGTGCATGCAAATTTACATAATCCTGCAATAGCTCGGAAATATCTGAATCTCATTCATCATCCCTACTCATGAAGCTTTAAGAGGAACTGTAACCAAGGATTGAACTTCATCCCATTCATTAGCAGACACCCCTTTTCCCATGAGAAAACTTCACATTTTCTTGAATAGATCATCAGGGGGGTCTGCATGGCTGATATTGTGGTAAAACCCCTCCCAAAGCATGATGTCAGAATGTATTGTTTTTTCCGCTACAGATCCTATTTAGGAAGCACTCATGTCCCCAAGTACCTCCAAAGATGAGCGGATCTGGGCTTAGGCGTGCGCAGTACGCATGCGTTTCAATGCCTTCGGGATTCTTCGGAAGGCTTTGACTGGTAACACACTAGGCGGTGTGTGAAAGGTTGCGTTTTTTTTGCATATGCATTTGTGCATTTTTTGTCAAAAGGAAAAGCGGTTTAAGTGCGTTTTGATTGCATTTGCATTTTACACATGCGTTTTGCTTGCAGTTTACGGAGTTTGAATTTTGCACATATTGCATCGCAAGTGCATTTTTGTATGCGTTTCTGATATTAATTTTATGTACATTTTTTGGAATGTGGCCAGCATAAGCACATATTTTTGATGTCCTCTCTGGCTCATCATTAGGAAGTCAACAGAAAGCAGAAATACATCAAACTTGTAAAAAAAAAAAAAAAAACGCATAAAAAACCGCAATTAGGGCCCCGTTTCCACTGGCGTTTGTGCTGTGATGCGAATGCCGCATCGCCTTGCATCCGCTGCAGGTACTTCCAGTTGTCGTCCGCACAAACCGAATGCAACGTTACACTGCTTCCCATTAGCGCCAATGGGGACTCTGATGCATGCTGCAAAGACTTCTGCAGCTTGCTATCTATAATTTCCCCCACTATGAATCACAAAGTTTTGCGTCGGGAAATTTGCATCAATGGAAACTGTTCCATTGATGTACATGAGCTGCAGTTTAAAAGCAGTGCGGTGCAGGTGCAATGATCACACCTGTAGTGGAAACAGGACCTAAAACGCTATACCTCTGCGTCGTCATTGATATATATTATGTGCGTTTTGGATGCATTTTGAAAAATATGCATCAAGTTCAGCATTTTCTAAAAGGCACATTGCAGAATGCAACAGAGTGTTTTTTCATGCATGCAGTCCATTAACTTACATTATAGCCTAGGGTGTTCCTGCCCTTTGGGAATACAACAGGGCTCAGCAGTGCACCAAGGGCATGGAGGCAGCTCTATGGATCCAGAGTATCCCCTCTCTGTAGGAAAGTATCTAACTTTTTTTTTTTGGCTTTACGGTTTCTTTAATGGACATAGCTGTAGAACGCACCCTGGAGAAATCCTAGCAATGTATATAGATTATCTAGTAAACATTGATTTTTTTTTTTAAATAGAAAAATTGCTGTTACGCTGTCTAGCAAACTTTTCCATTTGACAGTTTCTGCTATCGTTAATGACTTCACGTAGCTGATAAGATGGCTCACAACATGACACACAGTCAGTGCTGTTGTTTCAGGTAATGTAATCAATCAAGCCAAACAGATCCGCGCAACAAAAGGAAAACAATCGTGGACAATTTTTGTTAGGAGTATATTTCCAAAGGATGAAACCCCTCTATAAAATGTGCAGTAAAAATATACACAGACCAGACAATTATAAAGCAATTGACAGGTTACAAGAACACCTGTGTTTGGTTGTGTGTGGGGTAGGGTGTGCTGGGCTAAGTTGCAAGGAGATGGGGAGCAGAGTTGGGGGGAGGGGGGGGGGGCAAGTCAAATTCTACATTGGAGCCCAGATGTCTGTAGCTGTGCCGCAGCAAGATCTGAACATGGTGTTGCTATGGAGGAGGAAGGAGAGACAATGGCTTGGTGCAACAGGAAGTAGCTTCCAGCCGGAGATTTCAGGAGGACAGCAATGAGCCTGCCCCAGATGATCCATTCTTTACAGATGGTGGTTGGCTGGCTGAGCTGAATATGGGAACCATGTACTTACCAGTATGCTTTTCAGCTGGTGTCTGGAGTGTCTGGAGAAAACCCATGCAAACACAGGAATAAAGTACAGCACACACTGGGCCCAATCCAATTCACTTTTTCTCCAAGTTTTCTGGAAGGAGATATTTGCGTTCACGTCACTGCCCGTTCACTGATCGGTTAATGGGAACACATGTACCCATTAACTAAGCAAAGCGCCTGTAATCAATGATTACAAGCATCAGTGAGATGCCAGTGGTTATTGACTAAGTGAAAGTAAAAATACACACACACAGCACCTTCTGTGTACTATTCACAGTACACAGGAATAAAGTGGAGGGACATCTAGGGGCAAAAAAGTAAAAAAAAAAAAAAAAAAAAAAAACAACCAACATACAAAAAATTAAATACAAATAAATAAATCTCCCATTTATTAACCCCTTACCCCCCACCTCTCCTATTGTTACCAAAATAAAACCCCTGTAACCAAAAAAAATAAAAAAATAAATAAAAAGGGACATAAAAAGAAAATGCATAAATAGTTACACAACTTTTTTAATATGTACAGTATATTACTGTTATTTTTGTAATTAAAGGCTTGTAATTGGTGATATAGTATAAATGAACAACTAAACTGAAAAAATACACCTTTATTTACAAACAAAATATTGTCGCTGTAAATTGTACTAGGGACATAGTGTACACGTTGTAATAGTCGGGAAACAAAGAAAACTTGTTTCATTTTTTCTTATTATTCATGTTAAAATGTATATGGAATACATTTTTAGCAAAAAGCACCACTAAAAGAAAGCCTAATTAGCGGCAAAAAACATGATATAGATTATTTCGGTGTGACAAGTAGTGGTAAAGTTATTGGCACATGAATGGGAGGAGCGCTGAAATTTGAAAATTGCTCTGGTCCATAAGGCAACACCACCTGGTTAAACACAAGTGGTTAAACAGAAGATGAAAAATTAACTACTAGGAGAAAAAAAAATGAATTGAATAAATATCACTGTTTTTTAACCCTTCCTCACTCTAACCAAAGCAAAATTTGCTTTGATGATTCACTGCTGAAGGACAGCATATAAAATGTTTTTTAAAAAAAATACATTCCACAAAAGCTCTGTATAAAAGTGCTTCTATTTCTGCTAGTGAATCTTTAAAAAGAAGCAATGTGTGAGATCTCAGGGCAACCAATGGTGTATTAGCGAGCGTAGATACGTGCGCGGGGCCAATAACAGGCATTGCCAAAACTCCAATCAAGCATGTTATTAAATACAGTTGCAATACGAACAATAATATGCCTTTCCACAGCTCCACTCATCCATGATATTAAATATAAAACACAATGGAAAAAGGGACAATAGAAAACACCATTAAACCTGCAAACATCCAGTGGGGGTTTAGACATGAGAAGTAATATTGCTTAATACAGACCTGGCTGGCAATACAGAACTGGAAAGGCAGCAGTTTAGTTTTCTCTAAAAAGGAGGACATAGTAGCTTTCTAATGTAATGTTAATCCTATGTATCCTATATACAGTTATACATACACACATATACATATGTACATATACACACACTGACATGGCTAGATTTGTAAGGGAGGCTTCATAGCCGTATGCCTAGGCGGCTGGGGAAGCTGACTACCTATACTTAAGGGTTACATCTAGCTACATATATTGGATGGGGAGGTGGAATCTGGCTACCGATACTTAAGGGGGTGGAGCCGCTGGCTACATATTCTGAAAGTGGATGATCTGGCTACATATACTTAAGAGGGGTGGGGTGGGTGTCGTCTGGCTACGTATAGTGAAGGTGGGGGCATCAGGTTACATATACTGAAGGGAGGGGGGACATCTGGTCACTTAAATTGACAGGGTCATCTGGCTAACTATTCTGACAGCTGAGGGTTGGCCTGGCTACCTATACTTTTATCTGGAGGTCTGTGACTACTTAATTCTTTAATCTTGCGGCACATGGCTAGTCTTGTATCTAGGAAGGCCATGGCTATTTAGTTATTGTATGAGTAGACAATTACAGACCAAGTGTTAAAGGGAACCTCAAGCAAGAGATATATGGAGGCCCATCGATGGCCCATAG
Organism: Hyperolius riggenbachi; assembly: GCF_040937935.1. NCBI lineage: Eukaryota > Metazoa > Chordata > Amphibia > Anura > Hyperoliidae > Hyperolius > Hyperolius riggenbachi. The sequence goes on from NC_090653.1 coordinate 74,610,314, forward strand.
AGTTACATTGGATCTAATGACCCAATAATGCATTTATATCGATTTCCAATAGATTTCATTCTGAAATCTATTGAATTGGATGTGTGTGTGGCACACATCAGATACATTCCGGTCAGATTCAACTTGACAGTCATCTGACAAATCTATCTGATGGTCGAATCTGCTGCAAATCTAACAGTGTATGGCCACCTTAAGATGCATAAGGATCCGCATGAAAGCCATACAATTGGTATTGTTTAAAAGGAACTGCATACGGCAGCCTCCATATACCTCTTGCTTCAGGCTACTGTTAACCCCCAAAAAACCCGAAATCAAGCAGAATCAGCTGTGAAAGGATTGACTAATAACGAATAAAGGTCACCAAAACAGTTAATAGTAAAAATGAAAAATAAAAATCTTACAGCATGGTGAGACAGAACACTGTAAAAAAGATGGAGGGTGGTCTTTCAGCATCAACAGGGTCTCTCAAAAGCAGACATTTCAGGGTTTACAGATACTATATCTTTATGCGTTTTTGTAGAAGCACAAGCTCAGACCATGGCAGAAGCCTTAAAGAGGAGCTGTTAGGTATAAGGTCTCAGAGAAAATAAACACATATATCAGTAGCTAAAGATTGGCTGTACTTACATTACATATGCATTTCACTGTCCACGTTTGGATTTCACAGAATTTGTATATAGTATATGCAGAGATAGATGCTCCTGACAGCTCATGGCAGGCTCCATGTTTTTCTGTCAAATGTGTCCTCATGTCCTGCCTGCTTCCTGATCACAGATAAGCTCGTACTTGAACAACACTACTGTGCAGTGAATATTAATGAGCCATGTGGCTAGGAACAATAGCTGACTCCTGCAGTGTACTCTGCCCGGAGATTTATCAGTGCTTTGCAGTATAGTATGCGGCTTGCGTCCTCTTGGGTTTTAACAGCCTTGCTGATAAGCACACATCAAAGGTAACTGAGATTTTTATCTTCACTAATGGCTTTTGGGCTTCCTTCTAAACTGTTTAACACAGGAGAATAGAGGTTTAAATTAGCTTCTGCAGCCTGACCGTTACTCTTTAAGGAAACCGGTACCCCCAAACAGAATAAGTCGGCTCACAGGTGGTTTTTATGGAAATCGTGAGGCTAGAGGCCGTGGCAACACAGGGCAAGCAACTCACCTAAGCACAAAACAAACAACCTAACGTGCAGACAAATCGTAGCAGGGGCTCTGGACTGATCTGACTTAAGCTGCGTACACAGCTTTGACGGATGTCGTCCCCTCAGGGATCAGGACCCCGGGGGGGTGAGTTGATCCGCCAGGCAGATCGCTCGTGGCTTGGGGGTCGCTGGCTGCCGTTCACACGTCTGATTACTGAATGAGAGGGGGCAATCATGAGTGATACGTAAGTCAGGCATGTGTATGTGCCTTAAGGTGTCATCCGATGGTATAATTTTCAACAAAGGAAAGCCGGATGTCATCGAATGATCACCACTGGAATTGTTCACATTCGATTTGGAACTTTGAGGTTTATTTTCTGCCAGACCAATCTCATTTATCTGATCACTTGGGCATAGAGTTGAGCTGAAATTTTCGTAATTTCGCATTACTATAATTACGCATGCGAAATTTGCGATTACGATGCGAAATTAGCGTAGCGAAATTGCCATTAAAATCGTAATTGAAAATACCGTAAGCGTAATTTTCAACGCGAAATTTCGCGTTTCGTTCATGCCGTAATTTCGCATTAAACGCTACCGTAATTTCGCGTTAAACCGTAACGCTCTGTATAATATAAAAAAGCCGCCGACTTTAAGGGTTAATAGCAAAGCCCCCTTAAATGCTAAGAGCCTCAAATTTGGAGAATATATTAAGGAGATCAGGAGGAATAAGAGGAAAAAATTTTTTTTCAAAAAGACCTTATAGTTTTTGAGAAAATCGATGTTAAAGTTTCAAAGGAAAAATGTAAACATTTAAAAACCCGCCGACTTTAACGGTTAATAGCAAAGCCTGCTTAAAGTTTAGGAACACCAAATTCCCAGGGTATATTAAGGGGATCAGTGGGAATAAGAGGAAAAATTTTTTTTCAAAAAGACCTTATAGTTTTTGAGAAAATCGATTTTTAAGTTTCAAGGGCGAAAATGTCTTTTAAATGCGGAAAATGTCAGGTTTTTTTTGCACAGGTAACAATAGTGTATTATTTTCATAGATTCCCCCAAGTGGGAAGAGTTTTACTTACTTCGTTCTGAGTGTGGGAAATATAAAAAAAAAACGACGTGGGGTCCCCCCTCCCAGACCTCTTTAACCCCTTGTCCCCCATGCAGGCTGGGATAGCCAGAATGCGGAGCACCGGCCGCGTGGGGCTCCGCACCCTTACTATACCAGCCCGCATGGTCCATGGATTGGGGGGTCTCGGAAGGGGAGGGGCAGCCAAGCTTTCCCCTCCCCCTCCGAGCCTTTGTCCAATCCAAGGACAAGGGGCTCTTCTCCACCTCCGATGGGCGGTGGAGGTGGAGGCCGCGATTTCCTGGGGGGGAGGTTCATGGTGGAATCTGGGAGTCCCCTTTAAAAAGGGGTCCCCCAGATGCCCACCCCCCCTCCCAGGAGAAATAAGTATAGAGGTACTTGTACCCCGTACCCATTTCCTTTAAGAGTTAAAGTAAATAAACACACAGACACTTAGAAAAAGTATTTTAATTGAACAAAAAACATAACCACGAAAAAAGTCCTTTAATATTCTTAATTAACCATTAATACTTACCTGTCCCTTTAAATAAATGATCCCTCGCAATATCCTCGGAAATGTTCTATCAGTTACAATGTAACAAAGTTATTACAATGTAACAACTTTGTTACATTGTAACTACGCCGCACCCGACGCCACTCGCCGCTCAGCCGCCGCATACGCGTCCCTGCAGGACGCTAAGTCCCCGCAGCTCCCGCTGTCCACCCCGCCCACATCTGTCACCCACATGTCACCCACATGTGGGTGACATGTGGGTGACATGTGGGAGAGGCGGGGAGGGCAGCGGAGCCGGCGGGGACTTAGCGTCCTGCACGGACCCGACAGACAGAGCTCTGAGCTATATAGCTCAGAGCTCTCTAAAGCATCTTTGTATTTGGGCTCCAAGGAGCCCCATTGGTCCTTAGCAGACCAATGGGGTTCCTTCAAATCAGAAGGAACCCCATTGGTCTGCTAAGGACCAATGGGGCTCCTTGGTGCCCAAATACAAAGATGCTTTCGAGAGCTCTGAGCTATAGCTCAGAGCTCTGTCGGGTCCTGCAGCGCAGACGCGGCGGCGGCGGCGGTGAGTGACGTCGGGTGCGGCGTAGTTACAATGTAACAAAGTTGTTACATTGTAATAACTTTGTTACATTGTAACTGATAGAACATTTCCGAGGATATTGCGTGGGATCATTTATTTAAAGGGACAGGTAAGTATTAATGGTTAATTAAGAATATTAAAGGACTTTTTTCGTGGTTATGTTTTTTGTTCAATTAAAATACTTTTTCTATGTGTTTGTGTGTTTATTTACTTTTAACTCTTAAAGGAAATGGGTATGGGGTACAAGTACCTCTATACTCATTTCTCCTGGGAGGGGGGGTGGGCATCTGGGGGACCCCTTTTTAAAGGGGACTCCCAGATTCCACCATGAACCTCCCCCCCCAGGAAATCGCGGCCTCCACCTCCACCGCCCATCGGAGGTGGAGAAGAGCCCCTTGTCCTTGGATTGGACAAGGGCTCGGAGGGGGAGGGGAAAGCTTGGCTGCCCCTCCCCTTCCGAGACCCCCCAATCCATGGACCATGCGGGCTGGTATAGTCAGGGTGCGGAGCCCCACGCGGCCGGTGCTCCGCATTCTGGCTATCCCAGCCTGCATGGGGGACAAGGGGTTAAAGAGGTCTGGGAGGGGGGACCCCACGTCGTTTTTTTTTATATTTCCCACACTCAGAACGAAGTAAGTAAAACTCTTCCCACTTGGGGGAATCTATGAAAATAATACACTATTGTTACCTGTGCAAAAAAAACCTGACATTTTCCGCATTTAAAAGACATTTTCGCCCTTGAAACTTAAAAATCGATTTTCTCAAAAACTATAAGGTCTTTTTGAAAAAAAATTTTTTCCTCTTATTCCCACTGATCCCCTTAATATACCCTGGGAATTTGGTGTTCCTAAACTTTAAGCAGGCTTTGCTATTAACCGTTAAAGTCGGCGGGTTTTTAAATGTTTACATTTTTCCTTTGAAACTTTAACATCGATTTTCTCAAAAACTATAAGGTCTTTTTGAAACAAATTTTTTTCCTCTTATTCCTCCTGATCTCCTTAATATATTCTCCAAATTTGAGGCTCTTAGCATTTAAGGGGGCTTTGCTATTAACCCTTAAAGTCGGCGGCTTTTTTATATTATACGGAGCGTTACGGTTTAACGCGAAATTACGGTAGCGTTTAATGCGAAATTACGGCATGATACGACTGTAATGCGAAAATTACGCGAAAATTACGCTTACGCGAAATTTCGCGAAATCCTTCTTCATTACGATTATATACTTACGGCCATAATCGTAATTACACTAATTACGCGAAATTTCGCAAAATCGTAATTAGGTCATTACGCTCATCTCTACTTGGGCATTTCTTTACTGGAAATTGTTAAGGTGCCCACTAATGGTACAAAATTAATTGACCAATATTACCATTTCTATGTAATATGAGGGACTACCGAAAATATCCATTCAAATATATTTATTAAGTTTACCATTCTACTCCACATAGATTTGGCAAAACAAAAGTTTGCTTTCCTAAAACAGAAAGAATTTGCGATAATTCAGGTTGGAGTGAGCTCGAGATGTCTCCCAGGCACCACTGCTGAATATATGCAAATTAACCATTGTACCCTTAGAAGCTAAACACACCTCCAGAACCGCTGGAATGCAATGATGTGTCAGCTTGTTAATATGTACAGAGCCATAATAATCCAACATGCATACAGACTGTTTCGGATTGTTTGATCCTCATCAGTGCATGGCATGGATTAATTTGGCTCTATGGAGTAGGGCTTGTAAATCCGAGAGGCACAGACTAACCAGCATTTGGCAAGTTTGGCCCCCCCAAAAAACGATATAATTATATATAGATATAGATATATATAGATATATATATATATATATATATATATATATAGATATATAGATATATATATATATAGATAGATAGATAGATAGATAGATAGAGAGAGAGAGAGAGAGAGAGAGAGAGAGAGAGAGAGAGAGAGAGAGAGAGAGAGAAAGAGAGAGAGAAAGAGAGAGAGAGAGAGAGAGAGAGAGAGAGAGAGAGAGAGAGAGAGAGAGAGAGAGAGAGAGAGAGAGAGAGAGAGAGAGAGAGAGAGAGAGAGAGATCAATTGCAGCATAATTAATTTGAAGTATCTGGCTATAACAGATATCAGTTTATTCACCATGCAAGAAACCTGGCGAGAGGCACATGAATAAAACCACCCTTTGGGTGACAGTTCAGGCTAGCTTGAGGGCTAGCAGTGCCTTCTGTTGCTATGGAGTGACGTGGCATGCTGGCACGGTGCACAATGAAGCAGGAGGGGCCTCAGCCTGCACTCGGACAAGGTGATCCAAAAGTATTGATCTCTCACTGGTCACTCGGGGGCTGTACACAAGCAAAGTAGATTGTCAGCAGAGAAGGCCTTAATCGGTTGACTTGGACCAATAACTATCTTCTATGTATAAGAAGCCTAATCATCTGCAGGCAACAGAAAAGCATGGCAGAGGTTTCTTAAAAGGAACCTAAACTGAGAGAAATATGGATGTTTCCTTTTAAACAAAACCAGTTGCCTGGCAGTCCTGATCTCTTTGGCTGCAGTAGTGGCTGAATCACAACCCTGAAACAAGCATGCAGCTAATCCAGTCTGACTTCAGTCAGTGCACCTGATCTGCATATGCTTGTTCAGGAGCTGTGGCTGAAAGTATTAGAGACACAGGATCAGCAGGAGAGACAGGCAAATGGTATTATTTAAAAAGGAAAAATACATATCCTTCTCAGTTTAGGTTCCCTTTGAAGTGAACCTTAAGTCTGTAAAAAAAAAAAAAAAAAGTTTGTGAGTTTTACTCATCCAGGGCTTCCCTCAGCCCCCTGCAGCTGATCGGTGCCCTCGCCGGGTCTCTCCGATCCTCCAGTCCCCGCCGGCGGCTACTTCCAGTTTCGTCGTCAGGACCACACAGGCTGGGAATGCGAGTGATTCTTCGTGTTCCCAGCCACAATATCTCCCCCTATGCTGCTATTGCGGCCTTCCTTGCCGCAATATCAGTATAGTATAATTCACTTAGAAGTCTCATCTGCGTTAAACCTCTGCATTCCCCCCCAAAAAACGAGGGCTGCAGACCCCCCCCCCCCCCCAAACCTCTGGGCAAACATCCACGACCAACTTGGTTGTGGATTGTGCTGCCCTCAGAGGAAGAGCTATGAGCTATAGCTCTACCTCTCCTGCCATCAATCCCCATGCGAATCACCGCCTTTCCCCGCCCCTCTCTGTGAAGGAAGAGTGGGAAGGGCGGGGAGAGGCGGCGATGCACGGCGATTGACGGCAGGAGAGGCAGAGCTACCGCATAGAGCTCTGCCCCTTCCAGGAAGCACCGGCCTTAGTCCTCCCCGGGGATTTGCCATTTAAACAACTTGTTGTGTGGTTGGTCATGTTAAGTGGTTGGTTGTGCATTAAGTTAGATGTGTATGAGCCTTTACGGGTTTACGGCTGCATTTCTGTAGAGGTCAGACATTTAGTGAAAACTAGAAAGAATCGGTGTATTTATCAGGATTAGGGAAACTAACGAAAATACCTTCAAAAAGTAGTCTCATATATCCCAACTTTTTGAGATCAGAAAGAGGGACACTAAAGCCACATCTCTGCCACACCTCTAACCACGCCCCCACACACCCTTGGTCACACATACTATAAAGATTTCATAAGAAAAATATGCTGTTTTATAACTCAAACCACACTGGTTGTTTCTACCCTGGCTCATTTTCCTTCCCATTAACATTTGAAAATAAGAAATATATCAATTTAAAGGGAATAAAGTATAGGGTCAATTAAACAAAATTTTCAGAAGAAAAATACATATATTTACAAATATCTGGACATTAGTTCTGAAAGAGGGACAAATAAGGAAATGAGAGACAGCCAGCCGGACAGGGTCCCCAAAGAGGGACGGTCCCTCCAAAAGTGGGACAATTGGGAGATATGAGTAATCTTATTGGTTCCAAATTCACTCTGCAGCAGGACAGTGATGCTAGGCATGCAGCCAAAGTCATAAAGAACTCTCTTCAGTGAGAAGAACACACAGTCCTGGAAGAAATGGTATGGACATTGGATACCACACGACTATTTTCAGCATCATTGAGGTTGTCTGAGATTATATGAAGAGACAGAAGCAACTACAGTAACTCCGCAGAGGACTGTGGTTAGTTGTCCTAGATGTCTGGAACAACCTACATGCCGAGTTTTTTACAGAAGAACTAAAAAACAAAACTGTATGCAAGTATACTAGGGAGGGAGCATTGATGAGGCTTAAAAGGAAAAAGTTGGTCACACCAAATACGGATTTGATTTACTTTTTGTTTTGTTTAGATTTTAAGCCTTTGGCAGGGCCCTCCCTCCATCCTGCTCATAGGACAACGTGAACTTGTATCACTTGGACTACTACTCCAGTGTATGATCTAGCATTGTTCGTCCTACTGCTTATAACCTGTATTGTGTTGTCTGAAAGCCTGTTATTATTGGCTGTAACCACATTTATTGTCCAGCACTGCGTAATGTTTGCTAAGGATGGTCAACGAGATGCCAATAATTCAGAGATGATGCAGAATTATGCAAATTTTGTATTCAACTTGAAAATGGGCCAATTCAATTTTACCTCAGCAGTATTTGATTGGTTCATGTTCAAGTTGTAATAAATTTGCATACATTTGCATAACCCTGCATCAGCTCAAAATTATTTGCATCTCATTGACCATAATGGTGGCGCTATATAAACCCAATAATAACAATGCATACATTGCAGATTATTGATTAAAAATAAAAAATGATTTGTTGTATTTTTTTAAAAAAGCATCTTCCCTTCACGTTTTTAAGTTTCAAGGTTTTTTTTTTTTTTTTTCACAAAAGGTCGAAAACATATTACAGGTTTACCTTACAGTGTACATGTAATGAAAAAAGTGCCTCTATCGGGTACTCACCTCAGGCAAGGGAAATCTCTGGATCCTGGAACAGCTTCACTGCCCTCCTCCGTCCCAATGCTGAGAGCTCCGAAATTCTGATTATCGACTCCTTGTGCAGGCGCATTAGCTCCGCCCCACTCGGTTTTCTTTGGAAAAAGCCTGGCTGGATTGGGTCCATGCCACTATGCAGGCGTGAGCAGTTTGTACAGCAGCACAGACCCAATCGGGCACGGGAATTTCCACCGAAGCCAGAGCAGGATGGTGCTAGAAGGTGACACTTCGGGGGTTGTAGCGCAGGATCGAGAGGACAGAGGAAGGCTCCTTAGGATTCATAGGCTTCCACCACCCAAGGTAAATACCCCCAGGGGAGATTAAATAAATACATAATAGTAATAATAATGATCAGAAAGTGTTCACGCACTTCTTAAAAGATACCTCCATTTTAATACAAAAAATGTATACGAAGGTTATCAAGAAGAAAACGCCCACTTGCTTTTATCTGCCACACGAGGCATTCTGTAACTTGCATCTGTCATGTTAATCTCTTTTCTTCCTGCACCTGCAGAATGATGGTAGCGGATTTTCAGCAACATTAACATGAACCCCGATTCCAACCCAAAGGTAAGGAGTTTGAGGATGCTACAACAAAGATATTAAAAAGTTGTACTATATGCTTAAATAAAAGGAGGCGATACCAGAGCCCAAGAAAAGATGAGAAACGGGGGGAGCAGGCATGTATGGTGAGCTGTCCTGATGCTCCTTTCTACCCTTCCTGTACCTGGAATTGCCCCATGGCCCTGTCTTCCAGTCGGCTTGATCGGGAAGCATTGCGTTTTTCTGGCGGCTGCATGCGTACTACAGCACGCAACTGCGGTTGACACGCGTAGCACAGCACGCAAACCACGTCCGGAAGCGCTCTGCACAAGCAAGTGACGGCATAAGCATGCGCAGAGCGCTCCCGGCCACGGGTTGTGCGCTGTGGTACGTGTGCCAGCAGCAGTTGCGTACTGTAGTTCGCGTGGAGCCCAGCCAGCACAAGCGAGCTGAGTCTTGACCAAGCCGACCAGAAATACAAGTACCACAAATAAAGGTACCGGAGGGGGGAGAAAAGAGAACGGGGGGGGGAGCAGTAAACATCAGGACAGCTCACCATACATGCCTGCTCCCCCCGTTTCTCATCTTGTTTTGGACTCTGGTATCCTTTAAATACGGTGACCATACGTCCCGCTTTACCCGGGACGCGTCCCGCCTTCGGGGGGCGCTGTCCCAGGCTGCATGAGGTCCCGGGAAACGTCCCGCTTTTAGCAGCGGGACGTCCCGGCCTCGGGACTCTGGCCACCGTACAATGAACTAGCCGCAGCGTCTTATAGACGCTGCACTAGTTCATTCCCCGCAGCCCCGCTCCAGCAGCCTGCATTGTGTTCCGGGCGGCAGGCACAGGCAGAGCAGGGCTACGGGAAGATGGCGTCCGGAGGCGGAGCCCTGTACTGTCTCCAGTACAGGGCTCCGCCTCCGGACGCCATCTTGCCGTAGCCCTGCTCTGCCTGTGAGAGCGGGAGATTGAAGGAGGAAGATCGTCCAGGGGGAGCTGCACACACCAGAGGCCGGCTGCGTGAGGGGACGTCTTCTGCCAGGTGAGTAACTAAATGCTTTTTTTTCCCCAGGTGACAGGTTTGCCCGCAGTGCGTTTAGTTTGTGCTGACATGTTTGCCCGCAGTGCGTTTAGTTTGTGCTGACATGTTTGCCCGCAGTGCGTTTAGTTTGTGCTGACATGTTTGCCCGCAGTGCGTTTAATTTGTGCTGACATGTTTGCCCGCAGTGCGTTTAGTTTGTGCTGACATGTTTGCCCGCAGTGCGTTTATTTTGTACTGACATGTTTGCCCGCAGTGCGTTTATTTTGTACTGACATGTTTGCCCGCAGTGCGTTTATTTTGTACTGACATGTTTGCCCGCATTGTGTTTATTTTCTACTGACATGTTTGCCCCCATTGCGTTTATTTTGTTGCCCGACATGTTTGCCCCCATTGCGTTCATTTTGTACTGACATGTTTGCCCCCATTGCGTTTATTTTGTGCTGACATGTTGCCCGCAATACATTTATTTTGTGCTGACATGTTGCCCATTGCGTTTATTTTGTGGTGTCTGGGGTAACTGTTGCTGCATTTATTATTTAATGGTCATAGTTGGCTGTGTTTGCTGCTTTGGGGTTATGGTATACTATTAAATAGCATCACACAGTTTCTGCACACCCATGATGCGAATCCTCGTTTGACCACATCACGGCGTAAACACTGCTTTCTTATGCCTCGCTGTTGCATCATTCGGTTGGCTCCGCCCATAGAATGTCATGGCCACACCCATTTTTTCACGCGCGCCACAGACACCACATTTTTCGCCGCAGCCCCCCCCCTCCCCCCCCCCCAATTTCCCCCTGTCCCAGGTTGAGCCTACAAAAATCTGGTCACTCTACTTTAAAATAAAAAAAATGTTTCATTAAATCATTAGAAGTAAAATGTCTGCCACTTTCCAGATGACCCTCATATAAACATATCACCACAGAAGTGCTTTTCTAGAACACTTGCTGAAAACCACAGAAATAGTATATGGTTTGGTGTACAAGATTTTCCAGACTTCACATGTTTCTGTTTTTGTCACTGCTTCAGAAGCCTGCACACAGCAGAAGGTAAAAATGTCTAATGAGAATGTGTCTCAGCTGGCCTAAGCACTCCCATCTCTATAGCAGGTGGCAGCAGGATCAGAAGGGCACTGCAGTACAGCACAAACAGAGAGCCAATGCAACCACCAAAGATAAAAACAAAACAGTAATACAGCTTGATACACTACCTGAAATGTGCACACATGATACTGTAAGGGTTGTTCTTATCTCTTAGAAAGTGGAGATACTCCAAAGGTGCAACACACACACACACACACACAATTGTTGAAGAAATCAGGATTCGATCCTTCAGGGAACAGTCCCATCTGACCCCCATTCCCCCCACCCCCCTTCCTTTCTCAATAGCCTGGAAACCAAGCAATCTGTCTGGAAATAAAAAAAAAAAAAATTAAAAGCGCCGCACAAAACAATTTTGAACAATTATTTCAGGCAACAATAACTTAGGCTTTACTCACAAATAAGCTCATTTTGTTCAGACAAATTAATAACCACAGTATGAAACAAAGAGTGAACATAATGATAATTTTCTACCACTCTAATTATTAAATAAACATGATATCACGCTGATAGGACCAGAGGAAGCTTCCTGTTTAAAGCAGAGGTTAAGCTGCCTTTCAGGCCTAACATTAAAAACTGTTTATTAATTCTATTAGAGCAGCCCAATGGATTGTACATTTTGGCACAATCATTGCAAATTCACCTAGTGCTGAGCAGAAACCGCTTTATATTAGATCTCAATTTACTTCACAGTTCTGCTGTTAGAGAGGAGTACTGTGGTGGTTGAAATGCTGTAGAAGTTCGCTACCCTCATGTCACGGATCAAGGAGGACACCGGGGTGGATATTTGCCAAAGTATCTTGCTTTGTCTGTTGCATAATTTCCGGATGTTATTTTTTAGTATTTATATATCGCTGACATTTTCTGCAGCGCTGTACAGAGTATATTGTCTTGTCACTAACTGTCCCTCAGAGGGGCTCACAATCTAATCCCCTACCATAGTCAGATGTCTATGTATGTATCACGTAATGTATGTATTGTAGACTACGGCCAATTTAGGGGCAATCCAATTAACTTATCTGTATGTTTTTGTAATGTGGGAGGAAACTGGAGTTCCCAGAGGAAACCCATACAGACACAGGGAAAACATACCAACTCCATGCAGGGAAAACATACCAACTCCATGCAGATAGTTCCCTTGCTGGGATTTGAAGTGGGGATCCTGCGCTACAAGGTGAGAGCTCTAACTACTAAGCCACCGTGCTCCCCCATGTTCTGCTTTACTGTCTGTACCTATGCTGTCTGATACAAATAAAGCTTGAAAGTGAAAAAAGGGGGACTGGCCACATGGCCTGTCTCCTTTGTTTCCTCTAATGCTGGACTGCCACTAAGTCTTCACTCTTGGAGTCCAGGCCACACCCCCTTCATCCACACACCTCACTGTACCATCAGCATGGGAAGCAGTAGCCCAGGCTTTATCAGGGCTGTGGAGTCAGTCGAGGAGTCGGAGCAATTTTTCGGTACCTGGAGTCGGGAAAAAAATGCTCCGACTCCTAATGAATTTAAACTGTAATTAAAATCGAAAATATGATAACATGTTCTATTTCTCAGATAATAGTCATCATAAATCATTTATATACACAGTAATAGTTTTTCTTAGTCCACAAAAATGAAATAAACCAATCAAAAATGAGTTACTTGTGCTGCCTCAATAAAGCAGTCCCCGTATTTTTAAAGTCAGATAAACATATCGGATTGTGACTGTACAGTATATATGATGTGTACACAAGAATCTCTTATAAATACTAAATAACATCTATGCTGTAAGAATAAAGCCTGATGTGTAGCTGTGTCACTAATAGAGATGGTCAACGAGATGGAAATAATTCTGCATTGATGCTGATTTATGCAAATGTATGCACTCCCTTTGCTCATGAAATCAAATAATTTGATATGTTGTTAAAATTTGGTTTGATGATTGCAAATTAAAGGGTACCTGAGATGGATGAAAAGAAAAGGTTTATACATACCTGGGGCTTCTTCCAGCCCCCTGCAGGCCAATCAGTCCCTCGCTGTCCACCTCCACCACCTGGATCTTCTGCTATGAGTCCCGGTAATTCAGCCAGTCAGCGCAGTCCGGCCACTTGCCGCTCCCACAGCCAGGAGCATTCTGCACCTGGGCAATAGTGCTGCGCAGGTGTAATACGGCACAGGTGTACTACGCTCCCAGCGGCGGAGTGTGTGCATGAGCACTATGCCCGACTGGCACAAGTACCTGGACTCATAGCAGAAGATTCAGGTGGCAGAGGAGGACAGCGAGGGACTGATTAGCCTGAAGGGGGCTGGAGGAAGCCCCAGGTATGTATAAAACTTTAATTTCATCTGTCTCAGGTTTACTTTGTTACACAGTAGTACTATACTCTACATATGCACTCCCCACAGAGCTGCAGGGAATCCACTGAGAATGTTGTGCACATTGAACACAGAGATGCTGTCTATCACCCATAAACCTGCTTCAGATTGTGCATGAAGAATGTGTAACAGAGGAAGAATCTCCTCATTCCCCTGCAGAGTACCTGCACACCACTCTTACATGTACCCACAATTACTTTGCCTAGGGCCTGATAGATGTTCTTTGTTCCGGTCTGTACCTTTTACAAATACTCTTACCAAGGACTAGTTTTAGAGGCAGAAGATCAGCCGGCTAGCCAGGTAACTGGTATTGTTTAAAAGGCAATAAATATGGCAGCCTCCATATCCCTTTCACTTCAGTTATATTTTAAAATTCCTAAGCGTTTGGCAGTTAAGAGATGCATCTTATGTTACATACTTTCAATCAACAAAATTGTAATATGCAAATTAGAGGCGTCTGAGTCGGTGGAATCCTAAACTGAGGAGTCGGTGGATTTTTGTACCAACTCCACAGCCCTGGGCTTTATGCCTGCAAATAATAATGCACAAAAAAGCTGGTACTCCATCTGGCATGTCAGACATCTCAGCAATGAGAGGTATTTAAGAGCAGACCGGATATCAGGACTGTAATACGGATAAGTTGTGTACAGCATGTGACACATCCAGGGAGATACTGTATGCTCACCAGCTCTCCCTGTGTACACTCCCTCATGCTATGGAAGCAGATGGCGCATGTGTGCGTCCTAGACTAGGAGCGATCTGATTGACAGGTGAGAATAAACACCATGCACACCAGAGGGAAGGAAACCTCACAGACTGTTTCTACTTTAATTTGCAGGGAAATACATAAAAAGTCCCATAGGGAAAACGCATGAAGAGGTTTTAGATGTTATATTTCAATATTTACCACAATCTGAATTGGCTTTGCTTTTTAAAGGGTTGAGATCAATTGAAGGTCAGATAAAGAGTTTAGCATCAGGTTTAATAGAAGTAAATGTTTCTTAATGCAAAGAAGGATGTCTGTTAGATTGATGAGATGCTGAAATTACTAAACACATCCAATTAACACTTGTTGCACCATTTTACAACAATCATGCAGTGTGCTGTAAAAGTTGGAACAGGCGTCAGTACAAGTATAAAATGTATTAAATACCTCCTCAAAGTGAACACAATTCTGTTGATTATTGTCATAAAGTAGCTTGATTCATATATTCTACAAGCAACACGTTTCACGGGTTCAATCCTGCTTCATCAGGCAGTAATTGAAGCAAAGTATTGAAGTATGTCAGGAAGCTAAGTGCCTCACACAAATAAATAATACAAATCAATGCATTGTCCCCCCCCCCCCCCTTTGCATGAAGTATGGAGACAGCTGGCACCATCCAGTTCAATAAATGCTCTTTTATTCGTAATAAAACCATATCAGCAGATAACAGCAACGTTTCGAGGTTAACACCTCTTTATCAAGCTCATGCTGAAGGACTGGATGGTGCCGGCTGTCTCCATACTTCATGCAAAGTGGTCCGGAGTGCTGTTGGATCCTGGCCTGGCGCGTCAAATTATTGATAGCAAGGAGGAAGTGCTTCACATCACCTTTTGTCCCCCCCCCCCCCTTTGGGAATCTGCTATGTTGTGCACTGCTCATTCTCTCTCCGACCCCCCTCCCTTGTATCGCGATAGATGCATTGCTAGCCTGGAGGCTGTCACATCTGTATTGTGTCGGTAGGGCTTCTTCATCTAAGGGATTCTGTACCGAGCCCTACTGGGTGACAGATCCCCCTAATGAAGAGGTAGGGAACCTATGGCTCGGGAACCAGATGTGGCTCTTTTGATGGCTACATCTGGCTCATAGACAAATCAGTAGGGGTTGATTCACTAAGCTACACTGCTCAAGCATCGCAGCTTAGTGTGGCAGAGAAAGTAACATTTTCAGAGTAGGCACGCTACTGCTGTAGCATTCACCACTAACTTACTCACGCTCCCCCTAAAACTAACGGTCGCTCCAATTGTCCCACTCTGGATCCTGTCAGGTCCAGTGACATTCTAGGACAAGATCCCTGCACTTTGATTGGCCCAATAGGCTGCATCTCACTTGACAGGCAGCCTATTGGGCAAAAGTCCAAGGATCTCATCCTACAAAGTGAATCAACCCCCAAGTCAGCTAGCTAATTGTACAAGCTGTTAGTCAGTGTTTCTCCTGTCTGGCTCTCAGGGAAATTGCTGATGTTGCTGAAACCCAAGAGAAGCCAAAGAAGTGTCTGCCACTTCCGCTGCCCAAAGGATCAACTGAGTGCACATCACCAAGCCCTCTGTTGCACATGTGCACTGTCCCAGTTTGAAACATATTGTATGGCTATCATGGAATTACTTTGATTAGCCCAATAGGCTGTATGTAACTTGACAGGCAGCCTATTTGGCCAAAGTTCGGGGATCTCTTCCTACAAAGTGAATCAATCCCCAAGCAATTGTACAAGCGGTTAGTCAGTATTTCTCCAGTCTGGCTCTTGGGGAAATAGCTGAATTTGCTGACACCCCAGAGAAGCTGAAGACGTGTCTGACACTTCCACTGCCCGGCAGATCAACTGTACACACATCACCGTGACAACAGGGACGTGAGCCCTCTGCTGCACATGTACACTGTCCCAGTTTGAAACATTGTATGGCTCTCATGGAAATACATTTTAAAATATGTGGCATTTATGGCCCGGTCAGCCAAAAAGGTTCCTGACCATGCCCTAATGTGTATGGGTTTTAACACCATGATTGCAGATCTTATCATTGCTCACCCTCCCGATTGCAGATCTTAATGCTCACCCGGTCTAGTGCTGCCCATTGCTTCTTGGGCTATTAGTCTTTTTCCCCATATGAAACAACAGTAACAGCCTAGGAATTCTCTGCAACGCTCACTCCTGAGGATCTATAGAGGGGCCGATACTGAACTGAGGTCTCTTAGCAGCTGCACAGGATAGCCAGTATCCCTTCATGCTGTCGCTGGGTCAACTACAGCTAATTAGAGTTCTTATTGTAGCAAACACAGGGCTAATTTGTGCTGAAGCTTGTACAGAATTAAGAAAACAGAACAAGGACTGTTTTGCTTTCCATGTGGCCAGGCTGAAATCCAAGAGTTCATCATTATTTGAAAATGTCTGGATTATAGCTGGACATTTTGACACACAACTCGTGTGATTGTTCTTGTTCCTTCTGCTTGACCCCGATTTGTGTGCGGAGTCAGAGCAATGCGTTTAAGGATCACTTCTGAGTGTTCTTCAATCTAAAGAATTATCTAGTCCTCTTCATCAAAATCTGATAAATCCTAAAAAGGAACCTTAAGACATGTGACATGATGAGACAGACAAGTGTGTACAGTGGCAAGTAGGCCTGACCGATTTTAGGAAAAAATACAATTGAGCGATTTCTGTCCGAAATTGCAATTTCGATTCAATTCACAATTTCCTTCAAATCAAACTTTGTTCCCCCTCTGTCCCCAGTCTCTCTTTGTGCCCCTTTTGCCTCTGTTTCCTCTGGGTCTCTCTCTTTGTCTCTCGGTGCCCCCTCTGTCTCTCTTTTTGTGCCCACTCTGTGTCGCTCTGTGCCTCCTCTGTCCCCCATGCTGCATAACTTTAGGACATAGCTTCCAACATGAGTCCAGCGATGCCCGTCTATCCACTTCACCTTCTGCATGCTCTAATGCCTAGGTTCTCAACATGCGGTACGCGTACCCCAGGGGGTACTTCTGATGGGTCCAGGGGGTACTCGGGCTTGATATACTTAACAAAGAATAACAAATTTAGAGATTTAGAAAATTATAATTCTTATTTAAACATCAAATTAGTATTTTAGCTAATTAAAAGCAATAATAAATGCTTGCACATTGTTTAGAACCAATTATCATGTACTACGATTAAAGATATATTTGTCAAGGGGTACTTGTGATCATGTTTACTATGCTAGGGGGTACTCGATGAGTACAGGGTTTTAAAAGGGGTACACACTTATAAAATGTTGAGAAACACTGCTCTAATGCATGGAATACTTCCTGAATGTCATGTGACATACAGGAACCCGGAGCTTTGCCAAGCACAAGAGCTGGCAGGTGGCGATAGAGGATGGACAGCGTTGGGCTCGTGCGGAAGGTATGTCCAAGGACTTTGGGGAAGTTTGAAGCCACTTCTTCCAACTTCCCCATGTGGAAATGACGTGATCGCGATAATTACTGCTTTAACAATTCCGAAATTGTGATCTTGGTGATCGCGATTTCGGTTTAAATTCGATTTATCTTTCAGGCCCAGTGGCAAGCATACAAATGCATATGCTGTGTTCTGAAAGATTTAAAGAGGAACTTCAGCCTAAACAAACATACTGTCATTAAGTTACATTAGTTATGTTAATTAAACTAGATAGGCAATATAATCTCTCACCTACCCGGTTTTAAAAGAACAGGCAAATGTTTGATTTCATGAGGGCAGCCATCTTTTTGGTTGAAAGGAGGTGACAGGGAGCAGGAGACACAGTTCCAACAACATTTTGTAGAACACACAATGTTGTCCAGTTAAAGAGGAACTCCAGCCTAAACAAACATACTGTAATTAAGTTAAATTAGTTATGTTAATTAAAATAGATAGGTAATATAATCTCTTATCCACACTGTTTTAAAAGAACAGGCAAATGTTTGACTTCATGATGGCAACCATCTTTTTGGTTGAAAGGAGGTGACAGGGAGCATGAGACACAGTTCCAACTGTCCTGTGTCCTGAGCACCTCTCCCAGTTGCTAGGCAACGTGAACAACAACATAGGAAATCCCATCATGCTCTGCACAGCATCAGGGGAAAAAAGCCCGGTCAGTTTTCTTAGATGGGTGGAGCTTAGCTAAAAATGCAGCTAAAAATGATGCTTTGGTAAGAAAAACAAAGTTCTGATGCTGTGAAACTGTTAAAGAAACACCAAGCCTTTTCAGTACTGCTGAGTAGATTTTTAGTCCGGAGGTTCACTTTAATATTCAGCTATGCAAGTGACGGTTTCTCTCCAGTTGGGACCCAGTCGGGGGACTACAAAAAACTAGGCTTCTGAGTGCATGGGATAGATAAAAGGTCATTAGTACATATTATACAATTTTTTTCCCTTTAACATTTTTAAACATAACATAACAATGTGTGATATCTAAAAGTCATTTTCAGGAGTAGAATGATAGATACAATTGTTCATCTCATAAGTTTATTTTTAATGTGTACCTAAGGAAACATGTGACACGATAAGATAAACGTGTATGTGCAAAGCAAAACATTACTAACCAGGCTGGCTATATCTATTTATTTATTATTTTGCTGCCTGAAAAAGAGAGTTCATTTTCAGGCATGCAAGTGACAGCTTCTCTCTCATCATTACTTTGTTGGGAACATAGTAAACCTCTCTGATAAACAAATTACAGTCATAAAAGTTTTTCTTGGCAGAATACAACTTCTGAGGGCAGAGGAGAGATGGAAAAAGGTCAATAGTTCATGTATTTTTACTCTGGGACTCTTATAGATTGCTATTGAGCATAGACAATAAAACATTCAATCTACTTTGTAAATGTTTATATATAAAATAAAACCATGGGATATCTAAAAAAGTCATTTTGAGGAGGAGGAGGATAAATATAATAGTTTATCACAACAGTTTATTTTCACTTCACCTCACGTTAAGCTACATCCAACACTCACCATCCCCACCTATTGGCGCACTCTATGGCAAAGCTCCCACAGCAGGGTTCATTTGATATATTTTCAGGTTTAGGTGCCTTTGGGAACAGAGAACGCCTTGATCAAACAGGTGTATGCAGTTTACATAGCAGCCTAAATATATTCCAAAAACCTATTATTACCTAGCTGGCAATCAGAATAGAGCGGTGGTTAAAACGCAATCAAAATAATTTATAGTTATTAGGGACGGCCGTGCAGGATCACCTCGGGTGAAAATCGAGCCTCCATAGAGCTTCCTTACAAATGAGCAGCACTCTTGTCTTCCGTGGTAATTCCCGATGCAGGACATGTCTCTCTCATCCATCGCTCACCTGCCCTCCTCTCTTTATAGGTTGTTCAGCTGCAGCCAGGCAGCGGTGTACATGTAAAACGGGCCTCTAGTAAAGGGGACACACCTTTACCTCTAGTAAAACATCAGTGAAAATGCTGAAATACTGTTATTAATTCCGATCTTTTTCGATATTTTACTATCACCTAACCTAACTTCATCCTAACACAAGTCCTTCCTCTCAATGCCAAACAATAACCAACTCCCTCCCCCCCCCCTCCCGTTGACCGAAAGCTTAGTACACACATTCAATTATGATTGGCCAATCACTGACCAATTTTAAAACCTCCATGTAATATGAAGTTCAACAGATATTGATAACCATGAACAGATTGTGTAGGCTAACCCCCATATTACATGAAGGTGGTAAAATGTGTCAGTGATTGGCCAATCATAATTCAAAGTGTTTAGCAGGCTTAACACTAAGCCCCTCCCCCAACACTGCCCAACCCTAAAACTCCCCTGGTGGTGCCTAGCCTTGACCCCCCCCATGCCTAACTCTACGCACCCCCCCCCCCAGCACCTAACCCTAAAGACCCCATCCACAGCTTAACCCTAACCCCTGATATTTTATGCACCTCGATAGGTTAATGTTAATAGCTGCAATCAGCGCTAGCTTGGGCCCCGGAGTCTTTGTGTCTGCTATTTATAGCCACAGTTTGCATAGCAGGTGGCCCCAACATCTGCTAGGTTATCAGGCGCCTCTGCTGTCTAAATAACGCTCATAGCAGGTATTAACATTACCGCCTGTGGTGGTGCTGTTTTAACCTGCTTTGAGGCAGTGTGTCTGTACAGCAGTCAGTCAGAAACTCATCACTCAGAACAATCACCAATGATCATGCTGAGTGGCTGTTATAAAACATCTGTATCAGGCTTTAGATAACAAGCAGTAGTAGAAGTGCATCACAGTGAATGAGTAGGGAGACCCCCCACCCCCCTCTAACACTGAGGCAAGGGGTAGCACCTGACCTACCTCAAGCAATCAGTGTGCTTTGCACAGCTCACCCGATCCCTGTTCCAGCCGGGTTCATTGTGTCCTTTGTTCTATTATTAGTGTGTCCATAGTCCCATCTGACAGAAGAGGATCTGCTCTGGTCTCATTAGAAGTCCGCCTCTGGTTACCAGGAGAGGTGAGAGATCTCCAGCCCTCATTACCAACAGAGTCTCATCTACAGCCTTCATTACCAAGACAAATCTATCCATGTACCGCGTCACTAACACAGATTTATCCAAGGCACGGACAGCCTTACAAATTGGATTATGCGATTATTCCAACACACATTTTCTACCTGCTATTTTCTCTGAAATGCCATGCCAACCATATTAAATGGCATATTTATGAGGCGCACAACCTTGATGGGCGCAGCTGAAGAGCATGGTAAGGCTGAGTCCTCTCATTCACTGATTTATGGTTTGTTATAGGATAATATTCCATCTAACATCAGAAAAATGTTCTACCTGAACTGAAAAATAAAAGTCAAAATAAACACACACACAGGTCATACTTACCTCCCGCAGAGTCTACTCATCCATCACTTTCTCCTCTCCTGCCTCCTGTTTGTCCACTGTGATCGATGGAATTCTCAGTTTTCCATTTTAAAAATGGTGATGACCCTGTAACAGCTTCCCAGTCAGCACACTGTTAACCTTTAGTATCACCCACTTGAGCCATAGGTAAACAAGGACATTACCTTGCTCATCAGTTGTCCTTTCAGTTATAACTGACAGCAACTGATATATAACCGACAGCGATTGATTTATTTCAGTTCTCACAAAATCTTGTCAGAACTGGCAGGAAAGGTAAGAAGAGAGGAACTGACGGCGAGGTAAGTATGTAATATTCATTTGCTGGTACATCATGTGTTTATCTTAAAATATTTTAATCGGTTCAGGTTCCCTCTACAGGGTTAATCCACGGATGAATTCAGAATGGGTTTTATTCAGAATCCATCCTGATAATTCGAGCACCTGAGCGGGTGGGTGAGGGAGGGTTAAAGTTACCCAGCAGCTGTCTTCTTTAATCCGTCTCACGCTGCATTCCAAGCCACGTCACATGACTACCACTTGCTTCCTCCTTATGGGTTGAAGGAGGAAGCATGGTCGTCACGTGATGCGGCTTAGAACGCAGCATGGGACGGATTACAGAAGACAGCTGCTGGGTAAGTTTAGCCCTCTCTCACCCACCCGCTCAGGTGCTTTAGATATCAGGAGGAATTCCGAATGAAACCTAATCATCCGGAGAGCATCACTGGTACTTTAAGTTTTGTTTTTTAAGTTTATTTTTACAAAAAGTATGGTAATGTTTTCCTGACCAGTATTGCAGATATCTTACAAGGAATAATATATATAGATACTCCTTTATCTCTAATAGATGCATATAACCATGCAGTCTTCCTGAACACTTGCTAGTAAATGTTTTGTTGGCAAATGTTTGCATCCCTGACCTGTTCGGTATCATGTCATAGACTGGCGATTGCTATGGGCCTGAGCACACTTCAGCGCATTTTTAGCAACACAGACATTGCTGAAAAACGCACAGATGCGCACACATTTGCTCAGGCCCTAAAAGTTAAATAGCAGTTGTGCAATAGATAAAAAAAAAAATCCCTAATGTATTACTACAATAGATCTATCTATACATCTCACCAGTCTTTGCTGCTTCTAGATGTACAATAAATTGTGAGAATGCTTTTTGCCAATACCTCAGAGTTCCCCTTTCTTCTTCAAAGAAACCTTTTTTCCTTCAGATGCTTCTAAAAACTGGCACCAGTGCAGCAATGGGTCATGTGGAGCGTTATGGTGGTGGCAGACTGGTCTCCTATAGTGCCTTACTGCAATAGGGCCTAGATGTTTATATTGAGATACTCCCCTTACTTACAAAAACTTGATTTACACATTTCTTCATACATACAAAGTTGTCATCTTTTACAAAACGTACTGCTATGCTTTGCAACACTATTGTATAAACTGTTGTAAGCTGTCATCACCAAAATTGGAACAAATTGCCTGAATAAAGCA
Source organism: Hyperolius riggenbachi (assembly GCF_040937935.1). NCBI lineage: Eukaryota > Metazoa > Chordata > Amphibia > Anura > Hyperoliidae > Hyperolius > Hyperolius riggenbachi. The sequence goes on from NC_090653.1 coordinate 74,632,689, forward strand.
GTAAGTTATGACTGTGAAGGAAGGGAGGTGACAGTGGCTCAACAGGTCAGGTACAGGACTAGCTCATTAACGACCGCCTAACGCCGATAGGCGGTGGCAGGTCCTAAGTGGAATTACATGGAAATGGCCGCTCGCATGTCAGTTCACGGAGGGCATCTCCGTGAACAGCCTGCGAGCCGCCGATCACAGCTTGCAAGCTAAATGTAAACACGTGGGGAAGAAATCCCTGCTGTTTACATCATATGGCGCTGCTGCGCAGCAGCGCCGTAAAGGAGATCGGCGATCCCCGGCCTCTGATTGGCCGGGGATCGCTGCAGTCCGATAGGCTGAAGCCTATTAGAGGCGGCGCAGGACGAATCTCCGTCCTGTGCCACCCATAGCCTGCGGGAGAGGGAGGGAAGGACGGGGAGGCTGGGAATCGCTGCGGAGGGGGGCTTTGAAGACCCCACTCCCCGCAAGGCACAAGTAGCCGGCGGCGATCAGACCCCCCCAGCAGGACATCCCCCTAGTGGGGAAAAAAAAGGGGAGAAATCTGATCGCCCTGGCTGATTCCTGATCTGTGCTGTGGGCTGGAGAGCCCACACAGCACAGATCAGCCATAAATCCCCTGGTCCTTAAAGGGATACTTAAGTCAAACAAAAAAAACGAGTTTTACTCACCTAGAGCTTCCAATAGCCTGCTGCAGCTGTCCGGTGCCCTCACCATCTCCCTCCGATCCTCCTGGTCCCGCCGGCAGCCACTTCCTGTTTCGGTGACAGGAGCTGACAGGCTGGGGACGCGAGTGATTCTTCGCGTTCCTGGCCACAATAGCACCATCTATGCTGCTATAGCATATATCATATACCATATAGCAGCATGGAACGCGAAGAATCACTCGCGTCCCCAGCCTGTCAGCTCCTGTCACCGAAACAGGAAGTGGCTGCTGGCGGGGCCAGGAGGATCGGAGGGAGACGGCGAGGGCACCGGACAGCTGCAGGGGGCTATTGGAAGCCCTAGGTGAGTAAAACTCATTTTTTTTTGTTTGACTTAAGTGTCCCTTTAAAGGGACACTTAAGTCAAACAAAAAAAATGAGTTTTACTCACCTAGGGCCTCCAATAGCCCCCTGCAGCTGTCCGGTGCCCTCGCCGTCTCCCTCCGATCCTCCTGGCCCTGCCTGCAGCCACGTCCTGTTTCGGTGACAGGAGCTGACAGGCTGGGGACGCGAGTAATTCTTCGCGTTCCATGCTGCTATATGGTATATGATATATGCTATAGCAGCATAGATGGCGCTATTGTGGCCAGGAACGCGAAGAATCACTCGCGTCCCCAGCCTGTCAGCTCCTGTCACCGAAACAGGAAGTGGCTGCCGGCAAGGCCAGGAGGATCGGAGGGAGACGGCGAGGGCACCGGACAGCTGCAGGGAGCTATTGTAAGCCCCAGGTGAGTAGAACTCATTTTTTTTGTTTGACTTAAGTGTCCCTTTAAGTGGACAGGACATGACATGACAACACCTTCCAAACACAGGTAGTGACCTAATGCCTGACAAATTCTACTCCATTTTTTCTATGACTGCTTTTAAAACAGATTGAATACAAATTTAAAGAGACTCTGAAGCGAAAAAAAAATGATAATGATTTGTATGTGTAGTACAGCTAAGAAATAAAACATTAGGAGCAAAGAAATAAGTCTAATATTGTTTCCAGTACACGAAGAGTTAAGAAACTCCAGTTATCTATGCAAAAGAGCCATTGAGCCCCACAACTTTCAAAGTCACAGAGAGCTCTGTCTTCTGAAGCTAGTTATCTCAATTGTCAGTCACTGTATTTTCTTTTTCTCTGCAGAGAAGGGTTCAAAACTTCACTAGCCTGCTCTGTAAAATAATTTAGAATGCTGAGTAGTGTGTAAACTGCAAATATTAGAGAATGATGCAATGTTATGAAAAAACAACAACTATGTAACTGAAAATAAAAATATGAGAATATTTACTACTGATATTTGCTACTAATGTTCTAGTAATTATCAGTACTACACAACCAATTCATGATATTTTTTTTTTTCTCTTCAGTGTCTCTTTAAATATGAAAAAGCAAAACCCCAACTACAGCAAAATCCTCGTTATCCCGAATTCAGGCAACTGGAAGTCTCAGCTAACCAACATGCCTGAGGGCTGATGGGCATGCCTGAGGGATAACAGGGACTTTGTTCTGGGCTGATTTACCAGCTTGGAAAATACCTACTAGTCTCCAGCGATGTCTAGAAGGCTTCTTGCAGCACCTAGCCGATTTCAGCATCCTTGCACGCAAGTCGGTGTGTCATGTGATCTGATGCCGGTCACGTGACACACCTGCTTCTGTGCACAGAGGAAGCCAGAACGCCACCAGGAGCCCGCTAGGTGCTACAGGAAGGCTGCTAGACATCGCTGGAGGCTCGGTAAGTATTTAGTGCTATTAGTGCTTTTTTCAGCCGGTTGCTCAAGCAACCAGCAAGCACATGTATCTGGAATCAGGTGGTCACCGCTGGTGCCAGATACTCGGGACTTTGCTGTACTGTGCAAACAGTAAAAAAACAAAAAACACTGACAGCGTGATCTCAAACAACATAATTAGGCAGCATATTCCCCAAATAACATACTGTAAATGGCCAGTGTGTTCCCCAGGCAGAGACCGAGCACCTGACAAATTCTACTCCATCTTTTACCAATCTACTAAATTGTTTTAGAGTGAACAAAATGGACAAAGAATGTAGTAAACAAGGAGTTAAGGGAAAAAAAGTTTAGCTATACGTCCATTTTAATAGGAATGAATTGTAGGTGTTATGTATACATCAAGTAAAAAGTAAGCATTTTGGTTGCGACACCCAAGTGGTTGGTTCCACAAAGGTATGTGCTACTAATGAGCTTGCCTGAATCACAAGCGGCTGATGCACAGAAGACATAACAGCACAATCAGCGTGTGTGCAATGTTATTCCACCTGCTGGTGCTGCACCTGCCGCAGCATGACTGATTCCGCACCTACACCAAGCACTAAGAAGGCCTCCGCTCCAGAGATCTGACGTGCCAAATTACGGGCTTCCAGTTGAAAAAGTGCTGCCTAACCAAGGAAAACTGGGGCACAGGGGAGGTGACACCGAGTCCTGTAAACAGTAACAAGCACCTGCCACCATTTCTTACTTGTTTTCTCTCAATGATAAATTACAGCTCAAGAAAGCAAAGAATCAGGTCACTTGGCAGCTCCTCTGTTAAGCTTCATCGTCACGGCAAAGCTGTCAATATAATGTCTAACTCAATACTGAGACACGAGATCAACCAGGTGCCTGCAATAAAAAAAAAAAAAAAACAATCTTTCCCTTCTCAACAGAACCTTTTACCTAATGTGGAGATCTTGTGGGCTTACCTAGCATAGCTGGGGTGACCTGTTAAGTGCTGTAACTGTGGCAACCAAGCAGATGTGAGTAGTTTACCAAGGCCAGAACAGTGAACTATAGACACTGGCTGCTTGCCGGGGGTTACTGATCTTTGCACATTAACGATGCCCTGGGCCTTCCGTAATAAGTCTACTGGTCTTACAATGCCTCCACTGTTTGAAATCGCAGGCCTGGCCCCTACAGAGGAAGCAATCAGGAGTTTAATCTTTTTTTTGTTTGCACCAACATTAACCACTTAAGCCCACAGGGTTGTTTATTTTTTGCATCTGAGCAACTTTCACCTCCCATTCATTTGCCAATAACTTTATCACTACTCATCACAATGAATTGATCTATATCTTGTTTTTTCCGCCACCAATTAGGCTTTCTTTGGGTGATACATTTTGCTAAGAATTAATTTAATCTAAATCCATTTTAACAGGAATATAAGGAAATAAATGGGAAAAAAATCATTATTTCTCAGTTTTGGGCTATTATAGTTTGAAATTAATACATGGTAACGCAATTAAAACCCATGTATTTTATTTGCCCATTTGTCCCGCTTATTACACCATTTAAATTATGTCCCTTTCACAATGTATGGCGCCGATATTTTATTTGGAAATAAAGGTGCATTTTTCCAATTTGCGTCTATCCCTATTTACAAGCCCATAATTTAAAAGTTATATTAATATACTCTTTTGACATGCATATTTAAAAAGTTCAGACCCTTAGGTAACTGGTTTTTTTTTGTTTGTTTTTTATATTGTAATTTTTTGTCTTATTAAAAATTTTATTTGGGTAATTTTTGGTGTGGGAGTTAAACAGCCAATTTTAAATGTAAAGAAAATGTATTTATTTAATAAAAAATGAATCTGGGTGTAGTTTTACTATTTTGCCACAAGATGGCCACAATCAAAAAGTCCAGAAAGCATACAATCACACTTCCAGGAAGCATTAGGAGGACGGTAAACTTTTTGTAACTCAGAAAAACCGCAGCCTCTGATAAGAGGCTGTCGGTTTTTCTGCGGGGGGCTTCGATCAATGAATGGGATCTATAATCCCATTCATTGATCGCTGGGCTAAAGGCTGCCGGCGGGAGCGCGCGGGAGCTCGGGCGGCCGCCAGGAGTACGCGCAGCCTATCTAGACGAGAATGTTCATCCAGATAGGCTTAAGGGGTTAACTGCTTCAGCTCCAAGGCATTCTGCTCTCAAAGCATACCTGAAGCGAAAATAAACATATGACATAATGAACTGTATGTGCAGTACAGCTAAGAAATAGAACATAGCAAATGAATAGCAAAGAAAAGAGTCTCATATTGTTGCCAGTACATGAAGAGTTAAAAAAGAATCACTTATCTATGCAAAAGAGCTTCTCTGAGCTCTTCATCCAATTGGGTCGGATACAGTCCTGTTTTCTGTAGCACTTAAAGCCAAGAAACAGAGAGAGAAAGCTTGAAAAAAGTTTTATTGGAGGAAAGTTCAAAGTATTATTGTTTCTGCTTTGTTTTATAATTTAAAAGATTGCGTATGCTTTTAAAACTGCAACTAAAATACAAATATGAGACTTTTCTTTGCTACTAATGTTCTATTTATTATCCAAACTACATACACAATTCATTATATCATAAGTTTTTTCGCTTCAAGTTTGCTTTGAAGAGAGCGTAATGAATGCGTGTATGTACAGCCCAATCCTACTTAGAACGGTGTTCAATCTAAAGCTAACAAGCTAAATAAATTTGCTATGAGGGGACATGCCAGCTTATTTTGCTATTGTGTGAGCCAGGCTGTCTAAAGTTATTATCCCGAGGCATAAAGAACCAAAATATTAAATCAGGCAAATGTAATACTCGAGGACTTGTCTGCCTAATTCTGTTATAAGGGGGACACGTTGCTATTTAATTGTACTATTTGGGTAATTACGAACCAGGATTTCTATACGCGATTGTTGAGGAAACGCCATCTGCACAGTGTACATTGTATAGCGCTTTTCATCCTATAAGTCTGTCTGCATGCTAGTTAGGGCATTATTTTTTTATTTTGGGGTGGGGGAGTTGAGGTAAGAGATGCCATCCACAGCTTTGCCAACGGGACAGGAGCCTGATAATTTCTACTTATGCCTCATTTATTTACCAAATCCACCCATTCTGCAAGGTTTGGAATAGAGATTGGCTATTAGGAATGTCAAATATTTCAGCCAGTCATTCAACTAGTCCATCAAGCAAACAGGGTGTGTGTAAATGTTTTGAGTTCAATATGTGGCTATACCCACATTATATTTATCGGATGCAGTATTTATCTATGTTGTGTGGCACTTTATACCACCTCTGATGAAGCCTCTGTGTGAAGCGCAGAGTAGAGTTGATCAAATTGGGTTCTGCTATTTGCGCCTGAAGGAAAACCACTACTGCGCCTGCGCGAGGCTCTCACAGGATTGTTCTGATCCTGGAGCCTGGCAGGATCTTCGGCGGCTGTCAGAGCTGGAGCAGAGGGACGGAGGAAGCCTCATTAGGATCCAGGGGTTCCGCCTTCCTGAGGTAAAAACCGCCAGGGGCTCTTTTTCTTACAGTGTCTCTTTAATGGTGCCAATACATGGTACAACTTTTTTTCGATTCGATAATTTCGTTTGAATATTCCGTTAGATTGAAAAGAACGATTCTTTTAAACTTTTATTCAATCATTTTGGTCGAATAAACGGGACAATCTAACATTTTTATTGTAAAATGTATGAGCACCATTGGTGTTAGTTATGCATAAGTCATTTTATCAGTTTTTCGGTACAGCGATTGTGTTTTATTCACCTAGCACTTTCTGGTACAACAAGCATACTCTAACATATGAGGCCTTGGATTCCAGGGCTATTCTCGCTCTCTAGAACTTATATACTAGGCTAGCTGAAGACAGGTCGCCACAAATTCTGTCACCAGTATCATATGTCTAGAGAGTGTGACAGGTGGCCAATAGAAGCAGCTTAGTGGCTGAGGAAGCGTCCGCCACAATTTATGACCCCAGCTGAAGCCTCACAGGTTTGGACGCAGATTCCCTTTAACTTCCATCACATGAATTCTTTTAGACACACTCTCACTTAGAGTAGACACGCTCCAGCGGCAAAGTGTCTAGAATGCTGGCAAGTATCTTTCTGCAGACTTTAAAGTTATTATATAACATAAAATAAAGCGCTTGTGTGTCTTCCCTGCAGCAGGACGACAAGGTGCACATCCACACAGCCCTACACACTGCTCTCAGAGCAAATGGAATGATAAGTGCTTCTGGATGAGCAGACACCGCGTTCAGACAAGTCATCAGTGACAGTGTGTTTATGTGGTGTGTGTGGTGTGTGTGGTGTGTGTGGTGTGTGTGGTGTGTGTGTGGTGTGTGTGTGGTGTGTGTGGTGTGTGTGTGTGTGTGTGTGTGTGTGTGTGTGTCTGTGTGTGTGTGTGTGTGTGTGTGTGTGTGTGTGTGTGTGTGTGTGTGTATCTCTCTTACCTCTATGGACAACACGAAAGCTGAGCTATTTGACTGTGTATGTTCTGTATCCCCTCATTGTTCAGGTAACTGTATGTACTGTGTATCATCAAGGGATATGTTGGTGCTTAACAACTCAACACTAAGGATAATAATAATAGCTTTGGGACCACATATAGTTAAATCCATGCCATGCTTATTGACACTTATTTCTAGCATAGTGTAGGTTTTCACCTTCAGAACACTTTAGAAAAAAAAACGCCATGGGGGTTTTGCTGAAGGTGGAGGCGGAGTTTCAGAATTCTAAAGATTTAGGGGCGGCAGGTGAGTTGGCGAGTTACTGCTGCTGACACCCGCCGATCCATACAGAGAGCATTGCATTAAAGAGTTTATAAATTATAAAAATATTAATAAAATGATAAAATAATTATAATATAAGTACTCCTTAACCCCTTCAGCACTCATGGTCTTTGGCCCTTTAAGAACCAGAGACTTTTTTTTCCACAAGTATGAGCAGTGATCACTGTGATTGGCTCACAGTGATTATGAGGTCAGGAGCCAATGAACTTGTCTCCTGACTGAGATATGGAGCTCTGCTGGCAGCGTGACAGCAGAGCGAGCGGGTTTCAGCATTGGCGCAGACGGGAGCATTGTGTACGCGCGAATACGGAAGTTGAAATCTGTGCCCTAACAGGGATAAACAGACATAAATAGGGCACAGATTTTTACTAGCCCGGGTAAGCGTTTTTTAAACCTCCTTAGCAGTACTCATGAGTTTAGCTCGGGGTGGAACAAAACAAGCTAGGAGCGGTTATCCCGAGCTGCACTCGTTGTAGCCGTCGATAGGTCTATGCAGAGCAATGCGGGCATTTTAACTCACCTCCCGGGGGATCCCGACGTGGCCTCCATTCTTCTTCCAATCCTCCGAGGCTATGCTTCCCCTCGGTGAGATCACATCTGTCGTCATGACGACAGCTGGCAATCTTACCATAGGGTTACAGCGCCACCCGGAAGACGGAGGGAAAACTGCAGCACTGAACCCAGGGAGGTGAGTGAGTGCAGGGCTGCTGCAGAACCCCCTAGCAGCATGATTTTTTCCAGGTTTAAGGGTCTAAAAGCATGCAAAAAAAATTGCATCGCTTTTAGACCCAACATCCAGAAAGAATCAGACCTCCATGGGGGTTAAGGGGGGGGATTTTTTGGTAGTACTCTGGGAGTTAATCACCAAGGCTCTCACAGACCTTTCCCTGCCCCATCACTCCTAGCAGACACTTATTGCATCTCACCCATCTGGACAGTGAAATTCACTTGAGGACACCAGCAGGGAGATGGAGACACACACACAATACTCAGCTGCCTATAAGACAGCACAGCCTGGCCAGGAATCCTCCACTCTGTGCTGATAATTGCGGGGTACTGAAACGTATCACTGTTCATCTTTTTTATTATGTACATTATACAGCCAGCTCTTTCACATACTGTTACACCCTTTATCATTGTCAGCGTCAGGACATGAAGACATCAGTAGCAAAGCAGAGGGACTCTGTGAAGGCTCATCTGACTCCAGCAGTGGCTATATTGAAATGATAGTGTATACCAAAAATAGGATCCTGTAAGGAAAGGCATTCAGAGGCTGCTATATTTCCTTTTAAGTAATGCCAGGAACAAGCATGCAACTAATATGGCCAGATTTTAAAGGACCACTCCAGCCCAAAAAAGTAAAAGCAGTTAAAATCTGACAAAACCGACAGGTTTTGGAATAGTCCATCTCCTCGTGGGAGATTCTCAGGGTTTTCTTTGTTTTCAAAAGCATTTCTTATCCAGTTTCAGAAGCACGCTCAGTAATTCAGCATAACCATTTTATTGAGGAGGATGAGATTTTGAACGCATTCCCAAAGTCTTCAGCATTACAGTTAAAACGTAACAGCTTTGCTGAAAAGCCTTCGCTTGGAGCTCTATATAGCAGCTGAGAAGTACAGCAGTTCCAGCATTGCATACTGTGCTGCACTATGGGAAAGCAGCGGACGCAGGATTACAGCATGTATTATAGCGCTGTCAGCCTGATTGAGAGAGTGCGACAGACACTAGCAAGGCATGCAGTATGCAGTGGCTGGATAGTGTACTGGTTACAGGCTCTGCCTCTGACACAGGAGAATAGGATTCAAGTCTCGGCTCTTCCTGCTCAGTAAGCCAGTCCTTTAGTAAGGAGTCCTTGGGCAAGACTCCCTAACTCTGCTACTGCCTATAAAGCACGTCCTAGTAAATGCAGCTCTGGCGCTTTGAGTCTGCCAGGAGAAAAGCGCAATATAAATGGTGCCTTGTCATAAAACTGCTGTTAAAATGTACAAGTTTGTCACAGAAGAGGTTAAGGACAACCACACTGGTCATTATCGATCCATCCCATTATAGGTAACAGTTTTTTTTAGGTCCAATACTGGTTTATTCATGCAAGAGAAGTAATATAATCTGTTCATCAATAACATATTATGAAGCTGAGAAATTGGAGCAGCGTTTTCCAATAGGAAGGTTTAATGTAATTTACTCAGTTGCGAGAGTGACTAAAGACCTGTAACCTGCCGAGCTGTATTTAGATAGCGGCTGCTGCAACATCTCACACTGGTTGTCTTTACCTAGATTAATACAAACAAGCTGGAACAAGCCTATTAGCGGTTTCTGCTCACAATATTCATGCATGCAAATGCACTTAATTCCCTTTATGTAAACCTGCCAGTTCATCCACCAAACTAAGCACTAACATAGAATAGTCGCTGCATAATGCTTGTTTCATTATCAGCATCCCGTGTGGTGACATTTCTAGAATAGTAATTGGCCTTTGAGGTCTGATGTTCACACTTTAAGCCCTTTGCAGCAGTGCCATATAATACCGCACTGCTGCACGCATTTGTGCCAAAACACAGCGCTGACCAATTCACTTTACTAAATGGGATACCCATGGCAACACAGATGGCGTGCAAACACGTGTTGCATTCCAACTTCACAGGCCTTAAGGCCGGTTTACATCTGAACTAAATGTCCCCTACGACCTTCTGCCTTTGCCCATCTTCTGCTGTCGACCGTTTTGGGTTGTAGCTGCGGCGCATGCTCTGTCCAGTCCATGTGCCTTCATCGCGCTACTGAGCTGCTGTGCACGTTAGCGGCGGGAGTTCTGTACATGTGCGGTTCATAAATAACTGTTACCACACATGCACAAAATGCTCCTGGCTACGGCTGCCACACACAGCCACTTCGCTGTGTGTGGGAGCGTGATCGAGGAGGCGCATGGACAAGACAGTGTGTGGAGCAGCTGAGACTAAGCCTAGTCAAAGCTTTTTAAGAGGAGGCAAAAGCAGATTGATGAAGGGAAGGCCAAAAAAATAGAGGCCATGTAGATTATGGGGATGGGGCTGGAAGAAGCCTAGGGTATTTGTAAATAGTTTATTGGGTTTTTTTTTTTGTTCAGATGTACCTTAAAGTGAACCTCCAGACTAAAAATCTACTCAGCAGCACTGAAAAGGCTTGGTGTTTAACAGTTTCACAGTATCAGAACTTTGTTTTCCTTACCCAAGCCTCATTCTTAGCTGCACAGCAGAAAACTGCCCGGGCATTTTTTTCCTCGGATGCTGGGCAAAGCATGATGGGATTTCTGATGTTGTTCCCCTTCTGCTATTTTTGGCGCATATGTTTCTTTTTTATTTTGAATTTGAGATTTGAAGCCTAATGCACGCAGCTGGGAGGGGTAATCAGAAAACAGGATAGTTGGAACTGTGCCTCATGCTCCCTGTCACCGCTTTTCAACCAAAAAGATGGCTGCCCCCATGAAAAAGATGGCTGCCCATGAAATCACAAACACTTGCCTGTTCTTTTAAAACAGTCTGGGTAAGAGATTACATTACCTATCTATTTTAATTAGCATAACTAATGTAACTTAATTATAGTATGTTTGTGTAGGCTGAAGTTCCACTTTAAAGGTTAATGTTGTGCACATTTCTACATGGTTGTGTGTTACCGCTATTATAATGCTCATATTTTTGCAAAAAAGCTACCCCCGATAACATACTCACCTACAGCCTGGCAAAGATGGAGTAGACTGAGGAACAGTTTTGTGAATTAGCTTTTGTCATATCTGCTCATCCCAGCACAGAATTTGATTGTAAGGGCCACAGTATAGATTGCAGAGTGGAAAAGAAGTACAACTGTTCTTAGATTTGTAAATTCATTGCTTGCTGCAATTTCAAAAAGAAAGTTCCTTTTTGAAATCGCTTCAAATTACAAAAAAAAATATAAATGCAGTCCTGTTCTATTTTACAGCAAGTGTCATCTCAGTAAGTTTAAGTGGAAACAAGAAGCCTGAATTATTTAGCGGCATCGCTGGTATATTGGTAAAATACATTGAGGAATTGGGAGACTGGAACAAGTCTATAATTTCCGTTAGGAAGGATGGAGGTTACTAAGATGAATCTGCTGCCGTGGCTGCTGTATTCTTCCATACTCTCCTGCTAGCAGAGGAGACCAGAATGCAGTCTCATCACATAATTCCTGTGGAATGGGAACATTCCTTGAGTAAGATGTGCTTATCCAGCAAGAGCTACATAGAAAGGAGGGTGTAGGCTTCCAACGCACAAACATGATACTGAAATGGCCAGACTAATATAGGACTTGTAGTGCAAGGCAAACCAGATAAAGTGGGTAGAAGTGGAATGCCCCAGATTCATTAGCAAATGTAGTTTGAGTCTCAAAAAGACAATTTCTGCTCTCGTTCATGGAGGAATGCGTGTTGCATGTTGTCCATTATTAGTCTTGAAGAGAATCCGAAGACGTAACAAAAGTTGTTTAGGCGATACCTTTAATGACGAAATATACAAGATTCCTTTGCAAGCTTTCAAAACTAAGTTTCTTCAGGCATGTTTCAGAACTGGATCAGAACCATACCTGATGGTTCTGATCATTAAAGGTATCAACTTAACAACTTTAGTTATGTCTTCGGAGGAGTGCCTGGTAGATATAACGATGGCCACAGACATTCTGACATTTCATTGTAACGCCCCTTCCCCATTGCGAATTGCAGGTGGCCATGCGCCGCACGGCACTTTATTTGTGACCAGATTTTCATTGATGCGGTCGGGATTTCCATTCACTGTAATGGATGAAAGTCGCAATGAGTTTGTGAGAATTTGTCAGAAACCAGGTGGTGCGTTGCCAAAATGATTGCAATGCATGGATGGGTACATCAGGCAGTACAATCAATGCACTTCTGATGTCGGAGTGTATCGCATAGCCAAAAACATGACTATAAACATAAATGTTTAAAAGGCCTTAGTTTTTCATTTAATAATAATAAAATAAAATGTATAGATTGATTAAACACAGTTTTCTTCCATGCACAATCAGGTATATTATTGAATCCTCTACAAAATGAATTACATTTTTTCAAACAAAAGAAAGGTTTCACCAATTTTTGCTCTATATAGTCTATAATTTGAATGATTAGTCAGAAAAATGGAACACTTTGGCTGTATTGTGTATGGCTGCCTCATTGTGTATGGCCGCCTTAACATTGAGTAAAAGAAGGCTAAACTCTAGCAGATAATCCGTACCACCAGCCACCTCCCCGGTCAGACAGCCAGAGAGTGCAGTGAATGGTTGAGAAAAGAAATAAGACCAGTGGGAGATGTAATGAAGGAAAATGACATTATCCCAAGAGATTAGTTGGCAAACTAATATTAGCTTCCTTCCAGGGGACTTTGTAGGCTTCCACGGTTTACAAATTACGTTAGGTTGGTTTTCGAGAATAAACAAACCCTACAGGGTACAAAAGAACATATTCTAGACTGAAGGAAATGTCTACACTGTATAACATGAGTTGGTATAAAGCCTTACTTTAATCAAGCAACAATCTCCCCTTCTCATGTTTACTAAATGGGAAAAATGATTTAATAAACAAATTGTAGCAGAGAAATGGAGAAACAAAAGCTTTGCATACTCGATTACTATTTTGTGTTTTTAGGGCACAGACATATTCTGCAATGCTTTGCAAGGCCCATTGTGACATTAACTGCCCCTCGAGTCTCAGAGGAGCTCACAGTCTAACGTCCTTACCAGGGCTGTGGAGTCGCTGCAAAAAAAAAAAAGTCATCGGACTCTGACTCTTCAGTTTATAAAACCACCAATTCCGCAATTGCTGTAAAAATAGTTCAAAAGATTTGGGCGCAGCCAGCACCTCCATAGGTCATAATAGGAATTATGGATATAGCGGCGCTCAGTGAATAATTTGGGCGCCGTCAAAACACGGAGAACAAATTACTACAAAAACACTGCAAATCATCCATCAGCAATAGCTGGAAGCCAAATTACATCTTACCCCCAACTATCCATAGGGGCCTGGAGGTGGAATAGTAATTAATGCCACCGGGACTTGTGCAGGAGCATGGTAAGCCATTTATCAGCTTTACCCCGCTCCCAAATCTCTCAGCGACCAATTCATAAGTCCGCCGAATCAGACTCCAAGTACCCAAAATTGATCCGACTCCTTGAATCTAACTCCTTAGTGTAATACTTAACAGAGCTGTGAAGTTGGTACAAAAATTATCAGACTCCGACTCCTCAGTTTAGAAAACTACCGACTCCAGGTACCCAAAAATTGTTTTAACTCTACGACTGATTCCACAGCCCTGGTCCCTACCTCAACCATAATTGGGGGGGGGGGGGGGAGAACTACACAGGACGCAAGGCAGGGTCTACCACAAGGCTACACAGGTGACATAGCAGGGTCATCCACAAGGCAACCTAGGCAAGTGCATGGGGCCTAGTGGGTGTCAAGGGGCTCAGCTGCCACCTCTCCTTTCTCAGATTAGCAAAAGGACCATAAGGGGTAGGCAAAGCTAGTAACTTGCCTATTACCTCATTTCAGCTTAGTCCATCTTTGACAGGAGGCAAGACTGACCAGATCACCAGTGGGATGGGCAATGCAACCAGTGTGGCAGCAGGACTGGCAATAGAAAAATAAAGGCAATCTCCCTCTATAGCTCGGTCAATTATATGCTCTTGAGAAAAAAAATGGGAGTCTCTGCTTATACTCGGATGGGTTTATATTTGACTATATACATACTACTACTCTGCACCTTCATTGGATGAAGTGCCATTGTCATAACATCCAAGTAATGCAGAACACCCATAAAGGTCTGCCTCAGGGGTCCATGCTGACTTTCCGCACGCCTGACTACAGGGCCAGGCTATGAAGCGTTACATGTATGTGCAGACAGCTATGGCAATTAACACATCTCCAGCTGACAAACTGGAAGTGACAGAGGAAATGTGCAGAGGTCACATCTCGCACTGTGTGAGCAGAGAAGGAGCGCTATGAGCAGGGCTGGTCTGATGGTTCTGCTGTAGAAGGTACACAGCCCATTATCCACTTACACATCCCTACTACATTCCGAGCAACCATCTTCAAGGACGCAACACAATGAAGGGTTAGGAGGAGCAGATTATCTTATTAAGTCGGCAGTGGCAGTTACAATTAATCTGTCATGTCCTTTTACCTTTTGTTTCGCAAGTCTTTATCCTCATAGTTTCATTATAATATAATGGAAGTTGAATTTGCTTGTAAGAAAGATTCCAATAATAATAATGAGAAAAAGCAACTTTCTCCTGATTGGTTATGGTATGTATATGGCAACAATGAAGGTCATTGGCTGGGCACTGTCATAGCACTAGTGCTATACTGTGGGCCCCGCACAAGAGTAATTCGGGATCCGACAATCACTAGACACAGAGTTGCCACAGCTCGGAGGTGGGATAGTATTGAACGCCACTGGGGACTTGAGCGGCAGCAGGGTGAGCAGTCATTCGGCTCACCCTGCGCCCAGCTCACCAGCGGCTGAAACATACGTCTGCCATGGCAAGCCTTTTCACAGACACCTTTCCACATTCTTTATATGTCAAATGTCCCTGAGCACTAACATACAAAGTACAGATAGATGCACAATATCAACTGTGCTAAAATGACACACCAGGTGTCACAAACCATAAAACAGGTAGAAGTATATGAAATCATTAACATTAGCTAGAGTCCCAGTTCATTTATATCAAAATATATCCACACTGGTTAATCTGTGACCAGATCGCTGGAGTTCCCAGACAGAGGTAATCTATTCAATTAACTTAACTACAGAGGAGGTAACTTAAGGAATGAAGAGATAATATAACTCTCTCACTGTGCGGTGACAAGTTTTCTCGCATGATCTTAGTGAATTGAGGCCATTCGCCTCAATTCACTAAGATCATGTTGGCGATAATAAGGCAAAGAGTAAACTGCCACGGCACAGTGAGAGTTATCTTATCTCTTCATTCCTTAAAGAGGAACTCCAGCCTAAACAAACATACTGTCATTAAGTTACATTAGTTATGCTAATTAAAATAGATAGGTAATATAATCTCTTACCCACACTGTTTTAAAAGAACAGGCAAATGTTTGATTTCATGATGGCAGCCAACTTTTTGGTTGAAAGGAGGTGACAGGGAGCAGGAGACACAGTTCCAACTGTCCTGTGTCCTGAGCACCTCTCCCAGTTGCTAGGCAACGTGAATAACAACATAGGAAATCCCATCATGCTCTGCACAGCATCAGGGAAAAAAGCCCAGGCTTTTTTCTTTGATGGGTGGAGCTTCGATAAAAATGCAGCTAAAAGTGATGCTTTGGTAAGAAAAACAAAGTTCTGATGCTGTGAAACTGTTAAAGTAACACCAAGCCTTTTCAGTTCTGCGGAGTAAATATTTAGTCCACAGGTTTACTTTAAGTTACCTCCTCTGTAGTTAAGTTACCTCCTCTGTAGTTAAGTTACCTCCTCTGTAGTTAAGTTACCTCCTCTGTAGTTAAGTTACCTCCTCTGTAGTTAAGTTACCTCCTCTGTAGTTAAGTTACCTCCTCTGTAGTTAAGTTACCTCCTCTGTAGTTAAGTTACCTCCTCTGTAGTTAAGTTACCTCCTCTGTAGTTAAGTTACCTCCTCTGTAGTTAAGTTACCTCCTCTGTAGTCAAGTTAAGTTACCTCCTCTGTAGTTAAGTTACCTCCTCTGTAGTTAAGTTACCTCCTCTGTAGTTAAGTTACCTCCTCTGTAGTTAAGTTACCTCCTCTGTAGTCAAGTTACCTCCTCTGTAGTCAAGTTACCTCCTCTGTAGTTAAGTTACCTCCTCTGTAGTTATTTTCACACACAGTTAATTAACAGCCTGTCTTTAACTTTATAATTCTGGAGTTATTTTAAGCATTGAAGAGTTAACTTAAAGACAGAAGAGTTAACTTTAGGTTTGCCTGAGGTAAAATGTTTCCTGAATACTACATGCCTCATCACCATGGTGATAACTTTAGAAACGTTATTAAAGACAGGAGATAAGCTTAGTGAATTTCGGCCATTGTCATCGTATTCATGGACACTGTGGATCATATATGGATCCATTGTAACTATCTACATTGTGAACCTAGACTTAATACTAGCAATGTTTAGAAGTGATGTAATGGGATTGCTTCTTTCTGAAACTATCTATTTGTGAGAATGTTGTTAAAATCAATTAATTAACACTTGTGTGTTCTCCTTTTTTCCTCCATGCCGACTATGCTAATTTTAGCTTCTTTTATCCTCTTACTCAGAAGATGCTGCTTTGTAAGCCAAGGTATCCAGTATTCTGTATTGGCGACAAAAAATAATAATAAAGTCATTCTATATAATAATTTCATATATTAAAGTAAGCATGGAGGCTTTCAAAGAGAATTTTAAAGTAGAACTGAAAAAAAGATTGCATTTTCCTTTCAAGTCAAGCTAAAATGCCCATAATACCTGGATAGCCTGACTTTCTGGTGTAACACTGACAAGCAAGGCAGTCATCGAGCAGGACTGAATAATTCAGTTGAGCTGCATTATCCTGCAGTAAGTCAGTCAAGCTGCCTGTGATTGACATCTGTGCATTGGCCATACATCTTCTAAACAGGGGTCTCCGGGAAAGCTCTGCAGATCTGCCTTGCTCAGGATTCTGTGCTTGTGCGGATCATATTAAGACGCTTTAGGATTTCGTTTTAGGCCGGCTCGCGCTGTGCCTTTATGGCCCAAGGCGAAGTTAATATGGGGCAAGATTGCACATTTAAAATTGCATGAGCTGCTGACATCACGGGGAGCGTGCGGAGGAGACGGAGTACATAATCTATCATCTCTACCCATTAAGCCATGTATCGATATCCTATAACATCATGTTCTGCAATGGATCGAGCTGGCTGGATTTCACTCTTAGATGATTTGATGGGAAGTGGAGTTATGCTTGCAATTCATCATCATGCCATCCTCACACCTCATCATGTGAGCAGACGGGGATGAATGTTATTTGTATGTAGGAGTGCTCTTATCACCTCGCTCACAGGTTTTAACCGTTGCTGTGGTTAGAGGAATCCAGTGAATGATGAGAGGTAAAACCACGCTAACGAGGAAGCAATAAAATGGTGTCCAGAATAGAGATTTGAAGGAGGCAATCCACTGGTGAGTTTAAACATGCGTTTAATAATTTCAGTAGCTTAACGCAACATGTTTCAGGGTTTCCCCCTTCCTCAGGTGTATATATATTCTGGATTCCAGTTTGTGGAAGTGGTGATCCACAAAGGGATTGCGCACCGGTGGACCAGGCTGCTAGTCCTGGGAGAGGGGTTGCCTTGGGATCTTTTGCTGTTGAGCAATAGGTGGCCAGGGACCAGAGGCGTCACTAGGATTGGTGTCACCCGGTCCGGAAACTTATAGTGTCACCCCTAGCAGAATATGGCTTCTGAGAACCTTCAACCTCACAAGGCTAAACAATATCGATAACAAAAAGAAGAAGAAGAAAAAAAAAAAGGGGGGGGGGGGGGGGGGGTCAACATCACCAGTTATAAAACAAGCTCTTTTCTTGAAAACTTTAAGAGGAATAAATGATTTCTCTGTCTGAAAGAGTTAAATTTCAGGTATGTAAGTGGCTGACTCAGTCCTGACTCAGACAGAAAGTGACTACAGTGTGACCCTCATCGATAAGAAATTCCAACTATAAAGCACTTTCCTAGCAGAAAATGGCTTCTGAGAGCAAGAAAGCTAAAAGGGAATTTCTTATCAGTGAGGGCCAAACTGTAGTCACTTCCTGTCTGAGTCAGGACTGAGTCAGCCAATTACATGCCTGATATTTAACTCTTTCAGGCAGAGAAAGAAAAAAAAAGGAACACAGCATAGTTATTAGTGTGCTTGGCACTGTACATACACATGTCTATCTCATGTCACATGTCACCTTGGGCATCCTTTAAAGAGACTCTGTAACAACAACAACAAAAAAAGTTCCTCTGGGGGTACTTACCTTGGGAGGGGGAAGCCTCAGGGTCCCAATGAGGCTTCCCCCTGCGCTGTAGCTGCAGGCAATCCAGGGCTGGCTCTCCCGAAGTGTCCCGCAATCCTCACTCGGCATGCCTAACAAGGCTTGATATATTTACCTTCCCTGGCTCCAGCAGGTGGCGCTGTTGTGGCTCTCAGCACGGAGATAAGCGGAAATAGCCAATCTCTGCCGGGTCCACTCTACTGCGCAGTAGAGCGGCCCGACAGCAATCGGCTATTTCCACCTATCTCCAAGGGGAGAGCTGATGCTGCGCCTGCGCTGGAGCCGGGATGGTAAATATTTACTGCGGTGGGACACAGGAGGACGGGGTAAGCCCCCCACCTGAGGGGAGTACCCCCAGGGGCACTTTTTTTTAGTTACAGATTTTCTTTGAACCAAGCTGCTAGGCATAGCGTTCTCCTTTGGGTTTTTAAAAAGTTTTCAAAAAGAGCTTGTTTTATGATTACTGGGGTGCCAACCCAAAACCTTTTTTCTTGCTCATGGTTAGTCTCAGTTGCAGAGACTGTAGGTTTTAGCACACCTTGACCCTTGAGTTTTGCCTTATCACTCTTACATTGAAATACAACCAATAATGCTTTTTTGTGTGTATCAAAATGGTCTATATTTACATAGCCTTAAAGAGAATCTGTACTCTAATATTCTTACACTAAAAAGCATACCATTCTATTCCTTATTTTCTCCTGGGCCCCTCTGTGCTGTTTCTGCCACTCTCTGCTGCAATCCTGGCTTGTAATTAACAGTTTTAGGCAGTGTTTACAAACAAACTAACCAGCTTCTAATAGGCTCAGCTAAGCATAGTGTATGAGTCATTCAGAGTATGCAGGGGGCCTGCAGAGGGTGTGTATCGCTTCTACCAATCACAAGCAGCCCTGCACATTCCACACAATCAAGCTTTAGCCTGACAAACAGGACAGAGGAAAGATACATTGATTTATTACAGAGACAGTGCAGTTAGGAAAGACTGCAGTAAGCCAGAGCAGATTAGAACAGGCATAGGAACTTATAGGATAGAAGAACTAAGGCTGAAAAATTTGTTACAGAGTCTCTTTAAGGTGGCCACACACCATAGAACTTTCATGCAATCTGGCTGTACAATCAATCACCAAGTGCTGTTAAACTACATGGATGTTGGCAATATTGTATAAAAATTGTACAGTCAGATTGCATGAAAATTGTATGGAGTGTGGCCACCTTAACTTCACTCTCCCTAAAGGTGGCCATACACCATACAACTTATTTAATATCTGTTCAATTTAAGAATTGCAATAATTTTTTCTGACTTATTGTAACATTTCAAAAATATGACCAATGTACCACACAGATATGAACACTTATTCACACACACCATACAATCTTTAGAAAAATTGAAGACAAATTTCCAGAATTCCGGATAGATAAAAATCGGAAAAAAAAAATGGGAAATCTGATAGGATTTTTCAGTCAAAGGAAAAAAAAAAGCTTTTGATTATTTCGGGAGATCCGATCACATTTATCGAATTTTCGTAAA
This sequence comes from Hyperolius riggenbachi, assembly GCF_040937935.1. Taxonomy (NCBI): domain Eukaryota; kingdom Metazoa; phylum Chordata; class Amphibia; order Anura; family Hyperoliidae; genus Hyperolius; species Hyperolius riggenbachi. Next base: position 74,652,435 of record NC_090653.1, read on the forward strand.
AACTGATCATTTTATTGTATCAAGTGCGGCCACCTTTAGGGCCCTGTTCCACTAGCACGTCTTTTTTCTGCGATTGCGATTTTGCTTATGCAATACATTACACTGCAAAATTGCTGTAAAAATCGCTCCGAGGACCAATCGCGCTTTGGTAAAAATCGAATCGTGGTAGTGGAAAATACCTACCACGATTCCTATGTTATTTTGCACACCCTAGCAATCTAAAAATCACTAGCGATTTGCGATTTTGCGATTCAGCATCGCAAATGCTCATAGTGGAAAAGGGCCATTAGCCTGGAGCTTGGTATCGCCCCCTCTGCTGGTGACACTTGGTGCGGTCCTCAACTACCACACCCTTCGAGTGATGCTGCTGCCAGGGATGGAACAATAAGGGATGCAGAGATCGTGACAGCACCGGGGCCCATGAGTCTGAGGGGCACACACAGAGCCCTCCTCCAGTTGCCGCATTAGGTCAGTAATAGTGGTGTCATGTCTAGGAGAACTCATGAAGAATCATGTGATCATTTCGGTCAGGTGATAGATATGCAAGTCTCTAATTTGCTAGTTATAATTGTGTGTTAAAGCAGAACGTGATCACAGAAAATCAGAGCTTTGCAAATCCATCAGCTGATCAAGCAATTCACATGCTTTTCAATAAGTTGTAGCCATAACCATCACTAGTTATGATCCCTTCTACGTGTGCTTTGAATAGTGGCAATTATTAAGAAACCATCCCTTTTCCTCTCCTGCCACCTCTCTCACATAGTGCCTGTCCTTGGAAAGACTGTTTAGTGGTCTACATCACATGATAATGATGCATACAGTACTGGAGGAGACCCAATATAATAGCGGTACTGCACAGGTGTAGAACGCTCCCGACAGTCTGGCCACGCATGTGCAGAACGCCCCAGACCAGAGGACTTACGGGGTGAATTGTGGACAATCCAGGTGGCGGAAGACTGCGAGGGAGCGATCAGCCTGGAGAAAGCTCAAAGTACATAATTTTTTTACATTTTTTGTTTTTTAAACCCCCCCCCCCCCCCCCCAGGTTAACGTTAAAGTGATTCTAAAGTCTGCCCAAAAAAATTAGATAAACTCACCTGGGGCTTCCCTCAGCCCCCTGCAGCTGATCAGTGCCCTTGCAGCTCTGCTCCGATGGTCCAGGACCCGCCGGCGAACACTTCCGGTTTGGCCGTCACCGGCCGACAGGCCGCAATAGTAGCATAGGGGGCGATACACAGGCTGGAAACGCGAAGAATCACTCGCGTTCCCATGCCTGTCGGCCGGTGACGGCCAAACCGGAAGTGTTCGTCGGCGGGTCCAGGAGCATCGGAATGGGGCTGCAAGGGCACCGATCGTCTGCAGGGGGCTGAGGGAAGCCCCAGGTGAGTTCATCTCATTTTTTTGGGCAGACTTTAGGTTCACTTTAACCACTTGAGGACCCACCCTTTACCCCCCCTTAACGACCAGCGCTGTTGTAGCTGATCTGTGCTGGGTGGGCTCTGCAGCCCCCAGCACAGATCAGCGTGCAGGCAGAGCGACCAGATCGCCCCCCTTTTTTCCCCACTAGGGGGATGATGTGCTGGGGGGGTCTGATCGCTCCTGCCTGCGGGTGTTGCGGGGGGGGGGGCACCTCAAAGCCCCCCTCCGCGGCGAAAATCCTCCCCCTCCCTCTCCTACCTGGCCCCCCCTGGAGATCCGGGCTGCACAGGACGCTATCCGTCCTGTGCAGCCAGTGACGGGACGTCCCCTGTCACATGGCGTCGATCCCCGGCCGCTGATTGGCCGGGGATCGCCGATCTGCCTTACGGCGCTGCTGCGCAGCAGCGCCGTACAAATGTAAACAAAGCGGATTATTTCCGCTTGTGTTTACATTTAGCCTGCGAGCCGCCATCGGCGGCCCGCAGGCTATTCACGGAGCCCCCCGCCGTGAATTGACAGGAAGCAGCCGCTCGCACGAGCGGCTGCTTCCTGATTAATCAGCCTGCAGCTGGCGACGCAGTACTGCGTCGCTGGTCCTGCAGCTGCCACTTTGCCAACGCGCGTTATGAGTGCGCGGTCGGCAAGTGGTTAAAGGGGAACTTCAGCCTAAACAAACATACTGTTCTGTCATTAAGTTACATTAGTTATGTTAATTAAAATAGATAGGCAATTAATATCTTACCTACTCTGTTTTAAAAGAACAGGCAAATGTTTGTGATTTCATGAAGGCAGCCATGTTTTTGGTTGAAAGGAGGTGACAGGGAGCATGAGACACAAATCCAACTGTCCTGAGTCCTGATCACCCCTCCCAGCGGTGCGCGCTAGGCTTTAAATCTCAAATAAAAAAAAAATAAAAAAAACAGCAGAACAAGATCAGAAATCCTATCATGCTTTGCACAGCATTAGGGGAAAAATGGCGGGGCAGTTTTCTTCTGTGCAGCTAAAAATGACGCTTGGGTAAGAAAAACAAAGTTCTGATGCTGTGAAACTGTTAAAGAATCAGCAAGAATTTTCAGTGCTGCTGAGTAGATTTTTAGTCTGGAGGTTCACTTTAAGTAAATTGGATAGATTCAACACAAATCTGACTTTGCACGTTTTTTTTTGCTCATCCCTATTCTGTGCACACGCATACAGTTGTAAAGGGGGGATAAAACGGATGGTGTTTTTTCTTCTGGTACACAGTTTGTGTTCAAGTGATACAAGAGGATGATTGGATAAACCTGCAAGTATATTTGTAAAAAGCTCTCACAGCGCTCTGGCCATAGCCCGAATCTCTCATATACAGTACAACTTCTCCCAGAGTTTCTGTGTGCCAGAGATCAGTAGGAACAAGCGCTAACTAGATGTGCAGAACACAGACGGCACGACCGAGTCTCTCCATTATAAGAAATAAACATCCTGAGCAAACTGCAATTTCCGGCTGCACAAGATTATACCCTGCAATAGGAAATGAGTCCAAATAACAAAGACAATACCTCATTTCCACACAAAGAATACAGTCATTTCATAACACAAGGTCGTGCCCCTCACCATCCCTCGAGATGCAACAAACAGATTTGTGCCACGAGATTGCTGCTGCTGCATCCACTGGAGGGGGGGGGGGGGGGGGGGGGGAGTGGTTGCCCATAGCAACAGAATCCCAGCGAAACATCTTCAGGTAAGAAAGACAGCTGGATTCTAGCAGCTGTTCCAGGCTATGGAAGGGAACCTTCTCAAGCAATCTAGGAAATTAATGAGGATATTTTTAGGCACACTGCAATATGCCTGCTTGTGTTTACCTACAGGCATTCACTTTTTTTTAGTTCCCCAAGGATTAAAGGAACGTATAACAAAGAGGTTCTAAAAACTCAAATTGCCTAAACAAAAAATGATGATGCTTTTCAGAACTAGCTACAGAGTCAGGTGCCCCAATGGAAATTGTACACTGCCCCCTCAGCAGTATGTATAATAATTGCACAATACAGACCACTTTATGCTTTTCAAGCGTGTGAGAGGTGTAAGCAGAGGAAAGAAGTGGTTTGGTAACGATTACAACCATGCAAAGCACATACAGAGCTGATCAGTACCACTGAGCACCGATAAAGAGTTAATGCAGTGACTGGTGGAAGGCCCCATGTAGCCCTCTGGTCCAGGGGCCCCGATGCAGTCGTAACCTCTGCATCCCTGATTGATTTGCCATGCTTTATGAATTTTGCCTCCACTGAGGAGTCCTCAAAACCAATGGCTGCGTGTTTAACACTACAATCCACCGAACGATCACTTCTCTAACTTGATCGTTGTAATCGTTTGGAACGATCATTCAGGCCCAACAGCAGAGGGAAACTGGTAATCAATCAGATTAATGGAATCGATCAGTTTTTTGGATCGATTCCATCAACCTGACCAGAGTGGTATTATTATTATTACCGTAAGTATTTATATAGCGCCGACAACTTATGCAGCGCTGTACAGAGTATATTGTCACCCAACTGTCCCAAAGGGCTCACCATCTAATCCTAACCATAGTCCTATATCTATGTATGTATTGTGTAGTGTATGTATTGTAGTCTAGGGCCAATTTTTTTAGGGGGAAGCCAATTAACTTATCTATATATTTTTGGGGTGTGGGAGGAAACCGGAGTGCCCGGAGGAAACCCACGCAGACACGGGGAGAACATACAAACTGCTTGCAGATGTTGACCTGGCTGGGATATGAACCGGGGACCCAGCGCTGCAAGGTGAGAGCGCTAACCACTAGGCCACCGTGCTGCCCAGAGTGGTTAACATTTTTCCACTAGTCAGTGGACACAAACGATAATTTCCGATTGATCATAACGATCAGATGATCTATCGTTCAGGGGATTGTACCTTTAATGGAGCACTTATTGTTTAACAAATGTTTTATTTTATAGATAAAAACAATATACAGACAAAACAGCACTGGTCTTCAACATAGAGAAGATAATAATAGCAGATTGCCAGTAACAACAACATAACAAGAGCTGTACAATCATAAGAAAGCATTACATAGGAAGTTACTATAAATGGTTTTAATTGAATATACCAAAAGACGTCAATAAGTCACACATGAATTTAAATAAGAATAGGGGCCCGTTCCCACTTGTGCGGTGCGAATTAGTCGCGGAAAACGCAAAACGAATTCGCACGCGGATGCGAATTTTACTGCAAATACGCGGGCGTTTTCGCATGTTAGTAAGTATGCGAATTTAACCATGTCTGTGCCTGTGCGCTTTTACATTGATTTTATGCGAAACCGACTGAATTCGCGGTGAAATTTGCGGTAAAATTCGCATTCGAAAATGCATGAAAATTTCCTATTAAGTACATTGTATGTGAATCGCACATCGCAAGGCGGTGTGCGAATTCTGATGGCTCTGCCGTGCAGATTTTTTCTGCACACAAAACCGCACAGGATTTCTGAGAAGTGGAAACAGGCCCATCCACTTGTATTGGTTATGCGAATCTGCATACAGAAAACGCGTTAAGATTCGCACAAGTGGAAACAGGCCCTGAGGGTAACGGTGATCCAGTGTCGCAGGAAATAAGAAGAAACTGAAAGGAGTAAAGAAATGAAAATATGAAGAGAAGATAAGGAAGAAGATGGCTCTCAGGCCGCCTTCGGACGCGCCCCCTCAAAAAAATAATCACATATGACTGATCTAATTCATGAATTGATGCTTAGATAGATCCAAATGCTAATTATCCATGGTTGGAACCTGTGGTTGTGGTGTTATACAATGGTGCCCAAATCTTATTTAAATGACCACCACTTTTTGGTACACAGGTCCTCACCCCTTACCAGCAACCTATGACTGTACACTAGGACTGCAGTGTCCTGCATATCTGAATCGCTAGTCGCCGCTCAGGGGAATTTTTGGTAAGCAGAGGGCAGAAAAGGAATTGGGAACAGGAGGGACCTCAAAGGCAACAAGCATCATAAGGCTTCTTAGGATAAGCTAATCTAGGCTCCCATTGGCTTGATTCAATTGTTTCTTTTTCTCTAATTCAGGGGTTCTTTAACACAATATGCTAATTTTCAACTTTCTACAGGTTACCTTTCAACCACTGAAAGTCTACGCAGCATACTGGGAATGAGCACAATGCTCCAGCAATAGTTAAATGTGTGTGTCTTCTTATGGGAAAAGGCTTGAATACTTTATATCCCCTCCAGACAGGAGATTAAATGCACCAAGTAAAATATTTTGTGACCCTCTGCCACCGACTGCTCTCCAGCATTATTTCCAGGATAATCGGTCCCTTCTGAAGAATTTCCTCTGTCACTCACACGGACTGATGCTTCCTCTATTCCCCTTATTCTGTGCAAGGTAAAAGTTTTCCAGACATCTGTGTCAAGTCAGCACAAATCACCAGGGAACGGAGGAGGCCAAGGCTACAGGTCATCTACATCTGAGCCGTTGCTTAAGAAAAAAGACATCACAGCTCATCCCGAATAAAAAATTAAGGAGACACGATGTGCAGCAGAGGACAGCTGACCAGGTTCCCTGCCAGACTGTACAGTGTTCCCATGCCTGTGGTCACACAAGACACTGCTGGATGACAGAGAGAAGAAGATCAAAATGAATACGTTTGAAAACCTTGACCAACCACTGAAAATCAAGGCTCTCCTCTACCTAGAACTTTGTGTGATGCTGAGCGTCCTCTGGTATTCATACAAGCTGAGAGGAGGCGGAAAAGCTTCAGGAGGAAAGAGGGTGGTGACATTTGACCTACAGTTGATGCTGTAGATTTTCTTGGCTCAACACTCCTTTGAAGTTCTAGGCAGAGAGGAACCTTGACTGATGTTCAAGCAAAGCTTTCAAGATTCTGGGCAATTCCCTCAGTGTAGCCCCAAGTGCTACATCCAACCTCTGCATGGAGGCAGATCTAATCTACAGTCCCCTTGGTCTTTGAGGGGAGTTCAACAGCTGGAAAAGAGCGATGACGCCCTCTATGTAGTATTCTATTCAATAGAAGAAAGAGCTGGCACATTAAAAGGAAATATTGGTTCCATGTAAAAGCGTATGGCCAACGTTTAAGAGCCACATAGGGCCCCTTTATCAAAGCAATGTTTGCTCAGAGCAAAAATCTGTCTGCTGCTGTGTAAAAATCCCTGTATAGGAAGTGGGAGACATGCTCCTCTAAACACTCGCACACAGAGATGTGTACTCATCTGGGATCAGCAAGGAGAGGCACTGTGTGGCTTCAAAACATTGGCCATATGCTTTAGCATTGAACCAATAAAGATTTACTTTGGATGAACCAGCTCTTATACTAATCTACAGTCACTATTCAAAAATTGGCAAGCCATCGGCAATCACCAAATGAGAGCACCACTAAATAAAACAGATCATTTATGATTTTTAAAGAGACTCTGTAACAAAATGTTCAGCCTTATTTCCTGTATCCTATAAGTTCCTATACCTGTTCTAATGTGGTCTGTCTTACTTCTATAATCTAATCTTCTTTCCTCTGACGGCTTTGTTGGGCTCAGGCACTCAGGCAGGAATGTGCAGCTCTGCTTGTGATAGGATAGAAGCTATACACACCCTCTCCATGTCCCCTGCAGGCTTTGTGCGAGTCACAGACTGAGCTCCTCTCAGCCTATCACACTCTGGTTAGCAGCCATGTCTTTTATTTGTAAACACCGCCTAAAACTGGCAATTACAAGCCAGGATTGCAGCAGGGAGTGGCAGAAACAGAACAGAGGGGCCCAGAAGAACATAATGAATAGAATGGTATGCTTTTTATAGTAAGAATTTTAGAGTACAGATTCTCTTTAAATACAGGAAGGTGTTCTCAATCTGTCAATTCACTAAGCATTACCGCATCCAGCAATGCAAAACACAGCTCTGATTTTACCCAACATCTTGACAAAGACCAATTCATAATGCTAGGTACACACAATGACATTTTCTGTCAGATTTACTCTCAGATTGATTTCATACAACATATCCGATCGGATTTCCAATCAATTTCCCATTCACTTCTGAGGAAAAATCGATCAGAAAACAATCGGAAATGAAATCAGACATGTTGGAAATAACCCATCTGACAGTAAAGCCAGAAAATCTGATTGTGTGTGCCTAGCACAAAAAAACTGTTACCGCGTGGAAGGTAAAATTACAAACTAGTGAGGTAAATTATCAACCTGTGCAGTAAAACACTTCAATAAATGTCTATTCACAAAGATTACAGCATTCAGTAAAACACTGAGAGAGAGAGAGAGAGAGAGAGAGAGAGAGAGAGAGAGAGAGCGAGGGAGGGGGGAGAGAGAGAGAGAGAGAGGAGAGAGAGAGGGGGGGGGGGAGAGAGAGAGAGAGAGAGAGAGAGAGGGGGGGGGAGGGGGAGACAGAGACAGAGAGAGCGAGACAGAGAGAGCCCCGAAAGGGTTTTTTCCCATTTTCAGGTCACTTCTGGTTTTATATCCAGATATCCGATTTGGACTGGAAAATTTTAAACTCGGATATCCGACCCGGATCAGATATCTGGGTATCCGGATCCGAATTAGGCGTACGTTAAAAAAGGGCGTCGGGAAAAAAGGGCGCAGGGTTTTAAACGATAAGCATGAATAACATTTAAAAAAATTGAGCTATATTTCGTTTAAAAATAATGTTTTATAAAGTTATAAATCATTAAATAATGTGTATGAAATCGGCAATTGTAAAAACGTTAATCTTCCCTGTTTAAAAAGTGAAATGTATAATAACATTTTATAAAAGATTAATACGAATTTGACTAAAGCTATACCTAACCCTACTCTCATAATACAGAACCCTCCCTGTACCTACCCCTAACCCCTAGACCCCCCTGGTGGTGCCTAAACCTAAGAACCCCCTGGTGGTGCCTGAACCTATGACCCCCCCAGGTGGTGCCTAACCCTAAGACCCCCCTGGTGGTGCCTAAACCTAAGACCCCCCTGTGATAAGCATTAATAACGTTTGAAAAAAATATTGTGCTGTTTTTCGTTTAAAAATAATGTTTTAAAAAAGATTGTACTGTTTTTCGTTTAAAAATAATGTTTAAAAAATTATAAATCATTAAATAACGTGTAATCATAGGAAGCAGTTATAAAACAGTAAAAGTCTCCGGGTGCCGCTTGTAAAACGTTATTTTTCTCCGGCGCCCTTTTTTCCTGTTGGGCGCCCATTAAACGATATTTATTATGGGAGTGAATGGCGGTGCCCTTTTTGTCCACTTGCCTCAGGCGCCCGAATTTACTGTTTCCCCGAATTAGATCCAGATAGTGAAAAGTGGTATCCGAGCAGCACTGATCAGAATGTAACAAAACAGAGACAGGAGCAGAGCACATCTATAAAGGTTTCCCCGTATCCCTTTAGAGGTGCAGGGGAAGGCTGATACAAGAGATTCACAGACACTAGCAAAGGCATGCAGTCTAAAGGGATGGTGGGGATGTTTTCTTTTTTTACTCTTCAACACTCAGGGCACAGAAGAAGAATCTTGCAGATACAGCTCAGGGCAGAGCACCTGTAGGAGTGGAATCAGCACAACGCTGGCCAGAAGTAACAGAACATCACCACAGCAGAACACAACTTGCCGCAGAGACCTCCTCCACCGCTGGTGACACTTCTACTTTTTACCAAACAGGTCTTCATGCATAATCATGCAGCTTTTGGAAAATTACTGAACTATTACGTGTGAAAATCTTAGGCTAGGTTTCCACTTGTGCGTTTTGTGTCAGATTTTTCTCTCAGAAAATTTGCATTGATTTGGCAACTAATGGTAGTGAATGGGGCGCTTTCCATTCAATGCAAATTTTCGTACGCGTGGAAAAAAATCTGAGGGCCTGCATTACTTTTTCAGGGATCATGTACAATTTACGTACAATGCTTAGTATAGGCAAAGCAAATTTTCACGTTATTTGCGCGAAAATTTGCATTAGAACCATGGTTACAGGAAGTTGTCAGCAGTCATGACTAAGCTGTTACTAGGCAGATTATGTTATATTTAACGAATGTGAACTTTCGCGTACGAAAATTTGCATAAAAACGCAGAAACATTTACATGCAAATTTTCAACAAGCAGAAAAATCGTACACGATTTTCTGCAGGTGAAAATTTCACGCTACAGTGGAAACGTAGCCTAAGTGAATTCGGAAAAAAGTCTATAATACTAAGTACAATATTTTACCAACAGGTCTTTGTTAATTCAGCCCATGCTTTTCCTTCCTTGTTATCGATTGTACAGTCTTTAGAAAAATGTGTTCCATTTTGTTACAAACCAAAGTTGTGTTTGTAAAGAGCATCATATTCTAAAAAAAAAAAAAAAATTTAGGGAAGCAGGAAATTTGGGCGCATGAGGCAGGTGGACAAAAAGGGCGCCGCCATTCACTCCCATAATAAATATCGTTTAAATCGGCGCCCAACAGGAAAAAAGGGCGCCGGAGAAAAATAACGTTTTAAAAGCGGCGCCCGGAGACTTTTAATGTTTTATAACTGTTTCTCATGATTACACATTATTTAATGATTTATAATTTTTAAAACATTATTTTTAAACGAAAAACAGTACAATATTTTTTAAAACATTACTTTTAAACGAAAAACCGCACCATATTTTTTTAAAACGTTATTAATGCTCATCACAGGGGGGTCTTAGGTTTAGGCACCAACAGGGGGGTCTTAGGGTTAGGCACCAACAGGGGGGTCTTAGGGTTAGGCACCAACAGGGGGGTCTTAGGGTTAGGCACCAACAGGGGGGTCTTAGGGTTAGGCACCAACAGGGGGGTCTTAGGGTTAGGCACCAACAGGGGGGTCTTAGGGTTAGGCACCAACAGGGGGGTCTTAGGTTTAGGCACCACCAGGGGGGTCTTAGGGTTAGGCACCAACAGGGGGGGTCTTAGGGTTAGGCACCTCCAGGGGGGTCTAGGGGTTAGGGGTAGGTACAGGGAGGGTTCTGTGTGAGAGTAGGGTTAGGTATAGCTTTAGTAAAATTCTTATTAATGTTTTATAAAACGTTATTATAAATTTCAATTTTTAAACAGGGAAGATTAACGTTTTTAAAATTGCCGATTTTATACACATTATTTAATGATTTATAACTTTATAAAACATTATTTTTAAACGAAATATAACAATTTTTTTTAAACGTTATTCGTGATTATCTATTAAAACCCTGCGCCCTTTTTTCCCCGCGCCCTTTTTTAACGTACGCGTTTTTAGCCAGTGGAGCATTTTCAGACTCCCCAATCCTATTGCATTTTTTCTCCTTGGTAGAAGTTGGCACAGCCGCCCGTGCCTGTAAGCGGAACAGAAACTGTTTATATGTCTATTGGCACATGGCCACCTCTGCAAACAATATCCACTATTTGAAATAAAAGTGAAATATCCCAGAGAACTTTAAAGCAAGTCTGCGCTTAATGCATACATCAAAAAAATACGACCACCTCATTGTCTATTATTACCGTACTTCTTTCTCACGGCTTATATCTGTTGTGCGATTTCTTGCCTACATGGGTGTTACCATTAGGTCTGTAATGTCAGTACTAGTAAAAATGTTGTGCATTATTTTATGCTCTCTGCACAGTGGAACACTTATCTTAAGGTGGTAAAACCAAAAAACAGTTCACACTGCTCCTACAAAAGTCCCAGCAGCATTAAAGTGTTCTGAAATGCAGCATTTCTTCTCTAAAAGATTCCTTACAGCTTTAAACTTACTAATCACAAAAAATGTAGCAGAACAGCATTCAAACAGTTAAACACACCACTTTGCTCGGCACTGGAATGCTCCTTCGGCTTATTATCCACATCCGAAGAGGAGATGACATCTTTTGTTTATATTCCTCTGTTACACTGTGTGTAACAACTGAAAACAAGCGATCTCCGCTTCAAGCATGCACACAGTTCAGAAGAGCTCACTAGAAGATTTTAATATATAATAAAAATCAGCTTGAATAAAATGCAATAGCAGCTTTCAGAGCAGACAAACTGTACTTTGGGAACTTGTAATTTGTAAATGGACAATACTACTTGTGCACAAAAGCAAATATACGGTAACTGTATGGGTACTAGAAAAAACATTTTTATTGAATGTTATGTCAGAGTTTCAGACCACTTAATTACTATTTCCCCTCCAGGCTGGCTATTGCTGGTGGCCAAATTACTCTGTTTTTAAAGTAATTTGGGCTTCATCTTTTGCACTGCTGTGCAAAACCTCAGGACAGCTTATCGCACTAAGCTCATCCAAGTCAAAAAGGCAGAGTATGACGTGTACATTACTCAGGCATGCAATGTGGGATCTACCCAGAAGTCCTTTGCGATCTACAGAATGGGCACTGCTGCTCTAGATAGTCCAGAGGCTTCCCTGGCCTTCTTACTCCCTTTCTTTTCTGCTCTGCTACCCTCTGATGATATTAGATATTAAAAGTGAACCTGTAGTGAAAAAGTGCCCTTAGTGGGTACTTGCCTCAGGAGGGGGAAGCCTCCTGATCCTATTGCTTCCACCATCCTCCACAATAGAGGGGATCCAGCGCTGGGACCCCAAAGATCTCGTTGTTGGCCTGCGCACTAGCGAGCTCGGGCTCAGGGGGAAACGACCTCATGTTTGCTCAGTAGGGAGGACCAGATCAGGCTAGGCTACTTCCGCTACTGTGCCTTTGCGCAGCGGCGATGTACTTTTTTTGTTTTTGTCTGGGGGTCCCAACACAGGCTCAGGCTGGCAGAGGAGGATGGGAGCAACCTCATTAGTATCCAGAGGCTTTCACCTCCCGAGGTAAGTATCCCCCCGCAGGCACTTTTTTCCTTACTAAGGTCCTTTAAAGCTGAATATTGTTTGCAGCTGTGCTCCCCTCTGTGCATGAGCAGAGGCACAAGGTATGAACCATGCCTGTGTAGTGGCACAGCTTTTTTTTTTTGAATCAGAGAAGTCTCTCCCTCTACTGATTCAATTTAAAGGACAACTGAAGAGAGAGGTATATGGAGGCTGCCATGCTTATTTCCTTTTAAGCAATACCTGTTGCCTGGCTGTCCTGCTGATCCTCCGCTCTAATACTTTCAGCCATAGACCCTGAAAATGCATGCAGCAGATCAGGTGTTTCTGACATTGCTACCAGGGAACTGGTATTGTTTAAAAGGAAATAAACATGGCAGCTTTCATATAGTCTTCTCACTTCAGCTGCCCTTTAAGTCACTGGCCCAGAAAGAGCATGCAGATCAATCGCTTTAACTCTGCTCTGACTCCTCTAGCTGCATGCTTGCTGCAGGTGTGTGACTCGAAAACAACTAAAAGCAAAAAGCTCAGCATGACAGCCATGCAACTGGCATTTCTTATAAAGGAATGAAGAGGTCAGCCTTCGCATTCCTTTCACTTCGGTGTTCCTTTTAAAACTGAACCAATTACATTTTCCTGTAATTTCCACTGCAGGCAATTTTCCTGGCCACCCTGGTGGGCAGTGCACAGCCTGCTGGGAGTACATGCACAACACGCCCCTGCAGATACTTGATGCCTGGCGGACGTAAACACTTAAACGCTCTTGGGCGGCTTTCAGCCCTGGTAAATGCCCAACAATACAAGTCGAGTCACGATGATCAAAGTGACATTAGTACGCAAGTAAAAGTGTAATTTGCTGAAGAAAACATATTCTTCTTCCACTAGCTGTACAGCGAACGCCGATATTTCCTACCGCTGCTTCTGCAGTATGTCGCCTCCATTAGCAGCCTTAAGACATTTCACGAGCAGCGCTGCTATTTGTTTTTTTCAAAAAACAACTTGGGCTCGTGTAACGCCCTCGCCAGCTGCTGGAGACATTATTTTAATGATCTGCAGATAACGAGCAATGGATTTCCTTTGTAGATCGAGCAGCTTGCCTTGACAAAGTCCATTTCTGTCTCCGGGCCCTGCAAGCACACATCCTACTTAATAAGCCATGTGTGATCTCCTCCTGCACACGCAGCTCTGCACCGGGCCCAATTCCCTCTGCTGGGACCTGGCTTGTTTATTTCTGCCCGTAGATTGAGTTAACCGAGAAGAAATAAACTATTATTAGGTTGGAACCGGCCTGGGAGATCCAGAGTTTGCACTCTTGATGGCATCTCTCTGATCTGGGCATTCTAGCATTGCAGCAAGATGTTGTACAGGCAAGCTGGGGAGGACAACGTGGTTTTCCGGTAACCGCACACATCGAGATTGAATAAAATAACATGCATGGACATACAACCAGGGAAGCATCTATAGCTAATATTGTTCTAGGCAGTGTCTATATTCAACAAGATTTCCCACAAGCTCCTTCCTGTTATCATCTACTATGGTAGGAAAATATGCGTTTGCAAGAAATATTTGCAGTCTTCCAAAGTTGTTTTTTTCCCTTCCAGCTCTTCTGCTCTCCCTCTAATGAGGTACACAGATCATTATTAAAGTGACACAGTTTACTCTGAATCTGATCACAGAGAGAAATACTGGTATGTCTCATGGCCAATCCAGGGCTGTGGAGTTGAGGAGTCTAAGCAATTTTTGGGTATCTGGAGTTGGAGTCAGAGTAGGTGGTTTCTATAAACTGAGGAATCGGTATTTTTGCACTAACTCCACAGCCCTGGTAAGTATTAGACTAGTCAGAGTAGGAGCAATTTTGGGTACCTGGAGTCGGAGGCTTTATAAACTGAGGAGTTGGATGATTTTTGTACCGACTCCACAGTAGTGATGTGGCGAAGATGAAATTTTCGGTTCGCGAACACTAATTTCCCACAAAAGTTCGTGAACAGACGAACCACCATAAACTACAATGGGCAGGCACATTTTAAAACCTATAGGGACTGTTTCTGGCCACAAAAAGTGATGGAAAAGTTTTTTTCAAGGGGCCGAACACCTAGATCAGTGGTCCTCAAACTAAGGCCCGTGGGCCAAATGTGGCCCTCTGAGACTTTACCGGCCCCCCACACACAAAATGTATTATAGATGCAGTCAGCTACATCTTTAAATATTGGTGGACCGCATATAGAATGAAGCCAGAAAGCAGTAATTCGCTGGTTTCCAATCAAATTCCACATCAGGTGACACTGGTGTTGTCCAATTGGACTGCAGGTTGTCACCTGGGTATGCTTCACTGTTTGGCCCGCAAAGACTTCTACATCATTTTATGTATACTCCGGCCCCCCAGCAGTCTGAAGTATGTTGACCCGGCCCTCGACCCAAAACGTTTGGGGACCCCTGACCTAGATCATGGCATGCCTAAGGGGGTGAATTACAAAAGTCCCACCAAAAAGTATGCAGTTGACGCAGAGTCTTGTTTTAATCTCTAAAGGGCAGAAGTCACAGTACATTCATAAATTTGTAGAATGAAGTGCTTTAAAACATCCGGCGTGCGTACACGGCGATAAGGTAGTGTAAGAATTATGTTGACACACTGAAAGAAGAAACACTGCATTTAACACACCGCAAACAACGCAAACAACCGCAAAGAGCTTTAGTGATAACGTCAGGTAAGCAAATCATTGTTTTTACTAGTTGACACCTCCAGGACATAAATGTTAATCCTCTTGGTGGCAGCCTGTGTAGTGCCGTGTAGTGGCTGCTGTGCTTGTGCGCACATTCGCGGGAGTGCAGGTGATCGCGTTTTTCCAGCCCCTACAGTCTGGCTGAGGTAGTTCAATGACAGTTAAGTGACCAAAAAAAAACACAGATTCTGCACTGAGGCCATATACAGGGGGCAGTAGTGGCTATTAGATGCCAGTCAGGGCCGGCGCTACCATAGAGGCAAAGGAGGCAGCTGCCCTAGGGCCCCAGAGCTTGCAGGGGCCCCCAGTGGCTACAAGAGGAAAAAAAATTTCAAATCGACCTTAAAGTTTTTAAGAAAATCGATTTTACAGTTTCAAAGGAAAAAAAATACACATTTAAAAACCAGCCGACTTTAATGGTTAATAGCAAATCCACCTTAAATTCTAGAAACCCTAAATTTGCAGGATATGTTAAGGAGATCATTGGGAATAAGAGGAAAAAACAAAACAATTTTTCAAAAAGACCTTCTAGTTTTTGAGAAAATCGATTTTAAAGTTTCGAAGGAATAAAGTATACTTTTAAATGCGGTAAATGTCACTTTTAGTACCTAACAGTAGTGTAATTTTACATGTATCAAAAGAAAGAGCAATACTCTTCCTGACGGAGTTTCCAGGGGGTCCATACGCAGCTTTGGCCAGGGATCGCTATACAGCCGCAATATGGCTGTATGAAGATCCCTGGCATTTTTTTCCTATTTTCCCAATATTTTTTTTTTATGTTTAGAGTGTGGGAATTTTTTTTTTTTAATTATGTGGGGTCTCCCCTCCTGAAACTTTTTAACCCCTTGTTCCCCATGCAGGCTGGGGTAGCCAGAATGTGGAGCTCTGACCGATTGGGGCTTCAAACCCTGACTATACCAGCTGCAAAAAAGGTCCCTTAAAGTGAACCTCCGGACTAAAAATCGACTCAGCAGCACTGAAAAGGCTTGGTGTTTCTTTAACAGTTTCACAGCATCAGAACTTTGTTTCTCTTATACAAGCCTTATTTTTAGCTGCACAGAAGAAAACTGCCCGGGCTTTTTTCCCCTGATGCTGTGCAAAGCATGATGGGATATCTGATGTTGTTGTTCTCGTTCTGCTGTTTTGGTGCAAATTTGTTTGTTTTTTTATTTTGAATTTGAGATTTGAAGTCTAGTGGGTGCAGCTAGGAGGGGTTATCAGGACACAGGACAGTTGGAACTGTGTCTTATGCTCCCTGTCACCTCCTTTCAACCAAAAAGATGGCTGCCCCCATGACAAAGATGGCAGCCCCCATAAATCACAAACATTTGCCTGTTCTTTTAAAACAGGGTGGGTAAGAGATTATATTACCTATCTATTCTAATTAACATAACTAGTGTAACATAATGACAGTATGTTTGTTTAGGCTGAAGTTCCCCTTTAATGTCGATTTTTGCTCCGGGGTATCTGTTGGGGGGGGGCCCCCAGGTTTATTTTGCCCTGAGGCCCCATTGTTGCTTAAACTGGCCCTGATGCCAGTAGTTGTGGTGAAGGATTATTGGGTTATGGTCGGTGCACTACCAGGATGAGCAGACCTGTCTCCAAAAGCTAATGTGTGTACTGGACACAGGATTGCAATATAACAATAGCAAGGAAAAAAAAAAAAAAAAAAACCCTCAGAAGTGTGAACTACTGTAGCACTATGCACTGACTGCACCTGTCTGCAACTGCTAAAGTGAACTGTGTGGACATACTGATCAATATCACAAGATCAAACAAAACCTTTAAGGTGGCCATACATGGTACAATTTTTCATTTTTTTCCGATTAGATAATTTAGTTTGATTATTCCGTTAAATCAAATATAAAGATTTTTCCAGCATGTCCGATCAGATTTTTCTCGAAAAAAAAACGGGCTAACCGTTCTAATTTCTTAATAAAAAAAAAAAAATATTTTCAACTTTCATTCGATTTGATAATTTAGATCGAATAAACGGGAAAATCGAACGTTTTTATTGTATCGTGTATGGGCACCATCAGACGGGCTCTGGGGTTATGTAGATGGTGAATTGGTATTGTGGCAGCAAAAAACTCCACTGGGGACACAGAACACAGGCCTAACTAACGCTTTCCCTATCTGCAGCACACTCTCCCTGATCTGCCTAGCACAAGACTGCAAAATGGCTGCTGTGCTGGATTTCTGATAGGTGGGGGGTGGTCCAGGTGGGAGGGAAAGCTGATTGTCTGCCATGTGTCTGCTGACTCTGGGGTGAAGGGTCAAAGTTTGGCTCCATTATAATATATAGGGGGCGGGTCGAATGCGAAAATGCATTTTCGCTCTGAATTATTCGCCGGCAGAACAGTTCAGGCCTTCTCTACTCCACAGCCCTGGGTCAATCTGCCCATACATTGCATGATGTATAGGCACCTTTTCCAATTGTGTTTTCCCACCTTGGAAGGTTACAGTCTTCCAACATCCACATCCACTTCTTTCCCTGTAAACATCAGCGAGTGCTGATCTGTATCTACAAGGGACACAGCTCCCGACTCTATTTGCATGCATAGGCTTTTTTTTTTCTGCTTTGCTACTTTTTTATTTTCTCTTTTTCCACTCTACTGCACTTTGTATTGCTCTAGCTTTTATACATTCTCTGCAGACTGCTCGCCTCTTTTCAAAACACCAAAGCAGTGTTCACGCTTAACATAGTAGATGGTCTGTGCAAGCATGATCTACACGCTTTAATCTGCACTGTGATCCTCATACAGACATGCTTACTTGGCTTGGCCAAGCAGCATGAGCTGCTCAGCGGTGAAGCAAGGGGAGAGAGGTACAGGAGGACTACTGCTGAAACTAGCAACTGCAATTTTCCAGAGCTCCAGATTATGTGAGAATAGATGAAGCATCAGTTACACATCTGTGATCCACAACAGAAGAGGTAGGCAAGGTGCCAACCCAAAATGCAATGAAGACTTTGATGTGCCAAGTACACAGACAAGGCAGTGATACACAGCAATAGGATACCAGCCTTACAGCCATTTCATGGTGATCCTGCTTCTTCAGAGACCAATAATATGGCGATACTGGTCTCTGAAGAAGCGGAATCTCTGTGAAATAGCTATAAGGCTGGTATCCTATTGCTGTGTATCATTGAGTGGTGGTTAAGGGTGATGGTATATACCTGTAAGGAATTCTAAGCATAAGTATATACACTGTCAGCCATCTTGTCTCCTGTAGCCATCTTAAGATTCATGTATAATATACTGAGCTTCTAATCATTACCTAAGTCTCTGGCTACAGATTAAAGAATGTACCTTTCATGCACCACTTCATTCTCACTTCTGCTTTTCTGTGCTTTTTCTGTCCATCTCTCTGGGCCTACAGGAAATTCTTAACCGCATCGGCCGAATGAAACTGAGAATGACTTTGAGTGTATCACCCTAACTGTCAATGCCACCTGCAAGATAGGTCATATGTTTATGTGGGGATATTCCTAACATGTAACTGGGTGAAAGGTTCTTTTCCTATTGAGTCTGCGCAATCATTGAAATCTGTGTATAAAAGTAAACCCTGTCTGAATACAAATTGATCTGTTTATCAACTGCAAAACTTGTCTTTGTGTCTTCATTGTAGTTGATCAGATTCAATGCTAGTACTAGCTAGAAATCACAGAGCATTATTTCTAGGTCATCCCTGATGGTGAATTGGGTCTGAAAACTGACCAATCCTTTCAATACCCTAAGAAAAAAGCACAGACAACAGGAGCCCAAGTGGTGCAGTACGTCACAAAGGTTGTGGGTGTCTGTGAGAACAAAGGAAAAATACTCACAAAGGTGGGATGCACAAGGGCAACCGACTGTTATCAGCAGGTGGAAATGTACAACTCCGACTCAACTCAGGTTATCAGGGGACCTGGAGATGGTCGCTCTCTTGGAAAAGGCACATACACTGATAGCCTACATGGTAAGAAACCACTCACGGTCAGGTGTAGAACACCCTTCGGCGGGGAATTAAGGCACAGGGTAAGGTGAAGAGGCGCCCAATATACAATATATTAAAAAACCCAATAAAATAGAAAACATGAGGTGGCTTACCTCAAGGATGACAAATTCATAAGAAAATAAATTGTATTACTACAAAGCACAGGCAGCGTGTTTCGTGGGCACTCGTCCACTTCCTTAGGTGAAATAAAGTGCCACTAGATGCTGGTAGTCGCATTCAGGGCGCCTCTCTGTGTATCACTGCCTTGTCTGTGTACTTTGCACATCAAAGTCTACATTGCATTTTGGATTGGTGCCTTGCCTGTCTCTTCTGTTGTGGATACAATTTGTGCCTTCAGCAAGTGCACAGTGCACCAAAAAGGAGCTGCGATATACACATATTATCCTGCCTGCAATTGGTGCCAACTCTATCTCTCACCCTATACATCGGTGATCCGTTACTTGCTCATCTAGTCTGATCATTTCCCACTGTAAACCATTCCATTTCCTCCCCATAATGCATGCTACAGCCAGGTACCGACATATGGCTTCTGCCAAACACTCATTTGTCGTGGTTTTGGTCGACACTCTGCCTGCAGCCAGTAGCAATCATTCATGCAGCTAAAGCGAACAAAATTTTGGGATGCATTAAAAGGGAAATAAAAACTCGAGATGCTAGCATAATATTGCCCCTGTTTAACTCTCTAGTAAGGCCACATCTGGAATATGGAATTCAGTTCTGGGCATCACATTACAGGAAAGATATTGCAGTTTTAGAGCAGGTGCAGAGACGAGCTACAAAATTGATACGTGGGATGGAAGGTCTTGCTTACCAAGAAAGGTTAGATAAACTGGGTTTATTTAGTCTAGAGAAAAGACGCCTTAGAGGGGATCTAATTAACATGTATAAATACATCAGAGGGCAATATAATAGCTTGGCGGATGAGCTTTTTGTCCCTAGGCCTTCTCAAAGGACTAGAGGACATGAGCTGCGCATGGAGGAAAAACGTTTTAGCCATTTATTTAGGAAAGGGTTCTTTACAGTAAGAGTGATTAAGATGTGGAATGCATTGCCACAGGAAGTCGTTATGGCAAACTCTATACCTGCATTTAAAGGGGGCTTAGATGCTTTCCTTGCGTTGAAAGACATCCATGGCTACAATTACTAGGTTATGCCTAATGATGTTGATCCAGGGATTTTATCTGATTGCCATCTGGAGTCAGGAAGGAATTTTTCCCTTTTGGGGCTAATTGGACCATGCCTTGTGGGGTTTTTTTTCGCCTTCCTCTGGATCAACAGCGGTATGTGGGGGACGGGCTGGAGTTGAACTGGTTGAACTCGATGGACGTATGTCTTTTTTCAACCAAAATAACTATGTAACTATGTAACTATGTAACTTCTGGCTCAGCCAAACTGCATGTACTGTTATGTGTAAAAGGGTAGGGCAAGGGGAAGTAGGAGATTGCCTGCAGAGGTGTAGAGACAATGCTGTTGGCTAAACATATCTATTTTATCTCTTTCTGCCTATACACATTGCGTGGAGAAGATGGGGGATCCCTGTACAGATATCAAACCGCTAGCGGATTTTGACGTGTTTTTTCTTATTATTATGAAGCGTTTTGCGGTTTTGTGTAGCATTTTTACTTAAAGTGAAGCGTTTTTGGCAGCATTTTTGTGTAGCAGATTACAGATATTGTTACAGTAAAGCTGTTACTTAACAGCTACTGTAACAAAAACGCCTGGAAAACCGCTCTGATCTGGCATTTTTTCAAGCGTTTTGCGTCTTTCCTAGACTGAACATTGGAGGCAGAAACGCCTCCGAAATCCCAAAAATGCTGCAGCCCGGGAGTATGCGTTTCTGCAAAATGCCTACCGCTCTGGTGTGACCAGTCCATTGAAATACATTACCCAAGCGTTTCCACATCTGCAAGCGGTTCTAAAAACGCTACCAAAACCGCTTGGTGTGCACTAGGCCTCAGATGTGATGTGCTGACGATAGGCCACTTATACATAATTCACATAGTAGTGATATAACCATGTTAATGAATAACTGGATGCCTCAATAATCCTTTCACTTCAGTTCTTTAAAGTGGACTTGCACAGGACAGAAGAACTGAGAAATGCACCCTGAATGTATTTAGAGAGTTTAGCCTGTCTAATGCCCTATCATCTGTGACAAACCACAACTGTAGTTTTACCTCAGCTGTGTCAGCTGTCCGCCTCGGCAGAGCAGCTGATTTGTAAACAAAGGATGGTAACTATGTCTGCTTCCATGAAAGCAGGAAGTAGACACTGCGGATTTATTGCAATATTTCTATTAGCTGAAGCAGAAATGTTTTTTTCTTTAAAAAAGGCTGTTGCTTACCTTTTAGAGCAGAGAGGAAGTTCTGAGTTCTGACCAGCTTTAAAGTGAACCCGAGGTGAGAGCAATATGAAGGCTGCCATATGTATTGCCCTTTAAGCAATACTAGATGCCTGGCTATCCTGCTGATCCTCTGCCTCTAATTTAGCCATCGACCCTGAACAAGCATGCAGCAGATCAGATGTTTCTGACATTGTTCGATCTGACAAGATTAGCTGCATGCTTGGTTCTGGTATTATTCACACACTACTGCAGCCAAATAGATCAGCAGGGCTGCTGGGCAACTAGTATTGTTTAAAAGGAGCAATATGGGTGAAAGAGGCGCGCTGGTGTGTATACAATTCTTTAAAAACAAATAAAAACGAAAGAAGGGAGGTAGCTTACCTCAAATAACAAAATCTTTGTAACAACAAAAGATTTTTTATTAAGCACAGGCAACGCGTTTCACGGGTCTAAGCTCGCTTCCTCAGGCCAATAACAGTGCCAGATGGAAAAACCTCATTAGCATAGGGAGCCTCTCTGTTTAAAACGAAATACATATGGCAGCCTCCATATTACCCCGAGGTGGGTTCACTTTAAGGCACACTGACTGCAGATAAAACCAAATATTCAGCCGGGGGCTTTCAGATGTCTTTAGCTATTATTTCGACAGCCTTATTAGGGCTTTGGGTTGACCGAGTAGCAGATCACTTATCCTTTAAGGTGGCCACACACCATACAATTATTTAAATATCTGTTCAATTTAAGAATTGCAATCAACTTTTCTGACTGATTGTAACATTTCAAAAATATGACCAATGTACTACACACCTATGTTCAATTTTTCCCCAATTATGATAAAAATGATTGGAAACTCTGAGAAAATTGCTTGGGTGTGTATATTAATAAATTGACAATCTAACACACCATAAAATCTTTAGAGAAATTGAAGAAAAATATCTTGCATTCCGGATAGATAAAAATCGGAAAAAAACGGGAAATCCGATCGGCTTTTTCAGTCGAATGAAAAAAAAGCTTTCGATTTTTTCGGGAGATCCGATCATTTTTATCGAATTGCCGCAAAATTGGATCATTTTATTGTATTGTGTATGGCCACCTTTAAGTAACAATTTCTCCATCTTCTACATGTAGTCTGCCTCCACTAGACGCCCTCCAATGGAGCCCTGCTCTAAATTAGGAAATCATCATAGAGCAATTTCTGAGTCACGCTGCTAAACAATGATGCCTTAGGCATTTGTGTTTTCATATAAACACAGCCTTGCCTATAGTAATAGGCAGATGGGTTTCATTATGTGAGCAGACATTTAGTAATACAGAGCATAGCGATGTACCAACACACCAGGAGTGTTAATATATGCGTATACTTCATAATGTGCAGTGTGATGAAGGAAACACAGATGTGTCGGAATTCTGTATTGTTGAGGTTCACACGTGATCCTAACACACATCACCACCATTCTGCGGGAATTGCAGCCTGTATTTACATGAACATAGGCATAAAAATGACATGCCCGTGTCAGGTTGTATGATCCAATATAAATAAACCATTCATCAAGCCCCCTTGCCCAAAAGTCACCATTCCGGCATCAATGATGCTGTCAGAAAAGATCAGTTTTGGTGCTGGAGCAATAGGCAACAGATCCTCCATTCATTTGAAAAGAGCATTGAAGATGGGTGCATCATTGCATAGCATACACTGAAAAAACCCACTGATAGTAGATTAGTAAGGTTACCAATATTCTACTATTGGTTTCCCTAACCTTAAAGGGACACTTAAGTCAAACAAAAAAAAAAAAAAAAAAAAAAAAAAGAGTTTTACTCACCTAGGGCTTCCAATAGCCCCCTGCAGCTGTCCAGTGCCCTCGCCGTCTCCCTCCGATCCTCCTGGCCCCGCCGGCAGCCACTTCCTGTTTCGGTGACAGGAGCTGACAGGCTGGGGACGCGAGTGATTCTTCGCGATCCCAGACACATTAGCACCCTCTATGCTGCTATATGGTATATGATATATGCTATAGCAACATAGATGGCTCTATTGTGGCCAGGAACGCGAAGAATCACTCGCGTCCCCAGCCTGTCAGCTCCTGTCACCGAAACAGGAAGTGGTTGCCGGCGGGGCCAGGGGGATCGGAGGGAGACGGCGAGGGCACCGGACAGCTGCAGGGGGCTATTGGAAGTCCCAGGAGAGTAAAACTCATTTTTTTTGTTTGACTTAAGTGTCCCTTTAAGCCTAGTACACACCTTCAAATAGGATTGGTCAATTTTATCACCTTCATGTAGCATGAGGTTCAATAGATATTGAATACTATGAGCAGATTGTGTAGGTAAGCTCTCATATTACATGGAGGTGGTAACATTGGTCAGTGGTTGGCCAAGCAAAATTGAGTGCTGGCACCAGACTAACAGACTTTACTCTCAGACTAGCCTACTACTGATGCCCAACATCAACCCTTCCTATCTTTAGCTAACACTGACTAGTTGCACATCCTGACGCCCATGCTATAGTATAGCCGACTGTTCATTCCCAATCAGGCATTTCCTGTATCGAATTTACGGTGCTGAAACTAACCCCCAAGCACTCAACTATACTACAACTGAAATGCTTAAAGAGAAACCGTGACCAAGAATTGAACTACATCCCAATCAGTAGCTGATACTCCCTTTACCATGAGAAATCTTGTCCTTTGCTCAAACGGATCATCAGGGGGCTCTGTATGGCTGATATTGTGGTGAAACTCCTCCCACAGTGTGATGTCCTGACCATGGTGCTGACATCACACTGTGGGAGCCTTGTTGCATTGTGGGAAATAACAGCTGTCTCCAACTGCCAAAAAAGCAAGAAGCAGCCATTTCCAGTGACATCACCTGCCAGCTGTAAAAAATTTCACCATATGATAAAGGTCAGAATGTAAATTGGGAGAGAAAAGATTTTACAATGGGCAAACACTGACTAAATCATTTATACATACATATTGTAAAAACTAAGCACTTTTGTTCATTAGATGATTTTCACTGGAGTTCCTCTTTAAAGAAAACCTGTACTGAAAAAAGTTCCCCTGGGGGGTACTCACCTCAGTAGGGGGAAGCCTCTGGACCCTATCAAGGCTTCCCCCGTCCTACTGTGTCCCATGGCAAACTCGCTGCAGCACCCGAAATGCAAAGGCAACAAACCAGACAGCCTGTGCAATATTTACCTTTTCGGGCGGGGGCGCTGTTCCGGCTCTTCTGATGGAGATAGGCGAAAATAGCAGATCTCCATTGGGTCCGCTCTACTGCGCAGTTTTTGCCTATCTCCGTGAGAAGAGCGGATACTGCACCTGCATTGGAGGCAAAAGGTAAATATTTACTTCGCCGCCTCTCCGGGAGGAGTTTCTCCGCCACCGTGGGACTGAGGAGGACAGGGGAAGCCTCAATAGGAACCGGAGGCTTCCCCCACCCGAGGTGAGTACCCCCCAGGGGAGTTTTTTCCATTACAGATTTTCTTTAAGAGAACAGTTATACCTACAGTATGAGGTGCCCAGTTCATACACCAGGAGAGGCCTGTATATACTTCCAACATAGATCAACTGAAACCTGAATCATTTAATGATTTTGAGCACATTCACTGTGTGAAGGTGTCTGTAAGCTGATGCCTGCCAACATCTCTAGCACTCAGATATGCTGGAAATACATGGCTGATCGCTATTACTTTGTACCTCCACAGGCTCCAAGCAGCACCCTCACACCTGTTTTCATCCTCCCCCTCTCCATAAAGCTGAGCAGAAAAGGCAGGTCAGCAGAGAGATGAACATGTTTGTATAGGGAAAAACCACAGGAAATGATCAAGAATAATTATTTTGAATGACCATTACTGCAAATATGTACATGGCTCAACTGTATTCTTACCCCTGCTCATCACGTTACCAACTTATGCTAAATCTGACACTCAAAAGCTTTATAAGGCATTTTCAATAATAATGTAAAAGCTGCAATTTATTAGCAAAATGCCTGGACAAAAATGAAAAAAAAAACCACAATAACAAAACAGGAAGAGAGTCCTGGACCTTGATATGGGTAGTTTAGACAAAACAACATTTATATTTCGCTTTTCTCCTGGCAGACTCAAAGCACTTGAGCTGCAGCCACTATGACACACTCAGTAGGCAGTAGCAGTGTTGCCCAAGAACACCTTACTGAACAGGAAGAGATTCAAACCCCGGTCTCCCGTGTCAGAGGCAGAGGCCTTCACCATTATACTATCCAGCCACTGCCATTACTACTCAAAAGAACTTCATTCAGTCCATATAACCAAAAGGTGCAGTATAATCTAAAATGTCTCAAAGCCATAAAAGCTCTTAGAACAATCAAGACCTGACTAGCCCTACCTGCAAATGACCACAAGTATCAAACTATCTGCAACCCAAAAAAAGTAGGAAGAGAACAATAGAAAAATGCTAAAAATAATATTTGTGGCCGCTCGATCTATTGGCGCAACAGTTCACATGGTCTAGACCTCACATAATACATAATGAAGGACAGGGAAAGAAGGTGAGGGGGGGGGGGGGGGGAGGGGGGAGTATCGTTTTTGTGGAGTTTTTGTGAAATGTGGTGGAGGTACATAGCTGAGGTGAACTACTCACATGGTTCAAGTTGCCTCCGGGCAACTCCTAGGAAGGCCTCGGAAGATTGTTTTCTGACAACTGGACCACCTATTTTCTTGTGTCTCCATTTGTGTCTGGAAAGGACAACTAGAGAGGTTCTTATTTTGCATTTTTTTGCAGCTTGTCAGATTTTGTAAGCACATGATCAAGAAAAACAAAACTTGTTGCGAGTTAATGAAGTCTGTAATCAGTATACTGTTTTTGGGAAGCCAGGTTTTACCCCTGTGATATTACCTTTTAATAATTGTATTATTGGTACTTGAACCGCTAACCTTGTGATTAGCAGGCAGTGACATTTACCCTCTGGACCATCTCATCCACCTATAATTGTATTATTGGATGCTACTTGTCGCAACTAGTTTTGGCTTTATTTTTATTCCTTTGCGTGGTCATCCTCTACACACCCTCACTCACTTTCAGTTGCTTTTCTCATTGTCATTTTGTATAACTTTCTGTATAAAATGAACACCTTTCATATTGGCTAATATACTGCGAGGAAGTGGTCATACCACGATACACATACCGAGTTATGGATTAGTTAAGGGTTAGATGCCGGCCTGTTGGAGGGGCTGTAAATTAGTAGGACAGAAAGGGGAAATAGTATTTTACAAGAAGGTTACAGTACGCTTAACAGTGTCCATTACAACGCAACATGTCAGTGTGAAAGTATCCTTAGGCCGCTTTCACACTGGTGCCTTGTCCTGTTTTTACCGCAGGCCAACGCTAAGCCAATGAAAGTCTATGGGGCCTTGCACCCCAACGCGATGCGGTGGAAGTGATGAAATCGCTGCAACCCCCAACACGAGTGCCTACCTATGTTACCATCGACTTGCACGGTGACGTTTGGCAAACTGGAAGTCTTGGAAGTCTATGCTGAAGCCTCTATTTTTAAACATTCGCATTTGGTAGTTTTGCGGCATTCATGTGCTTAAAGTGAACCAGTGTGTATTGATAAAAAAAAATGCTTAAAGTGAACCAGAGACAAAGCACCCTCATGTATTTTACAATGTATATCAGCGGGAACATTAGAGAAAAGACCCACCCTGCTCTCTGTTTCATCCTTCACTGCTCAGTCTGCCTGTTATCAGCCCTGATAAAATCCCTGAGTGAGCATTCAGTCTGGCTTTTGCTCAGGAATCATTATAGCCGAGTCTGTTTTCTCTAATGTCTTTTTAAGCCCAAGCCTGCCCCCTTGTGGCTCTGCTATAATGACTCCTGAGCAAAGCCAGACTGAATGCTCAGTCGGGGATTTCATCAGGGCTGATAACAAGCAGGCTGAGCAGTGAAAAATGTAACAGAACAGGGTAGGTGTTTCTCTAATGTTCCCACTGATATATATGGTAAAATACATGAGGGTGCTTCGTCTCTGGTTCACTTTAAGCATTTTTTTTTATCAATACACTTTCATGCAATTCGTCTCTTCAGGTGCAGGAAGTGAGCGCTAGAGACCTTCCTGCTTGGCCTGATGCCATAATGGGAATTACCGCATATTAACGGGGATTACCATGTATTAATCTTCAAAGGCCTTTGTTTGATGTTGCGGTGCAATGGGGGCACCAGATTGCAGTGTGGAGCCGGCCTTAAGGTTAGAGATAGTTTACAGGGTTAAGGAAGGGCTACGCTCAGGAGCAGCGTGATGGCTAAGGTTGTTAGTGCTAAACTTCAGGTTAAAGGGCCTACATAGTGGTAGGAAAGTGATTATAACTAAATAGTTACAATTCATGTCTGGGATAATTAGCACTGACTGGCCATAGCACACTGGCAATTCCCTATGTCACAAAACACCTTGTACTAGGGAATTGCTTATATGCCTTTACATTATGTTGCTCACTACTGTCAGTATTCCAGCTAGCAGAAGTACATTGCTCCCACTGCTAATGAGGCCAAAGTCAATAATGTATAGGCGGGCAGGCAATTCCCCCCAGCCATCAGGTCACTGAGCAGGTAATTGCCCATGTATAAGTGCCCCTGGGAGGAGGAAAGTACGTTGGTGTTAGGAATGTGTTTGGCATTAGGGGGTGGACCCTACAGTGGCCCAAGAATTAAATACTTGGCTTAATCTAGGCACCAGTACCTACAATATGTACATAGAGTGCCAATACGCCACCTCAGAGGGTTAGCCTGCATTAATGTGTTCATGTTCTCAGTGCACACTACAAAATGTCCTGTCATCTTGAAGCACCAGCTATGCTGACCGCAGTTTCCTGCCACTTCTTTCTCATGGGTTATTGTCTGAAGGCTGCCATTGTAGAGACTTGGGCTGCTACATTGCAGAAGCTGGCAAACAGGAGCAGGACATAGATTAATGGGATCCCAGCACAATTACCTGCCTGGAGGTCCATTAATATACTGCAGCCCTGTCGCAAAGGGCTTAACAGAGAGAGAAAAAACATAAAAAGAAAAAAAAATAATAAAAATTAATGTAAAGGTGGTGTAAATAATGAGTATTCTTTTTTACTGCCCAATGCAATGAAGCCTAGAATTCTCCTTAGAGTTAATGTACACTGACCTAGCTCATTACCTACTCTGTGTACTGCAGTAAAATTAATGTCGGTTCTTTCAATAATTCCTTTTTCAAGATTGGAAGCAAACATGGAGAAGTTGTTTAAAGAGAACCTGTACTGAGTAAAAATATTTAAAATAAACACACGAGGTAACTTCAAATGAACATTACATAGTTACCTTGCCATCAGTTCCTCTCAGAACCTCACCATTTTCTTCTGACAATAATCCCATCCAGTTCTGGCAATATTTTGTCAGATCTGAAATATATCAGTTGCTGTCAGTAAAATATCAGTTGCTGTCAGTTATAGCTGAGAGGAAAACTGATGTACCAGGTAATGTCCATGTTTCCCTATGGCTCAAGTGGGCGATGTTACAGTTTAACTGTGTGCTGACCAAAAAGCTGTTATGGGTAATGGCCATTTTCAAAATGGAGGCCGGAAAATTCCCTTGATCACAGTGAACAAACAGGATGCGAGACAGGAGAAAGACACTGAGGAGTAGACTACATGGAAGGTAAGTATGACTTGTGTATGCTTACTTTGACTTTTAATTTTCAGTTCAGGTTTTCTTTAAGGTAAACAGTTATAATAATTTTATTCAACAGATGAACCCTGATAAGTATCTGAAAAATCTGGATTTCCCTTGAAAAATTCAGATGGTGGGGCCAGAATTTGAATCCACGGGCCCATCGCTCCTTGTGTCAGCAGGCCAGGCTGAGGGTGGGCCCATCGCTCCTTGTGTCAGCAGGCCAGGCTGAGCCCATCGCTCCTTGTGTCAGCAGGCCAGGCTGAGGGTGGGCCCATCGCTCCTTGTGTCACTAGGCCAGGCTGAGGGTGTGCCCATCGCTCCTTATGTCACTAGGCCAGGCTGAGGGTGTGCCCATCGCTCCTTATGTCACTAGGCCAGGCTGAGCCCATCGCTCCTTGTGTCAGCAGGCCAGGCTGAGGCTGGGCCCATCGCTCCTTGTGTCACTAGGCCAGGCTGAGGGTGTGCCCATCGCTCCTTGTGTCACTAGGCCAGGCTGAGCCCATCGCTCCTTGTGTCAGCAGGCCAGGCTGAGGGTGGGCTCATCGCTCCTTGTGTCACTAGGCCAGGCTGAGGGTGTGCCCATCGCTCCTTGTGTCACTAGGCCAGGCTGAGGGTGTGCCCATCGCTCCTTGTGTCACTAGGCCAGGCTGAGGGTGTGCCCATTGCTCCTTGTATCAACCGGCCAGGCTGAGGGTGGGCCCATCACTCCTTGTGTCAGCAGGCCAGGCTGAGGGTGTGCCCATCGCTCTTTGTGTCACTAGGAGAGGCTGAGGGTGTGCCCATGTGTGCTTTGTGTGTACTAACCCTCAAACCCCCATGTGTGCAGCTACCAAACTCTCCTTCTGCCCCCCTTCCATATCTTGCAAAACAGTCACAGCGGAGCTTCATACTTCCCTCCTCTGTGTAGCCACCATGCAGCATCGCCTTGCGGCTCCCAATGCCTGTCATGTGACGGGAGCCGCAAGATAAGCTACATGATGGGTACACAAAGGAGTGGCCTGTCTCACCACTGAGAAGAGGTACAGTATAAAGTTCCTGCTGTTACTCTGCACCCCAGGTCCAAGAGTGTAGTGGGTTCTATTATGTCCCTGCATAAATACATACTTGACAAATCTTGCATACTTGACAATCTTGCCACCATGAAGCTGAAACTCAGTAGGTTTTTAAAGAGGAGCTGTTAGGTATAGGGTCTCAGAGAAAAAAAACATATCAGTAGCTAAATATTGGCTGTACTTACATTACACATGCATTTCACTGTCCACGTTTGGATTTCACAGAATTTTTATTTAGTATTTGCAGAGAATGAAGCTCCTGACAGCTCATGGCAGGTTCCATGTTTGTCTGTCTTGTATGAAGCCAATTGTGATGTAATATCCTCCCTTTCCTTGCTTCCTGATGATTCGACTCACAAAAAAGATCAGGATCAAAGATCCTAATGGTTCTTGATCCGGGCAACACTACTGTGCAGTGAATATTAATTAGCCATGTGGCTAGGAACAATAGCGGACTCACGCAGTATACTCTAACTGAACATGTGCCCTGTGAACAGCACATTGATATTTCAGTGCTGTGAGTTTAGGCTGCTGTTACAAGCGGCTGTAACATGAGCCTGTAACTTCCCACTGTGAAATCAGCCTTAGGGCGGCATAGGGAAATGAAGGGGAGGACCAAGGGAGTGCACTGGGGAAAAGAAGCAGCCCCAGAATGCTTTGCAGTATCTGTTATGCGTCCTGCTGGCCGCCTTAGGAGATTGGGAATAACAGCCTTGCTGTTCAGCAAACATCAAAGTAAGAGAGATTTTTAACTTCAGTATTGCCTTTTTGGCTTCCTTCTAAACGGTTTAACACAGGAGAATAGAGGTTTAAATTAGCTTTTGCAACCTGACAGTTACTCTTTAACATATTGTGGAATCCATGACAAAAAACATGGCTTCCAAAGCCTGCCCTAAAGTACCCTCAGCAGTGCATGTTTTGTGTCTATACTAATGCTTCAACTACTATAATTATAAACACACAAAGTACACAAAACATGCATGAAGTAGTGCAATAAAATTAGGAAGCACATTATAAATCGGTTTAATGTGAATGGCCACATTCAAAGCAATGGGTTGCGTGCTGCCAGGCAGTAATTTTTTCCTTAAGAACGCAACACGAGCAATGTGAATGGGACCTTACAATAACAGTAATAACAATAACATTTTGAACTAATATTTAAGAGTACAAAATACAATATTATGTAAAGAGCCATCAGAACAAAAATATTTGGCTACTTCATTGAATGAAAAAATAAATAAAAAGGATGCTTGGCTGTGAAATAACCATCTTACACAGCGCAAAAACTAAGAACAAACAGCATGATGTTCACATCAAGTTCTCAAGAAAAACAAACCTTAAATGTATTTAACATATTTTCTTGTGTCAAACAGGATACAGGGAGCACAAACTGGCAATTTGCAAGTAGTGGTGCTTGTGTGTAGGAGCTTGTGGACAGTGGCGCACCAATAAGGGGATGCAGAAGTTGCAACTGCACCCGGACCCTTGGGCCGGAGGGGCCCACTAGGTGCTTTGCTGCTAATGATCTCACCTCTATATGTCCTCTGACTTGTGGTCATTATTAGCACCCATTACATCTCTGACACTGTGGCTGTCCTTCAGGGGCTTTGTTCCACCATATCAATCGTTATATATAGAGTGCTTAACCTCCCTGGCGGTATGATTATTTCCAGATTTTTCAAAAAGCGGTGCAATTTTTTCACAAGCTTTCAGACCCTAAAAACCATACCGCTTGATAGATCTGCAGCAACCCTGCACATTCCACACCTCCAATGGGTCAAACTCGGGATTACTGCTCAGAGCTGCGGATTTCCGTCCGAGCCTGACTCGGGGTTACCGCTAGGGAGGTTAAAGTGGTTCAATGTAAAAACGCGCTGCTCATGGAGAAGCATGTGATAGCTTGATCAGGTGCCTTTTTTCAGGCTCTGATTTGCTGGTCGGGGTCATGAGCTAGCAGGTAGTGATCTGAGCAAATCACCTTAAGTGTCAGAGCAACGGTTACTGATACTGCCCCACAGAATGCTCCCACACATATGCAAACACACATCAGCTGAAAGCATTTATACATATACATTCATGAGGCGGTGTATCACCTATAGTCGGTCAGGGAATTGCAGGTAACATAGGTTGAGGCTGTATGCAAGTAGCACATACACACACACAGAGTGTGTGTGTGTGTGTGTGTGTGTGTGTGTGTGTGTGTGTGTGTGTGTGTACACACACTTACTTACTTACATCTCCCAGCATCCGCACAAATAGATGGATATTACCTATACATATACATGTCTCCAAGGTGTATGTATGTATGTATGTATGTATGTATGTATGTATGTATGTATGTATGTATGTATGTATGTATGTATGTATGTATGTATGTATGTATGTATGTATGTATGTATGTATATATATATATATATATATATATATATATATATATATATATATATTTTATTCCCTCCCCTGCAGGGAATACATAGCACTGCATAGAGAGAATTTCCCTCTTTCCCGATCATAGAAAGACCCACATCCCCTCCCCTCTTCCAGCTGAGATTAGGTAATAGAATTTTCTTCATCCTTTCTGTATGCTGGAACGCCACGATAAGGTGATAATCTCCCTGAGCCCATCACGCTTGTGATCCCAGGTGTTCAGCGCTGCCAGCTGCGTACACCTCAAAGGGCTCCTGAGTCATCCTGTCTGCACAGGAGAGGAACTGAGAAGGGGCTGCAGGACAGATGCTATCATTCAGCACCATGGACAGGGGTGACTGCACTATGTAACCAGGCAGCTTATCAGCACCATGGACAGGGCTGACTGCACTATGCAGAGCAGACACTATAGTTTAGCACTATGAACAGGGGTGACTGCAGGGCAGATGCCATCATTCAGCACCATGGACAGGTGTGACTGCAGGACAGATTCTATCATTCAGCACTGTGGACAGGGGTGACTGCACTATGTAACCAGGCAGCTTATCAGCACCATGGACAGAGGTGAGTGCACTATACAGGGCAGACACTATTGTTCAGCACCATGGACAGGGGTGATTGATATGTGCAGGACAGATGCTATTCAGCACCGTGGACAGGGGTGACTACACTATGCAGGACAGTATCATTCAGCACCATGGACAGGGGTGACTACGCTATGCAGGACAGTCTATCATTCAGCACCATGGACAGGGCTAACCACATTATGTGAACAGGAAGATTATCAAATGATCATGCAGCACAGTGTACAAATCTGTGTACAGCTATTGTACGCAGTACTGGCTTTATCTATATGTTGTGATCTATCAGTATATCTTCTAAATTCATGAGTTCCTGTCTGCACACTCGGCTCTGGAGGATTATGCTAACAGTATTATCAGATTGCCGCTGTGGGTGGCGGCCACGGCTGCAGTTTAAAGAGACAGTCTGCCAATGTGCATCAACTGAGCATATGTTTACGGTGTTTGATTGCACATTGTGCCCGTACTGATCGTAAACAAGCTGGAGCTCAGTTTTTACCTATTGAGGACACGTGATTTATACACCCCCCCCCCCCCCCCCCCCAGGCGATTTTTTACAATTCAGCACTTTGGCACTTTAACGATTTATTGCTCAGTCATACAACCAGGCACCCAAATGAAATTTACCTTCTTTTCTTGCCACAAGAGCATTTTTTGGTGGTATTTGATTGCTTCTGAGATGTTTTTGTAATTATTTACAACAAATTTTTCAATAAAAAAATCCTATTTTTTTTTTATTATTCCCCCCCCCCCCCCTTAAATTAGCCCCGACTATGATTAATACACTACCTCAGCCTATGTATTGGATTAGATTGTGAGTGACTCCAGGGGACAGTTAAAGTGGAGGTAAACTTTTACTCATTGCATAATTGTGTTCCTTTCATATAGTTTACAGGGCATTCCTCAAGCCAAATACTTTTTTATTTTGTTTTAATACTGTAATTCTCTATAAACTAAAAAAGCCTCCCCCACAGCTTTTCAGAGTGCCTTGGCACTAGCAAGGGCTCATGGGAGCTCAGTCTGGGCAGGAGGAGGGGGAGGTGTTACTAGCCAGAGATTTAAGAGGCAGAGGGGAGGAGGGGGAATTAGGTTTTCACAGGCTGAGGGCTGGAGATGCAGATCAGCTTGCCTGTGTGTAAATGTTTACAAATAGAACATGGCTGCCCTCATTGTGTCACAGGAAGAAATAATCATATTCTGTTGAAGCTGTTTGCAGCTAGATTTGCTGTGTAAACTATCTAAACTTTACATAAGATATATAGACAAGTTACTTGCTATAGTTAGTTTTCCATCTCGGATCAGCTTTAAGCTTTCCTCTGTACAGTGCTGTGCACATGTTTATTGTGTTTTTTTTTTCATTTCAGCCTGCCAGCTCCAATCACGGCTGGCAGGCTGATGATGGATCCCCACTGTGTCACAGCAGGAACCGCACGTTCCCTCCTAATGCCGCCCACCGAACTTTGACACCAATCAGCGTTAGGCGGTCCCCAGCATGCCACTCTCCTATTGCCGACCGGCATTATGCGGTCTGGAGGTGGTTAATAAGGTGTTTTGAGGCCATTGCTTCTGCTTCTCTAAACTCATTAGAATAGCTCTGTTGAACCGCTAAGGCTGGGTTTTCACTGAATGAGTTGCTGTCATCTATAAAGGCAGCAGATAACTGATAAGAAGGATTTTTCCATATGTCTCTATAGGCCAGTTTACATCTATGCATTGTAAAAGATGTAAACTGGAAACCGTGGAAAATTCCTTCTCATCACTTACAGCTGAAATCAACTGATTCAGGGTAATCACAGCATAATAATAAGGGATGGTCAATATGATGCAAACAATTCTGAGTCGATGCGGGATTATGCAAAATTTGTATGTAAATGTATGCAGCTTGAAAATGAAATGGAACAATAAAATGCCACCTCGGGTTAATTTAATTGGTCTATTTTCAAGCTGCATAAATCTGCATAAAATATTTGCATAATCCTGCACCTACTCTGAATTAGTTACAAATCTTTGACCATTCCTACAAATAACATTTGCAAACAATGAACAGGAGTGTAGGGGCTCCTCTTGGTTGATCATTTTCCAGTGTAAATATTGGCAGAGATAAGCTTGGATTTTAGAACAAAATTAAGGAAAATGTGGATGGTGCCACTGCTGATACCCCTGATGATGGCAGGATGCCAAATCCAGTCAGGTTGAGAGCGGGCAAGATCCCTAAAGGTTGCATTTAGGAAAAGTGTGGTCGTACCACTGTGGTGGCAAGTGATTGCAGCCAATGGGTCTTAAAGGAGTTAGGACCCACAGAAGTGAGTGCAATTTTTATCTCGTTACTGACCATTTATTTATTGAAGCTGGATTGTTTATTCCACACTAATGCTGGGAATACACGGTACGTTTATTCCCGCATAATCGAGCCGCTGATGGCTCAATTGATAATTTCTGACGTGCCCGATACCCCGCTAGATCGATTTTGCGCTCGATACCGGCGGGCAGGACAAAAGAAGAAACGAGTGGAAGATAAGGAAGCGCCCGCGGGAACGAGCTGGAATCGAGCCAGCGGCTCGATAATGCGGAAATAAACGTACCGTGTATTCCACACTAAGGGAGTTTCCCGTTTATCTCTTTATCTTCCTGTATGCTTGGATGAAAGCTGAATCGTGGCTACAGTGTTGAGAGGAGGAGCAATCTCCCAGGATCAGTGTGTGTTCATATCATGATAGCTGGTGGAATTCTAGCATTGCAGAATATATACTATTAGCTGGACAAGACTATGGCCCAGTGCACACCAAAAACCTCTAGCAGATCTGCAAAACGCTAGAGGTTTTTGAAGCAGATTTCAGAGCGATTCTAGGCACGTTTTCTACACATGCCAAGCATTTTTTTGAGCATTTTTTTGTATCAGATTACAAATCTTGTTACAGTAAAAGCTGTTACTACTCAGCTTCTGTAACAAAAACGCCTGGAAAACCGCTCTGATCTAACGTTTTTCAGAGCGGTTTTCCACTTTCCTATACTTTAACATTGAGGCAGAAATGCCTCAGAAATCTAAAAGATGCTGCAGTCCCCGAGTTTGCTTTTGTGGAAAAAACGACCCGCTCTGGTGTGCACCAGAACATTTACTTTCACTAGCCAAGCGGTTTTCCCCCTGCAAGTGTTTAAAAAACGCTTCAGAACCGCTCTGGTGTGCACCAGCCCTATATCTGGGATTTGATCTACCTGTGTGCAGCAGGGCAGTTTGATTACCACTGCAGGGCACCTAAGCGCGTATTCTCTTCGATCTACTGGTGCCACTACTCCTTATAAAAAGAACCTCTTCTCTGCCCTTTGTGTTGACTCTCTGTCTACAACACAGAGTCAATGACCCAGGTCAAATGTACACATCTGGCATACTGACTGCAGCTTGTACACATGCTAGATTTTCACGATCTAACATGATCATTGATGATAGTCATGGGTGAAAGCCTAGGGAGGGTGCAGGTACTCCTGACATGGCTGATAAAGTTAGTGGTGCGCAGAGCCTCAGAAGACACTCATTTGAGAGAAATGTGCGTCAGGCTATCCATCGCTCCCACTTCACCCCACTAATTGCAAGATCGGGTTTTATTATAACTGGACTTGTCTATTTATGTTCTACAGCCAGATCTATTAAAGCTGTGTTTTATACAAGGAGCTGCAAGTGCTAACCTTTGTTTTTCTCTACAAAGTTAGTGATGCAACATGGTCGATTACTGGTGACTGACTGCTGCTGTTACACTATAGAAATGCCTGAAGTGGATGCCTCCTGCTTGTCCTCAAAACAGGATGCTCAGCAATTAGGCCTCTTTTCCAAAGACTGCCAGCCACAAGTGCCGTTCAGCTGCAATTACATGCAGCCGAATGACAGGGTTTATTAACACTGCACATCACATTTGTCCTGCAGCGGTGTTACCAGGGCTGTGGATTCAAAGTAATTTTGGGTACCTGGAGTCGGTGGTTACATAAATTAAGGAGTCAGAGTCAGATGTTTTTTGTACCAACTCCACAGCCCTGGTAAGCATTAGACTAAAGAGTTGGAGTCCAGGAGCAAATTTGGGTACCTGTAGTCAGAGGTTTCATAAACTGAAGAGTCGGAGTTGGGTGATATTTCTGCCGACTCCACAGCCCTGGGTGTTACCATGCGTCTGCGAATGGCAACCACCATGCTCAGATGCAAATACACGAGAAGGGGGGGGGGGGGGACCTGTCCACCTGTGCCAAGACTAGCAAGCGCCTGGCCTGTGAACAGGAGAAAGTGACGGGTGGTGAATTCCCCTCTTTTAGCTGCTTGTGGAAAAGAGGCCTTAGCCTGAAGAAGTCAAAAGACTACTAGGTCAGCCAGGCAATATGCATTATTTAAAAAGGAAGGAAACATGGCAGCCTCCATAATTATTCTCACTACAGAATCAATTTAACTCCACATTCCCCCCCGTTTCCAGCTGTCATTGACGCATGGTACTAAGGTTTTATTGCCAAATAAGTGTACCCTCACTCAGGGAATTTCCTATGGACAGTAATGGATACTCAAATATACAGATTCAGAAAGGTCCACTAGTTCCATCCAGCTCTCCTGCCTGTTGCACAATCCTGCACATACCCTAAGCAAGCAGGACTATTACTAGAAATCGCAAATTTCCTATAATTTAGGAGTTGCCAACTGGCTACTAACTGAACTGCTGTACAGTGTAGTATACAGGACTTTCTCCCTACTGGCATAGCAGACTGGGACTTGTCGTTTCAAAGCAGCTAGGTAGCTGTAGATAGTCCACCCCACACACACACAAACACAAATGCACAGTAACTGTATATATAAAAAAGAAGGTAATGATTTACTTTCCTTTCTGCTGCACTCTCTCTCCATCTGCCTCTCTCTATGCTCATACTGATGCATCAATATTTTATTTCCCTGATACAAAACTCCATCACTCAGTTGTTAAGCCTCATACTTCTCACCCAGACTGTTTGTACTGCGTGTAGCATTAATATCATTGGAATAATCCTCCCATCACTCCACTCCATTCCGCAATGAATTCAGAGCACAACACGGACTGCAATCAATTCAGAGTATAACACAGTGTGTAGAATTCAAAGCGTATGGAAAGAACTTTAAGGTAAGCCTAAAACCAAGAAACTACAAGGATTTTAGTTACAGTCTTTGTAAACGACGCATGCGCCCTGGGAATATGGTAAGTGGAGGTGCGAGTGGCTGGGACCGCACTTACGCAATGGCTGATAGAGGCAACACGGAGGGGACGGCAGGGGAGCTAACGGACCACAGGAGGCTGGTGGAAGGCCTAGGTTAGGATAGATCATTTTACTTGTATTGTCTCAGGTAAACTTTAACACTTACTCTGCAACCGCTGCAAACTCTCTCGAGCACTGTAATCTTCTTAGGTCAGTTATGTCAGGCACTTGTTACACATTCTGCATATTTATTGATCTGGTTGTTTACCGTATCGCTCGTCAGCGCATCACATCGAAAGATCATGAAAGATACATCGTGGAACGATTGTTAGGTCGATCTTTCAGTGGGTACATAGCTTTAGGATGGCTAGTCCCTGTTGTGGGATCTAATGTGCCTGCTTAAGGTGGCCATACATCAGGCGACTTGGTGGCCGATTGACCATTATTTTAATCAGATCAGATTAAAATTGGTGCCACTAAGTGCATGCCCAATCAATCGGGCTGAAATTGGTCGCATTACTTGGTCGCATTACTCGGTTGGACATGCTGCAAGATGTCGGGCCATTAAGGTCGGTTGGTTGCGCAGCAGTAACGGCGAGCAATTTCGGGACAGGTGGCAAAACTCCAGGCGCTGTTCACCTAATGTGTATGTATGTGTATGTATGTATGTGCATTTATACATTACCTGTCCTGTGTCGCGGCGCCCGAATCCGCCGCTCTCTGTTACACCTCCCATACACGCTGCCGATGCGCGTGATGTCACACACATGCCACATTGTCCGGCTTGTATAGGGGAGAGCGGCGGACTTGAAGACATACACAAGATGAGTAATGTATAAATGCACAGGGGAACAGTGGTGAGGCGGCACACGTGGCGTGATCGGACGATTCCCAAGATATTTCATGCAGAAGTCGATTGGGAATCGGCCTGCTGTGTATGGGCAGCCGGTAGATCCCTCTCTAATCAGATTCGATCAGAGAGAGATTTGTCTCTTGGTCAAATCTGCCCATCAGCACTAGCTGTATGGCTACCATTAGAGTAGAAACCACAGCAAATATAGATAAACAATGTCTGCACATAATGAATAGTTTACTCAAATCTCAGCACACTCTGGTGGTCAATAGATTCAGAAACATTAGGCAATAGCTGGACCAAACAGGATGACCTTGAGGATAATAATATTATTGTATTTTTTTTATTCCACAGGGTCTCTCCTTAATACTTAAAGTGATACTCAATTGAAGAAACGTTCACAACAATATTGCCATATAGTAAGTGTAGCTAAGTAAAACCAACAAACTATGTACAGTAAAAACTTCTAAGGTGGCAATATATCCACAGATTTGGTGGCCGATCGACCATCTGATTTGATAATTATCGAATCAGATGAAAATCAGTGCCGTCAAAAGTATGCTTGAACAAGGATTTAACAAACTGCAAACTGAAATTGGTCGAATGCATCAATTGGGCATGCTGCAAGATGCCGGTATGCTATGGGGCCGATTGTCCCCAGAGTCACGAGGCCGATTGCCAAAATATTTCTTGCTGAAATCGGTTGTAGCGAACAAATCTCTCTGCGATCAGATTTCATCAGAGAGAGGTCTATTGGTCTATCAACAGCCAAAATTGGTAGATGTATCGGAACCTTTAAAATGGCATATTTTCTTACCCATAATCCATCTTCACTGCTTCTCATGTGCAGCTATCTATCCATGCAACTGATTTAGCCTAAATTCTGGAACACTAAAAGCTTACCAGGAGGTGCACATGCAAACACTGCTCACATCCGATAAGATCCAGCAAGAAACAACAAGCAGGGAACACATGATAAATGCAGGTGCTATAGCCCTGCTCACCACCCTGTCACTGCCCCTTTCACCATGTTAACAATGCCAACACCTCTGTGGTCTGCCTCCACTGTACTGCAGAGATGCTGTGAACTGCACCTGGCAGCTATTGTTCTTCCAAGCTCAGCTATCCCAAGGTTACATCTAATTAAACCGTTCCCTGGTTTTTGGCAGGGAAGATGGTATACAGAAAGGAAAAGTTTTCAAATCATATTTGACAATGACATTTGACCCACAAAGCCTGTCCTCAAGTTTGCTTCTGTACTCAGTTTACATTCACTTACCAAACTGATTGCGAATAGATATTGCCTTGTTCAGTTTTGCGTTTCGTCAGGATTTCAAAAATACCTGATGTGACTTATGATACAGGGGAAAATAAATAAATAAATAAAAAAGACACACACACACACTTCAGACTTGCTTTAAAGGACACCTGAAGTGAGAGGAATATGGAGGCTGCCATATTTATTTCCTTTTATACAATACCAGTTGCCTTGCAGTTCTGCTGATCTTTCATGCATCAGCAGTGTCTGAATCTCACCTGCAGCGCTTATTTGACAGGAAACATTTTAAAAACTCCCTCGAGTAGTGTCTTCACACATAGGTCTCTGTATATAGATAAAGCCCTCCCCCACCCACCGACAGGTGCATACAGGTGTTTCATAATTCCCTATGCAAAACATGTCAAAAGCAACAAAAGTCCACTACTCCATAACAGTTCAAACAATGTAATCCAAAATGCTTCAAAAACAGGTCAGGCGCAAATACAAATGCCTTATATGGCGGTCCCAGCCATACTATCCCAGGAAAAAAAAATGCATATATTAGTAGATAAATACTTGTTCTACTTACATAACACATGTATTGTTTCTGGCATTTTCAATTTTTTCTTCTTCTGACTAAAGCCAATCCTGATGCAATTTCCTCCCTTGGGCCCCATTCACACTTAACAGCGCAAAATTGCGGTGGTGATTTTTGCGATTACAAGCTGGACAC
Source organism: Hyperolius riggenbachi (assembly GCF_040937935.1). NCBI lineage: Eukaryota > Metazoa > Chordata > Amphibia > Anura > Hyperoliidae > Hyperolius > Hyperolius riggenbachi. The sequence goes on from NC_090653.1 coordinate 74,693,466, forward strand.
TGCGGCGATTTGTCTGCGATCGCATTTAGCGCTTCTATAGCACTGAAACGCGATCGCCGGGAAATAGTCTGGAAATAGTGCAGGCTACACGCTCGCATTTGGCGATTTGCATTAATCACCGGCGATTACCACAAATCGCCCAAGTAAGAACAGGCCTATAGGGTTGTATAGCACTAGTGCTTTAAAAAGCGCTAGTGCTTGAGCGTTTTGCCAAAGTCGCCGGCAAAACGTTCTAGTGTAAATGGGACGCAACTTCCCCCCCCCCCCCCCCCCTAGAAACTGCACTGTTATATCTAGCTTGCTTCGTAAACATGTGAGCACAGCATAGATCCATTTCAGCAGCTTCTGCAGATGGACCTTGCGCAATACCGAATGGCCTCAGCCAATCAGTAAGGGGCAGGAATGTGGGAGGAGAGCTAACAAGCTTCCCTCTCCTATGCAATGTACCAAATAGAGTCAGGCTGACTGGCATAAGATTCATTACAACATTTATGATTATGCTGGAATGCTTGCAATGCAGGGTCAGGTTTTAGACTGTTTAATAAACACAGAGCAGTGGGTAAATGGAATTGGATTTTATGGCTGACAATCCCAATTTAAAAAGTCATCTCTGGCCACCAATAATTTGCTCATACGATTGGAGCTGAGATGTACAGCAAGGATTCCTTATGAGCAGCTGTCAAATATAGCTATATAGTAAGCAAGAAGTGCTTTTTACACATCTGATTTCATCACAGAACATTATCATAAGTGGTGTGACAAAAGAGGCAAAAGACTTGACCGCACTGTTCTCCTTATAATGCAGATTGTTACACAGGTGGCAATGCCACTACCAGTAAGACTTACATATCTACAGCACATAACCAAATCTATTTTTACAGCTCAGACATCTGTCTGAAAGAGTTTTCTGCCTTCCCCGGCTCGTGTTTACTTGCTGGAATGAGGGATTTCTCTCTTGAAACATTATTTTAGCTTTCCATACACCCACAAACAATTCTATTAGCATAAAACTCCACGCCGAAACCTCTCCTGGGAATGCCTGGATCCGACTGCATGCAACACTAGTTTTCCTAAACTACTTGTGACCTAGATACGTGACAGAAACCTGGATAAAATGGTTGTGACTGTACGGGGATGTGGGTTTTCTTATTGTTTAAGTATTAAAGATAACCCTTAATGTCGATGTGTGAAAGGTTTATAAAATGATGCTGCAGACTAAGGGTAGGAACATCAAGGCAACTATGAATACTTTTATTTTAAATTCATCCTTACGTCTAAAGGGAGGTCCCAAATTTGAGGCCAATTGTGATCGTTGTGGGAGCACGTATGGCAGGATTGAACCCATTCCTGTTCTACACTTCGTTGGTTCTGTTGCTGCCACAGTCTTGAGGTTAGTTAGGTTACTAGGGAACTTTGACCCAGGTAACCTATAGCAGGTCAGTATACCAAAGAGGCACGGTTCCCTTAAAAAAAAGGAACAGTTGGGAGTCACAAGCTAGCAGAGTGGCTGAGTTAGCACATAGGTTCATCAGGACAAATTTATTTAAGTGCCTGGCTATAATAGGCTGGCATAATTTTCAGTCAGGAAAGACCCCTCTCGCCATGCCCTCATTTAATCTCGGTACTTGATTATGTGGTCTGGGTACCCTGTGTAGGGGGACCAATCTTAGTAATTAATCGGTACAGTACACTTAAATATTTGGAGGCCGACCAGACAACATCACTTTTTTATGAAAATGTTGAACTTGTTGAATTGGTTACCATACTCTGAAGAAAAGTGTACTAACGTTCTGCTATCCATTAGCGTCCATCACACAGCAAGGGAAACCATAGCGGACATGTTCCACTACCAAAGCATTGTTTAAAATGGCCGTGTCTGAACAGATCCTATAGAAAACATAGGATTAGATGACATGTCTGTTTATCGATTGGTCTCAGTTGTGGGAAACGTTCTGCTTTTGGCCCTAGCGTCAACCGAGCCTTCTTATTTAAAGATGACCTGAACTCAGCCTAGAAGAAAAACAGAGAAATGCACCCTGTATGTATTTAGAGAGTTTAGCCTGTCTAATTACCCCTCATCTGTGACTAATCATAAGTGTAATCTGAGCTCTCAGCTGTGTCAGCTGGCTGCCTCGGCAGAGCAGCTAATTTGGATGTTAACCCTTTGTCTGCTTCCATTAAAGCAGGAAGTAAACACTGCAGGATTTGTACCCACTGTACCAAAGAATTTTTTTCTTTAAAAGGTTATTATCCTGTTGCTCATCTTTCCAAGCAGAGAAGAAGTTCTGAGTTCAGGTCCACTTTAAGAGAGTATTTATGGATTTCAGCTATGCTATAAGAGGTTAGTATAGGGATGGACTCTCAGGTGACATGTGCAGTTAATAATTCCGCAGTAAGGGTTAAGGTGGCCACACACACCATACAATTTTTTAAATAGCTGTTCAAGTCAATAAATTGCAACCAATTTTTCTGACTGATTGTAACATTTAACGAATATGACCAATGTACCACAAACACACACACACGTTAACTTTTTCCCCAATTATGATAAAAATGATAAGAAACTGATAAAATTGCTAGGGTGTGTATATTCATAAATTGACAAACTAACACACCATACAATCTTTAGAAACATTGAAGAAAAAATTCCAGCATTCTGGATCGATAAAAATAAACAAAAATGGGAAATCTGATTTTTTTTTTGTCAGTCGAATTAGAAAAACGCTTTTGATTTTTTTGGGAGATCTGATCAGATTGATCAAATTGCCGTAAAATTGGATCATTTTATTGTGTGTGGCCACCTTTAGTAAAAGAGTGTTGCTAGTTGCTGAAATGATCCATGCTGAGCTGTCAAAGATCCCATACCACAGACATTGCATCTAACATGCAGCCTTCTCATGACAGTTTCCATATTTATACATGTACTTTTCATATTGCCACTTCATTCACTGGTCTCCAGGGCAGTACAGAAGCTGAAGTCTGAGTGACTGGATCGCAGTCTTCTGGGTGAGAGAAACTCCCTTTACGGCGCCGGGCTTTAAACAAAAGGTGCCTGACAAGCAATGTCATAACAAATCAGAAGGAGAATAACACAGCTGCCAAGCTTGGCTTGGAGGAGTTTGTTCTGCGGTATATTGGCAGTCTTCAATCAATGTCTAGGAGCCGTGAGATGCATCTTACATTGTGAGGGACAGAAGACCTCAACCAGACAGGAAGGCATCTTGGGTAACCTGAGTCGCTGCATTTTCATTCCACTGCTTTTTGCATACGAAGGACAGTAACTGAAACTTTCCAAGAATCCAAGTAAAAACTTTCCTGCATCAATATTTCCAGACATGGTGCTTCACACACATGTATAATGTTCCTCTGGTGCTAATTAATGTAAACCGGAGATGACCATCAGGGGTGTATTTATATACTTACCTGGGGGCTTTCTCCAGCCCCATGAGGTTCGTGGGCTCTGCGGTTACTCCTCTCCGGTAATCCAGCTGGCTCCGCTCTTCTGTGCATGCGCTGCCTAGACGTGCCCGCACCACCCATCGCGCTCACGCAACCGGGAGCATTCTGCGCCTGTGCAGTAGTACACAGGAGCAGAACGCTCACGGGTTCGGGAGCATGGCAGGGGCATGGCTGGGCCACACATGCGCAGGACTGCACGACTGGCCAGATTACCAGAGAGGAAAATCTAGAAAATAACCTCATGGGGCTGGAGGAAGCCCTAGGTAAGTTATAGACACACCTTGATGGCGATCTCAGGTACACTTTAAGACTCTTGGCATAGCTTCAAAAGTATTCATTTTACAGAAATCCTATTTGAAGTACCTCCTCAGTAGTATACAAAACAATGGAGAGCCCCAATCAAGTGCTGTATGTTGCTTTAGACAACCTTAGGTAGAGAGGTAGTGAAATTATACTTACTCATGGCTGTATTCACAAAGGTGGGTTACCACCAAGGTAACCACTTTATAGACAAGTGGGAAGGGTGAACCCGACCCCACTCAGGTTAAGATGTTGTTCTATGTAGATGTTGAAAAACAACAAAAAGGGGTTAACACCCTCCACCAAGGGTGGATTGATAGTAGATAAATGGCTGAAACACAGATGCCAAAATAGAATAAAATACACTAAAAAGTGTTTAAATAGGGAAGTATTGGTGGACTAACGTCCCTTAAAAGGCCCAGAAAGTCAAGATTCAGAATATAACACTTGATTTGTAAGCTCCAAACAGCTTTTGGAGCTTACAAATAAAGTGTTATTTGCGCTGAATCTTGACTGAAACTTGCTATTACAGCATGAGCCCTGCCTTCTCCTAGAATGCAGCAGCTATGAAACTGTTCCCTTTTGGCCAATGTGACAATACTGACTTTAGGCTGCTTTCACAGTGAGACGTTACAGGCGCACGTTAGTGCAGCCTGTAACGCAGCCCACCGCACAGTAATGAAAAATCAATGGGCTGTTCTCAGTACTCACGTTGCGTTACATTGTAACGCTTCACGTTATTTTAAAGTGCTGCATGCTGTGCGTTCTATGTGGCTAAGCCGCGTTAGACTGTGCGCACATGCTCAGTAGTATTGGAGGAGGAGGACTCCCCCTCCTCCTCCTCGGCCAGGCACATGACTAATTAATATTCACTGCACAGTGTGACGTGCAGTGTTTACTTCCTGGAGCGCCGCTCTGTGCGGCAATTGGCTGGCGGGACCACGTGATGCCGCATGCGTCGAAGAGTACGCATCACAGGATGTGTGAAGAGCCGCTCAACGAGGCTCAATGTAACGTCCAGCTACAACCCCACTATGCGTTGCGTTAGGTGCACGTTATGCGACCTTAACGTAGCACCTAACGCAACGTCTTAGTGGGAAAGTAGCCTTACAGGACACTATTAAAGAGAAACTTAAAACTAGGATCGAACTTCATCCCAATCAGTAGCCGATACCTCCTTTCCCAAGAGACATCTTTTGCTTTTCTGATCAGCTGGATAGCATACTGGTAAGGCTGTTGCCTTGATGTGGAATTTGAACAGTATTCGAATCCCAGCTAAAGGCAGTATTTAAAACATTAAGGAGTCTTTGGGCAAGGCTCCCTAATGATCCTGGTTGCCCGTGGAACGTGCCCCAAGAGGCTGCAGCTCTGGCGCTTGGTGTCTGCCAGGAAAAAGGCGCAATATAAATGTCTGTCATGTTTGACGAATAGAACATCCAGGCTGTGTGTGGGGTGTGGCTGATATTGTGCTGAAACCCTTCCCACAGTGTGATGTCAGGGCCATGGCCCAGACAGTTCCCTGTCATATGACTAAGGTAGTGATTAGATAGTGAGCCCCTCTGAGGGACAGTTAAGTGACAAGACAAGGAGCTTGATTCACAAAACTTCTCATAAATGACTTATTTATAACCTGATAAAAATAACCTCTCAGCACATTTACAAGCAAAATAATCACTCAAAGTAAGTTATTGCTGATTAACTTCATTTCAATATTATGTTTCTTACCTTAACCACCCTGGCGTTCTATTAAGATCGCCAGGGCGGCTGCGGGAGGGTTTTTTTTAAATAAAAAAAAAAACTATTTCATGCAGCCAACTGCAAGTTGGCTGCATGAAAGCCCACTAGAGGGCGCTCCGGAGGCGTTCTTCCGATCGCCTCCGGCAGCCAGAAGTAACACGGAAGGCCGCAATGAGCGGCCTTCCGTGTTTTGCTTACTTCATCGCCATGGCGACGAGCGGAGTGACGTCATGGACGTCAGCCGACGTCCTGACGTCAACCGCCTCCGATCCAGCCCTTAGCGCTGGCCGGAACTATTTGTTCCGGCTGCGCAGGGCTCAGGCGGCTGGGGGGACCCTCTTTCGCCGCTGCTCGCGGCGGATCGCCGCAGAGCGGCGGCGATCGGGCAGCACACGCGGCTGGCAAAGTGCCGGCTGCGTGTGCTGCTTTTTATTTGAACAAAATCGGCCCAGCAGGGCCTGAGCGGCAGCCCGTCCATACCGCTAAGATGGTTAAAGAGAATCTGTACTGTAAAATTCTTACAATAAAAAGCATACCATTCTATTCATTATGTTCTCCTGGGCCCCTCTGTGCTGTTTCTGCCTTTCCCTGCTGCAATCCTGGCTTGCAATTGCCATTTTTATGCAGTGTTTACAAACAAAAGACATAGCAAGTGATGGGGCCTGGAGAAGGTGTGTATAGCTTCTATCCAATCACAAGCAGCACAGCACATTCCAGCTTGACTGCCTCAGCCCGACAGACCCAACAGAGGAGAGAAGATTAGATCATATAACATAGATAATACAGCCACTGTGCAACTAGGAAAGGCTGCAGTTAGACAGAGCACATTAGAATAGGTATTGGAACTTATAGGATAGAAGAAATAAGGATGAAAATTTTGTTACAGAGTCTCTTTAATTATATTTTTGCTCTTTGGGAGCTTAAAAAAGTAACAAATAAGCTGAAAACAGGGGAAAACAGGTGAAAAAGCTTTGCGAATCATGCCCAATATAGTCTGTTCCGTGCTACTAAAGATGTTGGCCCTATATAAAATGATAATAATAATAATAATAATAATAATAAGCAAATGAACTCATCTGAGCCATTTGAAAAACTTGATTGAACTCAGTCCCGTTTTCTTAAGTGCTTAAACAGCCAAGAATCCGTGAGACAGAGCTTTGATAAGGTTTTAATGCAGGAAAGTTCAAAGGGTCATTGGCTCTGCTGAGTTTACACCTTAAAATACAGAGTGAGGATTCTAAAATGCAACTGTGAAAGTATAATGCAATGTTATAAACAAAGCTATAATAACTGAAAATAAAAATATGAGACTTTTCTTTGCCACTAACGTTCTATTAATTATCCATGGTACACATACAATGATCTCATTTTATTAGGTTTATTTTCGCTTCAGAATTGCTTTAAAATAGACCCCTTATGCATCTATACTTCATAGTAGGACTAGGCTTGGCATGCCTAATAAAAGAGGCATAAGGCATCTTTATATTTAAGCACCATTCACAAAGTCAGGAGAGTTCAGAATCTGTCTTGATCATCTCTTAACTTGTAATACAAATTCTATAATTGAGCCGCCAGGTAATAAGCATAACAATTAGGGACTACAATTCTGCCCAGGTCCTTTGGGTTTTTCAAAGTATGGAGATTCAATCTGTGCCTTTTATTGTTCCAGATAAATTGAGATAGCTGGCTATTCAAACTTGCAAATGACGTTAGAGAGAAAATCCAGGGAGTGCCATACAGAGTTTAGTATTTTAAGCAATAGGACCATTTTGTACACGTTCTCACGTCCTGCTGCACTAATAGGCAGTTTATTCCAAGCAAGACGTTGTTAAAAGAAGGACTATATTTAGGGTTGGAAAGTCCCCAAGTAAATGTACTCAGAGGTGTTTAGCGGAGTGGGAGAAAAAAAAAATATCAACTGGGAGAATATGGGACTTGGTCCATTTATTAAAGGACTAGGGAGGGGCGGACACTGCTCCTCTGTATTTACACCCCTGATCGGTAATATAATATATTTACTGTTGGGATCAGTTCACGCCAAACTCACTTGCATATATACACCTTCGGCTCCCAGCCTATAGGCGGAATGGTGGGAGGAGTGATTAATTCTGCTGCTGCGTTCATGATGGACTGTAGGCGGGCAATTCAGTTTATAGGAAAGGCCAGAACAGGTAAAGTGCTCCATTTAAGCAAGGCAGGGAGTCTTGGCCCACACAGCGCACCGCATAGCACCTGAGTTTGGCACGGCTATAGTAGCAATGCTATAGTCCACGCCCCGCGTACAGGAAATTCTGGGGTTCTGGCGATTTCTGGGCCTCGATTTACTTCTCCCATTCAGTTGCTATGACTCGGAGGGGGAATTGTAATTAGCGCTGCCCGGAATTTGTGCTGCAGCAGGGTGAGCCGTCATTCGGCTAACACTGCAGCAAAGCAATGGGTAGCCACAACAAACGTACGCCCATTTGTAAAATTTTTCAGATTCAGCCTGGCCTTGTGCAGTAGCCCTCCTCTTCTACATTCTGCCAACCCCCTGGGCAGCAGCTCCTCTAAGCTGGGACCTATGCGTGTTCTTCAGAAAATTCTGCCCTGGTTGGCCCCTGGGGTCCCCACACTGATCATATGGATTAGTCATTTACTCACCCTCTGCCCCTCACACTAATGCCTCGCTTGCCCTCTAGTTTTTACCCTCTTCTCTCCCTCCCATCTCTGCACCTTTGTGTTGATGTGGATATGACTGTCCTATACATTACAAAGTGCAAATTGGCGTTTAATGCAAATGCGATGCTGGAGCCTGGAGAACGCCGAGCAGATGATTAGATATGCAAAATGAATTAAGAGCGAAGCGGTCATTTATACACACTGATTTATATTCTGCGCAGCCTGCCTGATCTCTGCTAGAGAAGAGGAGGTCCTGAGCTCCTCCGTGTCATACCTTGTTCCTCCCGCAACACTAACAACCAGCATCCAAATATAAACGTTATACAGACCACGCTAGATTATCATCAAAATAAATGTGATTAACTATAAACTCATTTTCACTGTAACCTTTCTCCATGTGCACATAAAAGCATTTATTTAGTCCTGATTTTGCCTTTTCTTAAAGGCCAACTCTACTCCAATCTGTTTTCATCCATATTTGTAGTTGATGGCAAGAAGATTCATGTTTTGACCTTTTAGAAGGTCGTGGGAACTCAAATGGGGTGGGAGAGCTCACTTTAATGGTTACTCTCTCGTTACAAATCCAACAATACTATTGCAGCATTTAATGTACCACCTCAGCTTGTGTGTCCCCCTGCTACCCCACCACATTCCCAATATTGCTAGCAGACCTTAATAAAGCAGCAGAGTTTTCAAGGTGCCCCCTGCATCGTGGTTTAGATATCTGCTTGGGGGGTAAATCTGTAACAAATTAAGAATACATTACTGTTCATGGGCAATTTGGGGTTCATTTACTATCTATACTGTACTTTTGGGACTATAAGACGCACCTAGGTTTAGAGGATACAAACCAGGGGAAATAAATATATACTAAACCTGGTGCATCCATGGTGAAGGGGCATCTTGTAGATTATGCCCTCTTGTACCTCATGTCTCCCTGTGTCCTCCTCTGCCCCTCTTGTGTCTATGTCTGCCTCTGTCCTTCTTGTGGCCTCCTCTATGCCCCTTTGTGTTCCCGTGTCCTCCATTTGTCCCCCTGCATCCTCCACTGCATGGGCACAGAACAGGGAGTCCCTGACATTGCCGCGGGTCAGAGGTTTATATTGGCAGCTGTTCACAAGTTTTTTTTCCCCACTTCTGAGAATTCTAGTCCAAAAAATACAGTATGCTATAACTGCAGTGTTCTCCACAAAGCTTTTAAGCCGGACGCTTCACCCAGCTAATTTTGGTGAGCACCCGGCTGTCATTTGCCTCAGTCTGTGGCAGTAGGACTTTCCTCCTCACTTTTGTGTGGTGCCTGCTCATGTCCTTCCTTTGTGCTTGCCTCACCCGCCTGACGATACTAATGAGAGACATGCTCAGCTCACCTCCGCAAAGATCCCCTCGCTCGCTGCACTGCATATGCAGACCAGCGGATCAACCAACACCGCCGGTGGCTTACAGTGGCGAGAGCAAGCCATGCCCAGTGACCATGCTGTATACAGGAGGTGACATCACTGTTCACTTCCTATGTTTAAAGTACATGGTGTGGTCAGTGGGCCTCGCTCACTTCTCACCACTGTCAGCCACCGGAGCCGCTGATTATCTGCCAGTCTGCATATGCAGTGCAGCGAGCGAGCACAAGCAGACGGCTACAGAAAATAGTCTGCTGGTCGCCGTGTTGCCCTCTTAGCCAGTGCTGTCTCACGGCCATACTTTAAAAAAAAAAAAAAAAAAAATGGCAGGATCAGGTATGAAGTTGCACAAGCGGACAAATTAGCAGATGCACCAAACCTGAGACTAACCTCCTTCCCACCATCCTATATGAGCTGTGCAAAAGCAAGCACACTGGCTGCTGCTAATGTAGGAGGTGGACTGTCCCTTTGGGGGTGGAGGTCTCTCACAGTGATCCAATGCTATGGGGAGGGACATTCTCACAGTAGCACCCTGACTAAGAATTCCCCTCCTCAACAGCATCACTAAGTGTGAGACTCCCCCCACCATCATCCAAAGGGAGATTACCCCTCCTCTGTTAGTGGCAGCCAGTGTTCCCACCCCAAGAGCATCATCCAGTGTGAAAACCCTTCCGTTTTCACCAGCAGCATCCATTATGAACCCACACCTCAGTCAGCATCACCCAGGGTAAGCTCTCCCTCCCCTTCCCAATAGCACTTAGCATTATTTACAACCCCACCGCCCATCCAGTAGCACCCAGCATACTCAAATCCTCCCCCCCCCCCCCCCCCCGAAGCACGCAGTGTGACCTCCCCGCCCAACTGGACGATGTTTCTGAGGAGAACACTGAAGTATAATAACGGAAAATTCATTTTATAAATTGCACAATTGATGTGCAGTCAGTGGAGTTTGTAAGCTGCTTCTTTGCTTTCTCAAATGAAAAAAAAAAACACCTTAATATTTTTATTGTGCATTCAAAAAAGCGGTTGTTGATTTTCCACGGTTTTGGCTTGCACACCAGTTATCGGAATATCTTAGTAGAAGCATATAAATACAATTATCCAACTGTTAATAGTTTTTGTTTCCATTTTTACAGTTTGCAGGTGTATGAAAAATGCTGCTGACATCGTCTTTCATCGGATTTAATAACACATGGGTGCCGTTACTGGATTTTTCGTTTGAACTCCACTCATATCTATGGGGAAGCATCTTAGATACAGTTGCTGGTGTTTTATAAGTGTGATAAATGCCTTTAAGATGCTAGGATTGGGGGGTGGTAGAGAAAAATAAAAAAAATAAGCCAAAGCAGACAGGTCCTATGAGAGCATCTGCTCACGGTGATGGTCAGGTGACTAGATTAGTCTAAGAATACGGCTGGCTATCAAAATGGAGTCACTCGGGACAATGCGTACATGGGAGCAGATATTGGAAAAAGCTTGATATGGCTGATAAAGTACAGCATACTAAGAAAATCTGCTGCAAATGTTATTGTCTGTTGCATTGCTGGAGACTTTGCTGATTTATTAAACCGCACTATGATCTGTACAGGCCTGCGCTTGACGATTACACCTCCGGCTTCTCGAGAGCACAATGAGAGCGTCTGCTGGGAAAGAAAAACTCATAGTGGAGAAACACTCGCATGTATACTTATAAATAATTTACACAACCCAGCAATGAAATCTCCATGGTGTCACATAAAGCAGCAAATGTAGAAATACAACACTATAGAGCCATTTTGCTGTGTAGTGAATACTGTGCTTGGCTCAGAGCTAGGCTGGGGGAATGGAATACGCTACTGAAAACGGAAGGAGTGGAACTGTATTAAGATATTTAAAGCTGCCGCTGTTGTCATCATTCAGAAAAAAAAATGGCAACTGCATCGCTGTCGCAATGAATTTCTGGCTTCGGCAGTTTAAAAGGACCACTATCAAGAAAAATTGTAAAATTCTATAAAATCATACGTATAGAAAGTACATCTGATTCAGAATAAAATGCACTATACATTTAATTTTTCCTATGTGGCTATCATTTACTATAGGGTAGTTAAAATCTGACTAGTTTTGGACTAGTGATGGTCAAGTAGATGTAAATAACTGAGTTGACGCAAATTTAAGCAAATTATTATGTACATTTATGCAGCTTGAAAATGAACCAATCGAATTTTACCTCCGCAGGATTTAATCGGTTCAAGCTACATAAATTTGCATAACAATGTGCATAAATTTGCATCTACTCAAAGTTATTTGCATCTACTTGACCATCACTATTTTGGACTAGTTTATTTCCTCATGGGGGATTCTCAGGGTTTTCATCATTTTCAAAAGCATTTACTGAATGGCAGTTGCTCTGGCCAAACCCCCAAATAGTGTGTAAATAAATAGGGAGGCTGGCTTCTTTGTATAGATCCTTTACTGGGAGTGCTTTTGTAAAGTACGAGGCTGGTTTCACACTGAAAACCAGCGTCAGCAATACGGTGTGTCGCGCCCGGCGCATCACACTGTCAAAAACAGGCCTTCGGGGAATACCGCGCTATTGCGTGATTTTCCCTGTCTGGCCACCGGCCAAGCAGGAAGTGACGCGCGTTTGCCGTTACTTCATGCTTCCGGTATGCAGAAGTTAACAGAAGCGTATTGTTAAAATACGCTTCCGTGCATGCGCGCCACAACATTGCGTCGGTTAATATTTACTCCACGCATTGCAATAGACTAACATGGCTTCCGGGCCGATGCAGATCGCCGCAACTCAACGCAGTGCCAACATACTTCTTGACCTGCATTGGGGATGCGGCGAAAACGTCACTTCCGTTGCATCGCATAAGTATGAAAGTCTCCATAGATTTTCATTGCCCAGGGGTGGGGTGCAGAAAGCGTACCGCACCACCTCGGCGTGAAAAGGGCCTTGAAGGAAATGCTGACCAACTAGTGATGAGCGAACACCTAAGTGTTTGGCATAGCGAAGGTTCGGGTGACGTCATTCAGCACGCCTGCCCCCTCCCGCAACCAGGGGGTGTCGGTCCTCCCGAGAGCGGGCTGGCCCCTTCACCCCACCCCCCACTATATCATGGCGCGGGGGGGGGGGGTTGAAGGGGCCGGCCGGCTCTCGGGAGGACTGGCATCCCCTGGTGGCGGGAGGGGGCAGGTGCGCTGAATGACGTCACCCGAACCTTTGCTACGCCGAACACTTAGGTGTTCGCTCATCACTACTGACAACCACCACCACCCCCCCCCATGAGGAGTTGGACAAGTCTAAAACATGTCAGATGTTACACACCATGCAATTTCCCCGTCAGCTAAGGGTAAAATCAATTATTTCCGACAAACCTGATCTGATTTTTGATTGTTTTCAGATCGATTTTCCTATCACTTCTATACAAAATCGATCAGAAACACGATCGGAAATCAGATCTGACCTGTTGGAAATAATTGAGTCGACCCCTCTACTGGATGGGATATTGTATGGTGTATTCAAGGCATAAGGGTGTGTACACACATCCAATTCTGATTTGCCAATGTATCACTTCCATGTATTATGAGCACCTACCTACACAATCTGTTGTAGTATGAGAGCCTACAGATTTTGAATGCCATCATGGAAAAAGTGGTAAAATTGGTTGTGTGTATGCTCCCTCGTAAGTATGGTCTTACAATCTAATAAACGTTGGCGACAGTGGTCCTTTAAGATTCACACACACATACAATAAGGCTCATTTCACCCAATGCCGAACCTGGATAGAATATGATGCGCTGTACCTGAACCTGCTATGCCATGTGAATAAGCCCTAGGTTGCTAAAGGGGAAATTGCTGAAATTACTTCTAGAACTAATTTACCCAATTTCATTCAGCACCACTAATTCGGCAAATTTACATGCAGTCAGTATGGCACCCTCATAAACTATGCGCCCGCTCCCACCATTCCACTGCTTTTTGTGAGCTGTCTACATCGCTCATGTTAAGAACTGGAGCAGAAAAAGCTCTCACCACATTGTGGAAGCTGAGCTTTACAGTTAAGAGTTACAGGCCATTTTATAGGGGAAAGCTCAATAATGCAATATATTTGCATTATTCATCAGGGCCCGCTGTTAAAGGTTTTTGCGAAGAAAGTACTCCGGTAAAGAAGACCTGTCAAAGTGTTCACAGTGTTTGCAAACAGGCACAGCAGCTTAAGGCATTTAAGCTGGTGGTGGGGTTAATACAGTAATAGAAACTGCTGAGATAGCAACCTCTCCCACTGCGTTCAATGCACAGACTGAGGCACTCGTCCAGGTCTTCACTGACTCAGTACAAGCACTCCACTGATGCCAATGGACCGACTACTGATGCTCTGCCATTGCAACGTACAGTGCTTCAGTCTGCACAGTGATTGAGGTGGGAAAGACTGTCGCAGACATTCCTCTCGCTGCATATAGCTGTGGCACTAAAGCCCAGTATACACATCCAACTTTGATTGGCCAATGTTACCACTACCTTGTAGTATGGGAGCTTACCTTCACAATCTCGTCATAGTATCTGCTGGCCCTCATACTATATGGAAGTGTTAAAATTATCCAGTGATTGGCCAATCAAAATTGGATATATGCATACACCTTAAAGGGCAACTGAAGTGAGAGAGATGTAGAGGCTGCCATATTTATTTACTTTTAAGCAATGCCAGTTGCCTGGCATCCTGCTGATCCTCTGCCTCATACTTTTAGCCATAGACCCTGAACAAGCATGCAGCAGATCAGGTGTTTCTGGCATTATTGTCAGATCTGACAAGATTAGCTGCATGCTTGTTTCTGGTGTGATTCAGACACTATTGAAGCCAAATAGTTCAGCAGGACAGCCGGGCAACTGGTATGGTTTAAGAGGAGATAAATATGGCAGCCACCGTATCACTCTCACTTCAGTTCCCCTTTAAGTTAATATAATTACCCTAGGTGACAGGTTCACTTTATGCGCAAGTAGGTGCCACTACTTTTGTTATGTTATAAATCCTTTTCAGACCTGGAACCCACTAGCAGCACTTTTCTAAGCTCTTGCGATTTGAAAAGCTCTTGCTAATGTAATCAGGGATGCTCACCAAGGTTAATCACGAGTAATCACGACTGATTACTTGTGTTTCAAATAAAAGGTTAATTGCTGCAGGTGCGGGGCTGGATGCGGCAGGGTTAATTACCCATAATGCCGCCGTCCGCCCTGCGCATCAACGAGATTGCAAGCGTCATATTAGTCGCGTTGCAAGCTTTGCTATGGCGCACCTCCTTCTGGCTTAGAGGAAGTGCGCCATAGCAATTTTTAAATTGCAAAGCCTTTATGAGAATATAAAAATCGCATCGCAGTGTGTACAGGTCTTTGCGATTTTCATGCTTTTTCAAAAGACCTTGCGATTAAAAAGCGCATGCGATTTTAAAAGTGCAGCAGTTAGGATAATCTTTAGCAGTCTCAGGCCTATAATAAGCAGATCCTCTAAATTCTTATACATAAAACCAGTCAAAATTACTTTGGTAAAAATTTTTGCTTACCCCTAACTGGGATTCGCATGTGTATGAAAACTCAAGAAGTAGTAAAATTTGTGTCCTTGAGCTGGAGTATCATTTGATCAATCTGATTAGCTGATAGATGTGCATGATTCTAATTTGCTGAGATCACTTCTTCTGTACCTGAATGTGTTCAGAAAAATCACAGCTTTATTAATCTATCACATGATCAAACAGATGACATGCTTCTCCAGCTCATGGACCCAAACATCACTATGTGTAAAGAGGAATGGAAAATAGTTTCTTCTGATGAGGATGCAAGCAGGGAAAGGGGCATTGCTCACGGAAGTGCGTGGATTTGAGATTAGGGTGGAGGCACTGATCAGCAGCCAATAACTTTGAGGAGTTAGGCTTGACTATATAAAAACTGAACTTTGATTTGTAAATTCCTCTTCAGGCCGCAGTATCAGCTGAAAACACTGACAGGTTAACTTTAGGCTGCTTCCACACAGGGACATTACAGGCGCACGTTAGTGCGCCTGTAACTCTCCCCCAACGCACAGCAATGTAACACAAGTGGGCTGTTCACACAGCCCACGTTGCGTTACATGTAACGCTGCACGTTGTCTGGAAAGTGCAGCATGCTACGGCGTTAGAGTGGCTATAGCCGCGTTAGACTGTTTGCACATGCTCAGTGGGGGGCGGAGAGGAGGCGGGGAGAGCCAGCTACAGTAGCCGTGCACATGGCTACTTAATATTCACTGCACTGGCGGCCGCTGATTGGCTGGCGGGACCACGTGATGCGGAGTGTCTCGCTCCGCATCACGTGGTCCCGCCGGCCAATCAGCGCCACTCTGGGAGACCTTATAGGGATAGAGCCGCCTAACGCGGCTCACTCTACCGTCCTCTCTTGCAGCACCATACGTTGTGTTAGGTGCACGTTATGCGACCTTAACGTGGCACCTAACGCAGTGTCTTGGTGTGCAAGAAGCCTTAAAGTTAAAGTTAATGTATAACATTTTTTCCTATTAGTTTTAATCATCTATTATTAGACTTAGTACTAAAAATTGTTTTTTAAAAGTATTTTTCATCCAAGGAAATATTAAATCACAAATTAAAATGTAATATTTGCTTAGAGCGCCACCTGCTGGAATGACTGGCAAGCATTGCAAGTAAAAGCTAGCCATGTTGTCCAGTGAGTTAAAGATAAAGCCACACAGAAGAAAGGACCTAGTTATCAGTCAGTGCAGGTCACCATACAGTACTAGGTGTGACCTTTAGATAAGGTAGACAATCACTACCTAATATTGATTGTTTACATGGATACTTCCAAGCGCACTCAATATTACAATCAGAGGTCAGCAGACATTGGATGTGAGGTTTCTGGCCGCAGTGGGATCAAACAGTCTACTTTGAGGAGTGAGAGCAGAGGAACCTAGATTCCTGGCAGCTGCCAATTGTCTCAAAGGATTCTGGGTGATATTTCAGGAGTAGCTAAATCAAATATGAAGTGATAGCAAAAACACTATTAACCTTTACAAACCAAAAACTGGCAACTGGAATTAGGGCTTTAAAAATGTAGGTTTAAAAGGAAAAGGGGTTTGAACTGTTTACTAAAGCTACATACTCGCATACCGACACAGAGTCGGGACAAGGTGCTCCAGCACCCAAGGCTGAGACATCAAAGTGCGCCCCTTCATTCCTCCCACCCCAGCTGTCATACACCGATTGCTATTCGAGTAAGAGGTGTCACAGGACCCCCAACACCTTAATTTAGTTATCTGGCTTGCAGTCACTGCCATTTATCCCATTTTCTTATTTCTCTTTGCTTCAAACACAATAGGGAATGATAGCTGAGTGAGTTGTGCGCCTAAACAAACACTGCACCCGGAGGCCGGAGCCTCTCTTGCCTTGGCCTGGCCCTGTACCGACGTCTTGAAGAACTATGTCGCTCAAGGGATTGGATGTCGATCCATGCCGGGCAACAGAGCAGCCATGACGCTGTACATACATATCTAAAGCATCTGGCTGACAACGTGCATGTTGCTATGCGGGGAGACGAGGGGAGGGGAAGATGAGCGCGTACAATGGCATGGCGAAAACAATGACATCGTTCAGTGCTCGTGCATCACTAAAGATCCAACAGGATGTCAGATCCTGCAGCGGCTCTTCCCACCTGAGACTTGCCGATACTGAAACGATCCATCGTTCATTGACCATTTTGCACAATATTTTTTTTTGTGGGTATGAACCATAAGGGTTTTACTGGTAACTTCATCCTCTACAATCCAATTTGCAGATCACCCACGCCCCCCAGAAGTTACTTTAACATTCGCTGTGTGTGGTGGTGGCATGGGTGATCTGCCTGTGCTGTTTCATGGGGTACTGGTGCAAGAAGTGCAAGAAGGCGGCCTGTCCATCAGCGGAAGGGCAGGGCCAGCACCAGCTTGCATGTTGTAGCTCCAACCTTCAATGCTTGAGCCCTGGCATAAGTGAGGTGGTGTGGTGCTGATGGGTTTTAAAGTGTTGAACACTGATCAGTTGGGCCTGGCAGCAGCACAGGGTACAGGGAGCCCACAGGCACTAGATTATATCGCATGGCACAGTGGCAGGCCAGCGATCAAAATGTCAGACATAGCCCAATACTTTAATCCACGCCGTGACCATCCCTATACCAACGTATGCATGTACAGTTATGTAATTTCCTCCCAAAGTACATCAAGACTGAAATACTGATCATGGTGGAGTACAGCCCCCACTGAGCCCAGATAGCTACACAGAACGATTTAATCTTCTATCTAATGAGATTAGGATGTGGGGCTTCAAAAGGTCAAAGCAGGTCTTCTTTGTTTGGGGTGTGACCCCAGTACTATAGACTTATATGCTGGTAAATGTTTTGCAAGGGTGATCTATAAGGTGATTGTGCCAATTTTACAGGTCATAAAGTGTACTACACCTGCGCTAAAGTCCCATTGCTATCAGGTTGGCATTTGGTCAACATTATCTGGCCCTGGTCATTCTATTGTGATGGACTTTAAGCCCTTCCTTGTCCAGTTATTAAAATGCTTGCGATTATAGCAGCTACAGTGTAGAAGTACTGAGCTTCATACTGCCAAGGCGACGCAGACACCACTGCCAGCATTCCATAGATGTATATTTACAATAACTGACTCAGCAGGGAGCCTTGCCTGTGAATAAACATGCTTTCTACAAACTGTCTCCTGAGCGTTACCCAGAGTCGGGTGCTTTTATGCCTCCAGACTCTGCATTCCCCGAGCATAGCCACCGCGGCATAAATATATACGTATTTGTCAATAGATATATATCTAAGTGGAAGCGTTTATGGGACGGTATCACCATCCATCGTGAAAATCTCCGCTCCAGTCACCGGCTTGGAGTGACGGATGTCCCTTCATGGCGTTATAAGTGTGAAGTCCATATTTTTAATGCCCATTGCACGGCAACAAGACTAAATTTGATCTTAATGTTGTTGTGCCTGCGGGATATATTTATAGCGGAGCCGCATGGTGGAGATTTGTGTATCGCAAAATGTTTCCATATTTATGTATGCTGTTAAGTATATAGGTGATGGACTGTGTCCTGTCAGCTGTTGCATTCTCATAACAGGAAATAAATTAAAAAAAGACTGCTAGGAGATTGGGATCTGGTAATTGCCACAGCGAGTTTGTAGACCTGGGAGAGCAGACGTGGAGATCTTCACACCCGGGTCCTCAAGAAAAGGTTGTGTGAAACGCAAAAATATATTTTTGCTCTAAAACATTAAACATATTAAAAACCAATATTATTATTTAATTTGAAGACATATTTACAGTTCTCTGAAGCTAATTGATAACATTGCCATTTTCAGGGCAAAATGATCATATTGCCTTGTAATTGCGGTGCAAAGTGGGTAAAGTATTCTGCTTCTTCCCTGGATACAGCAGAAGCTATTCTCGGGGGGAGAACCCACCTTTAAAAATGGACAATGTTTCAACCAGAAACACTGTCACCGGTGTGCTCCTCTGGATGGGAAGGTGGTGTGCTATCATTCCTTTACTGCTTAAAATGATGCACATTTGAAGTTCTGGAGGGCTACATAAAATTAGGAGGGCCCCATTTGGCCTGCCGGCCTTGAGTTTCACACCTGTGCTTTAGACCATGAATGAGATTTGAGCTTCATACCACTTTAACTCATTGGTGTCTACCAAACATCTAATGAAAAGTGCAATTATGAAGAAATGTAAATAAACAATCACACGGCTACTGTGATTAAAGTGAACCTGTGACTTGGAAAAAAATAGAGAGAGAAAGTTTCATACTTACCTTGGTAGAAGAAAGCCTCTGGATCCTACAAAGGGTTCCCAACTCCTCCTCAAGACCAATGGTCCAGTGCTAAATCCTTTGGAAGTTTTCAGCTGTCCTCCAGTCTGGGAAGAGTGTGGTCACACTGTGCAGGATGCTTAGCGTGTGCAGTAGCATAGAGCTGCCTGTGCTGTTTAGCTATGCTTGTTCACGGACGGGAGGGCAGTTACATGCACCTCCAGAAAAAGCTCTTGTGGAAGAGGTTCGGGGGTCCAAGCACAAGATTGGCAGAGGCAAGGAGAATGGAGAAAGCATCTGGATTATCCAGAAGCTTCCCTATGTTGACGTATCTAAATGGGGCACTTTTCCTTAAAGGTACAATTTAAAGAGGAACCTTAGGGAAAGGGGGGGGGGGGGGAATCAATCAATGTATTGTAAAGAGAGAAATTAAAATAGAAGAGAGATGAAGAAATGCTATGTGCCATGTAATTTGTTCATATTTTTTCTTCCACAATCAACCTGCACGTCATCTTTACTGCTGGAAGACATGGAGAAAAAGAAAAAAAACAAAAAACACATACAGCACAAACTGCCATTATCTATGACCACACCCCCTAACAATGCGAAAGGTTTTTGTTTTTTTATAAATATACATATGTACAGAGGGAGACACTGGTTGCTTGGCAGTTGGAAACAGCTGTTATTTCCCACAATGCAACAAAGCTCAAACACAGGAAACAGTTAGGACTTAGGTTCTGACATCACACTGTCGCAGGGGTTGCAGCACAATAACAGCAATTGATATGATGATGATCTATTTGAGAAAAGGTAAAAAGATTTCTTGTGTACGGTTCCTCTTTAAATTCCAAGTATAGTACAAGAAAACAAAACCAGAGTATTTGTCTCCTATAAAATGCAGAAGTCAAAGTATCAGGAAAAAGAGTAAACAGGAGCCCAAAACCCACAAAAGTTATAGAGGTCCCAGACAGAGCCAATAAATTCAAAGCAGCAGGCAAAACCTAACAGCATTCAGGAATGTTAACAGTGGATAAAAGCATAATGGTGGTCAAGATACCTTTTTCATGATAAAATATACATGCCAGTGCACTAAGCTTGTTTTTCGGCCCTTTTTAAACTTAGCTAGCGGATAACATAGCTCCCAACTGTCCCTTTTTCGGAGGGGCAGTCCCTTTTTTTGAAAGTTCTGTCCCTCTTTCCTCCTCATTTGCCCCTCTTTCAGGACTTTGTCCCTCTTTCTATGTAAATATATATATATATTTATCTACTAAAAGTGTGTTGGATTGACTCTATAAAAACTTTATTCCCATCCTTTAAATCGATATATTACTAATTTTAAAATGTTAATATGAAGGAAAATGAACCAGGATAGAGAGGACCAGTGTGGTTTGAATGATCAAACAACATATTTTTCTCATGAAATTTTTATTGTATGCTTGACTGGGGGTGTGACAGGGGTGTGATCAGGGGCGTGATATGGGTGTGGCTTAAGTGTCCCTCTTCCTCATTTCAAAAAGTTGGGAGGTATGGGATAAGGATAGTCAACAAGATGCAAATAATTCTGAGTTGATGCAGGATTATGCAAGCTTTTTATGCACATGTATTCAGCTTGAGAATGGATCTATCAAACCTTAAGTTGGAATTTGAGCTATTTTCAAGCGGCATACATATATTTCCATACAATGTTTGCACATTCCTGCATCAATTATTTACAACTCATTGGCCCTCCCTTTGGGTGAGTAAGGGTAGGAAGTTAGGAACACACTAGACAGAAATGCTAGCGTTGCGTAAAGCACTAGCGTTAACACGCCTAATGTAAGCCTAACGGCCGCATTAAATAAGCGCATTTGTTTGCATTCCGCAATGTGTGATTTTGAAACGCAGAACTTGCTGCATATTTTTTCAAAGAAACGCATCTAAAAAACGCACATAACGCATGTCAATGGTGAGGCTGAGGTATAGCGTTATGTTGCATTTTTGGATGAAAAACAAGTTTGATGATGTATTTCTGCTTCCTTGACTTCCTAGTGATGAGCCAAAGAGGACATCGAAGAGCATGCTTATACTGGTCACAGTCCAAAAACGTTGCAACAAACGCATGTTACAAACGCAAGCAAAATGCACAAAAACTCACTTGCGATTGCACTTGCACAAGCAAATGTAATAAAACGCCAACCACATGTGTGAAGTGCAAATGCACTCAAAACGCACTTCCTTAGAACAAAAAAACCCGCACAAACCCATATGCAGCAAAACGCAACCTTTTACGCACCGCCTAGTGTGTTCCCAGCCTAAGTAGTAAAAGAGCATTTGACTTCTAAAGCAGGAAGGACAATAGAAGTCAGACTACACTTCCCAACATTACAGGAGAATGTGTTAGAGGCTGGTGGTAAATGGCAGTGACATAGGCAGTGACTAGACCAGTTACCACATTTGTTTCCTTAGCTGCACAGGTCTACACCATTCTCATCCATATCCAGTTTTAGGCACAAGGGGAGTGCACAAGCCCAAGTCAGTCACTTTGTTGGCACAGCCTGATATCAACTCATAGCTCACGGGAAGCGGAAATTAAATACCCCATTTTTGAATAGGAAGCAAACTGCAGGGGTCTTGCATCTCTATGAACAGATGTACAGCTGCAAATGACAAAATTTGACAACTCACAGTCAAAAATAATACTTGTAATTTACTTTAGTTGTACTTTAAAGTGAACCCTAACCAATTCTATCTATCCTCCTACTCCTAAATATGACTTTTTGATATCACCTAGTCCTATGCTCTGTTTAAAAAGGTAAAAAGTTGATTTATTGTTTTGTCTCAGCTCAATGACAAAGTCTTTCCTGTGTTTCATGTAGCCAAAATAAATGAACTATTGACCTTTTATTAATCTATCCCCTGCTCTCAGAAGCCCAGTTCTCTTTTTATGACTGTAATTCCTTATCAGTAAGGGACACAAGGGTCAAACTGGGTTCCAACTGCAGAGAAGCTGTCAGTTGCATAGGTTCCCTTTAATTAAGAATTCACAGGCGTTTTCATGATCAATTTCAGCACTACAGAAGGCTGCTGATGAGCTGTGAAGCCCACCATAGTGCAGGAATTTAACACCCCTAGCAGAGCAAGCAAGGGATAGTGGAAGGAATGGCAGCCTCATCATTAGTCCTCTTTCACAGTGTTGGAAAATTATCTAAGCACTTGCAATGCATATTGACATACCCCTGCTGTGAGTGTGTATTTATATCAGTAAGCTGTAGTGTGATGAGAGGAAATTATATGTGGGCGTGTTATATGTTACTATTATATAAAAGTAGACATGTATGTGAGACAGAGACAGTTCATAAGAAAAATATTTTAATAGAGATACCATGTTTTTCGCACCATAAGATGCACTTAGGTTCAAAGGATGAAAACCAGGGGAAAAAAATCTAAGCCTAGTGCGCTCATAGTGCAGGGGCTTCTTCTGCTGGTACCGGGTCTCCCCCCAAGTTGTCTCTCCGCCACTCCACTGCAGTCCCTGTGGCATCTGCAGAGTAGAAAGCCAGCAGAGCACACTAACCTATCCGGCCGGCGCATGCCTTCCTCTCATTGTCCTATCTATATTGTCACCAGCACCCACTTTCAGTGACCCGGTGGCATGTACATGAGTAGGAACATCCCGCCGGGGCCACTGTGAGAGGGCACCAGTGCTGATGAGGATAAAGGGACACAAAATAGGAAGAGGCACGGCGGCCAGAGAGTTGAGTGAGCAGCGCTGCCGTTGTACTCTTCATGGGCCGTAGCGAGTGCGATTACCATGGGGTGGCTGGGAGACAGCCCGAAAAGGTAATATTTAGTCCATAAGATGCACAAACTCCCCCTCCCCAACTAAATAGTTGTAGTTGCAGAAGGGGTGTCTCCTGATGTAGGGGATGGCCCCCAAAACGCTTAGTGACATGTGACCTTAAAGTGAACCAGAGATTAAAATAAACTAATGAGAAACAATTGGATCTGTCATTCTACTCCTAAAAATGACTTTTAGATATCTCAAGGTTTTATTTTATGTACAAACATTTACAAAGAAGATTTAATGTTTCACAGTCTCTGCTAAACTGCAGTGTCTCAAGAGTCCCAGAGTGAAAATACATGAACTATTGACCTTTTCTATCTTTTCCTCTCCCAGAAAAAAGCCCAGGCATCTGCTTAGGAAAGTGTTTTATAGCTGTAATTTGTTATCAGTGAGCCGACTGAGGGCTGGTGCACACCAGAGCGGTTCTGAAGAGGTTTTTTTGAACGCTTGCAGGGGAAAAACCACTTGGCTAATGAAAGTAAATGGGCTGGTGCAAACCAGAGCGGTTCGTTTTTTCCACAAACGCAAACTCGAGGGCTGCAGCATTTTTTTAGATTTCTGAGGCGTTTCTGCCTCAATGTTAAAGTATAGGATGGAAAACAGCTCTGAAAAACACTAGATCAGAGCGGTTTTCCAAGCATTTTTGTTACAGAAGCTGTTCAATAACAGCTTTACTGTAACAATATATGAAATCTGCTACACTAAAACGCTCCAAAAAACACTAGGCATGTGTAGAAAACGTCTCTAAACATGCCTAGAACCGCTCTGAAATCTACTTCAAAAACCTCTAGCGTTTTGCAGATCTGCTAGAGCAGGGGTGCCCACACTTTTTCGGCTCGCGAGCTACTTTTAAATTTGCCGAGGCCAGGAGATCTACCAACGTCTCAAATGCTAAGCACGCCCCCCCCCGCGTAGGTTAGCCAGGTATATGTGCCTGCAGCATAGGTTGCGTGCCCTCAGTGTAGGTTTGCCAGGTATAGGGGCCCTCAGTGTAGGTTTGCCAGGTATAGGGGCCCTCAGTGTAGATTAGCCAGGTATAGGGGCCCCCAGTGTAGGTTAGCCAGGTATAGGGGCCCCCAGTGTAGGTTAGCCAGGTATAGGGGCCCCCAGTGTAGGTTAGCCAGGTATAGGGCCCCCCAGTGTAGGTAAGCCAGGTATAGGGCCCCCCAGTGTAGGTTAGCCAGGTATAGGGCCCCCCAGTGTAGGTTAGCCAGGTATAGGGCCCCCCAGTGTAGGTTAGCCAGGTATAGGGCCCCCCAGTGTAGGTTAGCCAGGTATAGGTCCCTTCAGTGTAGGTTAGCCAGGTATAGGTCCCTTCAGTGTAGGTTAGCCAGGTATAGGGCCCCCCAGTGTAGGTTAGCCAGGTATAGGGCCCCCCCAGTGTAGGTTAGCCAGGTATAGGGCCCCCCAGTGTAGGTTAGCCAGGTATAGGTCCCTTCAGTGTAGGTTAGCCAGGTATAGGGCCCCCCAGTGTAGGTTAGCCAGGTATAGGGCCCCCCAGTGTAGGTTAGCCAGGTATAGGGCCCCCCAGTGTAGGTTAGCCAGGTATAGGGCCCCCCAGTGTAGGTTAGCCAGGTATAGGGCCCCCCAGTGTAGGTTAGCCAGGTATAGGGCCCCCCAGTGTAGGTTAGCCAGGTATAGGGCCCCCCAGTGTAGGTTAGCCAGGTATAGGGCCCCCCAGTGTAGGTTAGCCAGGTATATGTACCTGCAGGCGGAGGAGAAGAGGCGGCGAGGAGATACTCTGGCAGGCCAATGGGATGTAGGAGAGAAGCGGCGGCGAAGAGGGAGGCGGCGCGGCCGCTACGTCATGGCTGGGGGCGGCGCCGGGCACGTTACACACGCACATTACACAGGCTGCCCTCCGCCGCCCCCAGCCATGACGCAGCGGACGCGCCGCCTCTCTCCTCCCTCTCTCCTCGCCTGCATGCATTCTATTGGCCAGCGGCCAGCAGCTAAACACGAGCTGCTGGCCACAACAAACATTAACGAGACGCGGCCAAGAGGCCGCGATCTACCAAGGAGGCGGTCGCGATCTACCGGTAGATCGCGATCGACCTATTGGGCAGCCCTGTGCTAGAGGTTTTTGGTGTGCACTGGGCCTGAGTCCTGACTGGAGAAAAACTGTCAGTACCATAGCTAATTATAAACTCTTTCCGGCAGGAAAAAAAGAAAAAAAAAAGGGAGCACAGCATAAGTGTCTGTATGCTTGCCACAGTACATAAACATGTCTATCTCACCCTGTCACATGTCCTCTCTGGTACACTTGAAGTGGTGGGACACATGCTGCCTCCAGCAGACGGACCGTGATACGACTGAGGTCATCTCTTTCCGCCAACCACGGCAAGATGTCCGAGTTTGGTCTCCTTCAGCCAGTACACACCTCGACTTTTTATATGGTAGGCGCAATTGCAATTGTGTGTTATTTCTTAGTAAAATGGTAACAAGCCATGAGACATGTATATATCCTTTTGTTGCAGCGCTTCTCCTTTTTTCATCCCTTACCCGTGGCTTGATTATTGACTCACTTAAGGAACATTCTAGCGAAGGGCCTATTTCCACTACACACGGATTCTGGGTGTGAATTTCTGCATCCTAAATGCAAAATTTCTGGACGCGCTGCGGAAAGAATCTGGATGGTATGCTGCATTTTTCGCATGCGGGTGCGTTCCGGGTGCGAATGTGGCTAATGTAAGTCAATGGGGCCTCATATACCCCATTACAAATGCAGAAATCCGCGCTCTGAACGCAGATTTACCCAGCAAGCACAGTGTCATTTCCAAGTTAATTATGCCAATGAGTTGCTGGGCAGTACATGACATGTGATGTTGCCAGGCACTTTTCAAATCGCAATGTGAATTTTTGCATAAAAACGCATTAATAATGGATGCGGTTCAAATGCGTGCTATTGGAAATTGGCCCGTAGTGTTGAGACTTACAAGCCTGCATTGTTATTTGCTGATGGTGTTCACTGATTTTTTTTTCAGTTGGTTCAAAGCGCTGGTGTTTACTCAGGTACACTGTAAGCCATCCCATTTAGATTAAACCAGCTTAGAAGAGTAAAAGAATCGGCACTAGTTGCTGATGGCAAATTCAGTGGGGGCTAGTTAAATGTGCCTCCGGATGGTTAGAATCACCACATCAACAGAAAGAAGCAAAAAGGATCCGGGCACCATCAACTGCAGTTACCACACTTTATTGCATCCCCACAAGTAGACAGATACAGGTGTAATGGGGTGGTCTGACAGCCGTTTCGCAAGCAGACATGCTTGCTTCCTCAGAGACGGTGTCTTTGAGGAAGCAAGCATGTCTGCTTGCGAAACGGCTGTCAGACCAGCCCATTACACCTGTATCTGTCTACTTGTGGGGATGCAATAAAGCGTGGTAACTGCAGTTGATGGTGCCCGGATCCTTTTTGCTTCTTTCCATTTAGATTAACATGGTTCAATACTGCTCCACTAAAATGACACAGTTGAAATGTGTGTTACAGCACTGAAGAACTATATCCAGACAGTCTGGTGAGTAACAGCTTCCCCAAGCCCAAATGGATCAGCACCAACAGCTGCAAAGACTTTTGTGTCCCTGGTTTCTGACTTATGCAGTGAATGGCTGTTCTTGTTTATCAGTCAGCGATTTCCTCACCCACACATCCCCGTTTAGTTACTGTACAGTCTCCGTTGATAAATCACAGCAAAGAATGCCAACATCACAACACACAGCATGCAAAGAAAGCAGACTACACTGCAGCTGGGAGGACAAAACAGAAAAACTCATTCTACACTCCTCCTGATTGATATGCACAGGACCAGAACCACTCAAGTGCTTCAGCAGCAGATTCCTCAGAATTGAATACGATCTTATGAAGCAATGTCCAAAGAGATCTTATGCTAATTTTATTCCCTGATCTGGGACACTGTACTGAAGGGGATATGGAGGCTGCCATGTTTATGGACTTCCGAACAACACTAATTGCCTGACAGTCCTGCTGATCTCATTGGCTGCAGTAGTGTCTGAATCACACACATGGAACAAGCCTGTGGCTACTATGGCCAGATGTGTTTATATTGAGTCTGTGGCGGAAAATAGTAGAGATTCAGGACAAGCAAGACAGGTAGAATATTGCCATGGTTTTATGGCCCGTTGCTTTACACATCGAGTGCAGGTGGGTTCCAACTGAGTAACGCATGTTTACAGTGGAAGTGAGACCAGTGGTGTAACTAAGGAGCTTGGGGCCCCACTATGAGTCATACATGGGGATAGTGTAATGGTTAAGGGCTCTGCCTCTGAAACAGGAGACCTGGGTTCGAATCTCGGCTCCACCTGTTTGTAAGCCAGCACCTATTCAGTAGGAGACCTTGGGCAAGTCTCCCTAACACTGCTGCTGCCTATAGAGTGCGTCCTAGTGGCTGCAGCTCTGGCGCTTTAAGTCCGCCAGGAGAAAAGCACGATATAAATTTTCTGTGTTTGTTTGTTTGTTTGTGTTTAAAGGGAACAATAGGGAAACTTAAACAAAAAAAATCTGATTCACTTACATGGGAGGAAGCCCCAGGTAAATACTGTAGATCTGATTTTTTTTACGATTCCCTGACATTTCCTTTAGGCTACTTACACACCAGGACGTTGCGTTTAGGGGACGTTATAGGGCACATAACGTGCCCCTAACGCAACGCCTGGTGCTCTCTGATCTGGACGTCAAAGTGAGCCGCGTTGTCCAGCTCACTCTGGCGTCCGTGATGCGTACTCTTGGACGCATGCGGCATCACGTGGTCCCGCCTAACCAATCGCCGCACAGAGCAGCCGCTCCAGGAAGTAAACACTGCACGTCACACCGTGCAGTGAATATTAATTAGCCATGTGCCTGGCCGCTCCCCATTCCTCCCCAACACTACTGAGCATGTGCGAACAGTCTAACGCGGCTTAGCCACGCAGAACGCACAGCATGCAGCACTCTCAACGGATGTGCTGCGCTACAATGTAACGCAACGTGGGCACTGTGAATGGGCTGATTGATTTTTCATAACTGTGCGGTGGGGCTGCGTTACAGGCTGCACTAACGTGCGCCTGTAACGTCTTACTGTGAAAGCAGCCTAAAGGATTACTACTATTTAATTCACTTATAGAGGTCTGTGTTCTCCCCAGAATTTTTTTTCCACCAGGGTAGCATGAAAAAGTAGCCGGGTGGGGCGCAACCCAGGAGAATACAGGACCAGTGCATCTCTGCTTACAGCATAGGAGGAGGAGGAAGAAACGAGCTGATGTCAGCTGGGTGCTTACCAAAAATAGCCGGGTGGAGCATCTGGCTAAAAGAGCCTGGGGAGGACACTGGAGGTGTTCATTTTATTATTTTTTATTTATATAGCGCCAACATCTTCCGTAGCGCTGTACATAGTACAAAAAAATAATGGGGAACAAATATACATAAGAACTACAAGACACTGTACAGTCATGACATTGATTAGTAGAAATACAAATACATACATAGTTGATGTGTATTTGGTACATGTGCATATGTTAAAATTACAGCAGTATGAGAAACACTGGGAGGAGGTCCCTGCCCTTCCGAGCTTACATGTAGGTTCATTTCCCGCATAGCACCAATACAAAGCTAATAAGATGGATGAAAAAGGCCCCTAGAGGGCCCCTCTAGCCCAGAGGCCCCCAGTGCGGTCGCAAACTGTGCAACACCACTGAGAGGCATAATTTCATTGTTTTGTATGCCTCAATGTACTGCTGCATCGCAGCGATAACGAACAGTGCACCTTTTCTGCTATGTTGCAATGTTATTGTAACGCAACTGAGTGATTTGATGTGAAAAGGCTCATAAAAAGGAGGGGGGGGGGGGGGGGGGGGGTGGGGGGGGGGGAGGCAGCTTTCACATAGCTCACTACAGCCTCCCTTTACATAATACTGAAGGCAGAGTATCAGACTGTGTAGTTGGATCCTATGAACCAATTAAAGAATACCCAAAGTGGGGTCTATTTGAAAAGGGCTCCTGTAAAAAAGGGCTCCTGGTGTAGCCCATATATACCAAATTCGGCTACAAAAAGGGCACCTGGTGTAGCCCATATGCCAACTTCGGCTACAAAGGGCACATGGTGTAGCCCATATATGCCAACTTCGACTACAAAGGGCACCTGGTGTAGCCCATATATGCCAACTTCGGCTACAAAGGGCACATGGTGTAGCCCATATATGCCAACTTCAGCTACAAAGGGCGCCTGATGTAGCCCATATATGTCTAATTCGGCTACAAAGGGCACCTGGTGTAGCCGAAAAAGCTAGTTTTAGTTTATTAGGCAAAATTTGTTGGGTTATAAAAGGGCTCTAGATATAGCTAAGAAAAGTGATTATTATGACCTGACTGCTCCCTACTCTCACACAGAACCCTCCCCCGATGGTGCCTAACCCTAATCCCCTAGGACCCTAGGAGGTGCCTAACCCTAATCCCCTAGGAGGTGCCTAACCCTAAGACCCCCCCCCCCCCCGCCCATTTGTGATGCCTAATCCTAACCTCCCCTGCACCCTTGAATCAAAAATCTCGGCTATAAAAGGGTGCCCTTTTGTAGCAGAATCAAAAACCTTGTAGCCTAAAACCTTGTAGCTGAATAAAAAATATGGGCTACAAAGGGGTGCCCTTTTGTAGCCGAAAACCTTGTAGCTGAATAAAAAATATGGGCTACAAAGGGGTGCCCTACTGTAGCCAAAAACCTTGTAGCCTAAAAAAAAAAAAAAAAAAAAAAAAAAAAATGGCCTACAAAAGGGCGCCTGCTTGTAGCCTATATCAAAACTCCGGAGCCCTTTTCACCACCTTGTAGCCCATATTTGCAGAAATAACATTGATGTCTATGGAGGAGCCCTTTTCATACAGGCAGCTCAGGAGCCCTTTTCAATGGATCCCCCAAAGTGACATGTGACATGATGAGATAGACATGTGTAATTATGTACAGTGTCTAGCACACAAATAACTATGCGGTGTTCCTTTTTTTCTTTCTCTGCCTGAAAGAATTAAATATCGGGTATATAATTGGCTGACTCAGTCCTGACTCAGAAAGGAAGTGACTACAGTGTGACCCTCACAGATGAGATATTCCCCTTTTTATTTATTTCTTGCTCTCAGAAGCCATTTTCTGCCAGGAAAGTGTTTTATTGTTGGAATTTCTTATCACTGAGGGTCACACTGTAGTCACTTCCTGTCTGAGTCAGGACTGAGTCAGCCACTTACAAACCTGATATTTAATTCTTTCAGGCAGAGAAAGAAAAAAAAAAGGAATGCAGCATAGTTATTTGTGTGCTAGGCACTGTACATACCCATCTCTATCTCATCATGTCACTTTGGGTATCCTTTAAGGCCACTTTTCCACGGACAGTTGAACTGTGTGCTCAGCATCAGCAAGCAGTTACCAGGTAGCAGTGAGCAGTTGCCAGGCAGCAGCAGAGAGTATGAGAGTTTGAGAGGCATGTCACTGCCTATCAACTGACCATGGAAAAAGAGGCCTAAGGGCTCTCCAGCCTTCCCAAGTCCTTCAACATCCCTTGCCCCTGCAGCTGAGTGCAGCAAGCAATCTTATTTTATTTCACTATATTGTTTACAATTGCTACCTGAGGAGCAGTTTGAACAGAGAGCAGAGGAAAAGGTAGCCACAGATTTTAAATTTAAGTTTGCAGATGATAGCTGGCAACCACTAATGGCCAGTCTGCCATCTGCAGATTAGACCACAAATGTTTCACACTAATGTTTGCAAAAGACATGCCTGGCAGAGCTGTGCTGGGTGGCGTGGCTAACAGTAAACTATTGGTAATTGCAATTACCAATCTTTACTATGCAGTGCCCAGCACTTATCCTAATCCTAATCCTCTTCTCTAAGTGCCTACCCTTAACTCCCACAACCTAATGCCTAACTCCCCATGTAGGTGCCTAACACACACACACACCCACCTAATAGCTAACCTTAACCTTGGGCGTCTAAACGACCGGTAGCTGTAGCTGACTGTCAACTACAACCATTAAACTCCAAGCAGTAGCCGAGCGGTTACTACTTGCATTGGGCGCCCAAATGACTGGATGGGCACCCTATTACCGAAAGTGAAAATAGGCTTTTATGAATCGACTGCTGCGTCGAACTGACCTGATTTGTGATAAATGACATTTTGAAAGGAAGTCAGAAATGGCGCTCGTTATGGCCTTTTCAGTTCCATTTTCAATTAAGGGAACTGAGTTTGACTACTCCAGTGTTCCAATTTTTTCCAGCCGGGTGACATCAAAAAGTAGCCGGTTGGGGTGCGAGGGGGTAATGCAAGGCTGGCGTAACTCTGCCTATAGCATAGGAGGAGGATGAGGAGGTGAGCCAATAACAGCCGGGTGGTCACCAAAATTAGCTGGGTGGAGGACCCGGCTAAAAGAGCTTGGGGAGAACACTGCTGCTCATCTTCTGCAGAAGTATCCAGGATGCTATGTCCTCACCTGGCTTTACTGCTTTATGGGTTCCCAATCAGGAACAGACAGTAAAGCCACCACTCTGAATCGAAATGCCTGTGTATGTCGGGAACTACAATGGCTGAAGCCACAAGTAGATCTGTAATCCTAAATTCAACTAGTGTTTTTTGCACTACAACAAGTGGAATTCATGTGGGTTGAAACAAAAAACTTTGCACAGGACTCATCAGCTTAATGATTTACACTCGACAGCTTGATTGAAAAAAAAAAAAAAAAAATAATAATAATAATAATAATAATAATAATAATAATAATAATAATAATAATAATAATAATACACCAAATGTTGGAATTTAAGTTTGTCTCTAGTCAAGAGGCTTTTCAGTTTATGTCAATGAAGACATGCTTATGAATAGCGGTTGTCAATGAGATGCAAATTATTCCAGCCTGCATTGCATCTCATTGACTACCACTGCTTAGCGACTGCAAAGTAGTAGTACAACGAAGCAGCTATCCATGGCAACCAGTCAGAGTCCAGCTTATGGTTGTTGGTTCACTGAAAGATTGTTGGTTGCCCTCGTTTAATTATTTTCTCCCACCATCATCATCTATTTTTGCAGTACCGTTCTGAGAAAGCTTGGTGGACATCGCTCTAAAAGTACTTGCCAGTTTATAGACTCACCGGACTGTCATCATACTCTATATCTCTCTGAAATTAAAAACTTCTTTAGCCTACATCTCTATCAGCATAACACTAAATTGTCTCATGCACTGCTAACTATCGTACAACTTCAGATTATATTGCTTTGGTCACTATTCCGTTGTGTGACTCATTGCACCCAAAACATTGCATGCATACCACCCCCCCCCCCCCCCACTCCCAAGCGCGCACACACACACTTTCAAATGATTTTCACAGCTATGTGATGGTACAAAGCCATTAACACCACCAGTTTATAGGACATACCAGTACTGCATCGTGAAAAGACCACTGTGTATGACATTTATACAGTGTCCCTATAATGCTTTATAATAATACGGTCTTCCAAATCCTCCCCTTCATCTTATAACTATTTGTGAACAGTATTGGATAGCACATTTAAAAGCTATGACAGTCTCAGCCACCATTTATAGTGATAGGTGAACACAGCCTTAAAAACACATCAATTATCTATGATCCATTAACACCAGCCTCCCTCAGTTTGCACACTGTTCCTTCCATGTTACTCCTCAAAATAGCACCCTCATATGTCCTATCTACACAGCACCTTCATATCCCCATCCTCATCTACATGGCATGCTCATAAGTCCCATTTACAAGGCAACCTCATGAGTCCCATCATGATCTACAAGACACCCTAATATGTCCCATCTACAGGGTACTCTCATATGCCCCATACCCGTGTACTAAGCACACATTTCCGATCATAGCCTACAATGCACTTATGTCCCATCTTCATGTATATGACACCATCGTAGGTCCCATTTACACCGCAACCATTTGAGTCCCATCATGACCTACAAGGCACCCTCATATGTCCCATCTACAGGGTACTCTCATATGTCCCATCTACAGGGTACACTCATATGTCCCATCTACAGGGTACTCTCATATGTCTCATCCCCATGTAGAGAGTACCCTCAAATTTCCCATCATAGTCTACAAGGCACCCTCATATGTCTCATCTACAAGGCACCCTCATACAGTACGTCTCATCATCTACAAAGCACCCTCATGTGTCTCATCCTCATATGTCTCATCTATAGGCACCCTCATATGTCCCATCTACAAGGCACCCTCATATGTCCCATCATCTACAAGGCACCCTCATATGTCCCATCTATAGGCACCTTCATGAGTCCCATCTTCATTTATATGGTAATCTCATTTGTCCCATCCTCCGCTACACGCCACCCTCACATGTCAAATCTACAAGGCACCCTCGTGTCCCATCATTTATACTGCACCCTGATTTGTCCTAGTCCCAGTTACATTGCACCCTCACTGTCTCATCTACATAGCACCTTCATATGTCCCATAAACATAGCACCTTCATACGTCCCATCCTCATCGACATGCCACCATTCAATATCTCCTGACCTTCTCTATGACCCACCCATTACATAACCCACTTTTTCATTATTACTTTAATAAATATCAGATAGAAATACATGATACCCCCTCTCTTACATCAGCTGCCCCCAGAGAGCCTTTTTTCAGACACTCAGTGATCGATAAATGGATATGTAACTGGACCCAATCACTGTCATCCCAATGCGTGTTACTAGTCTACGAGATGTGATGTAGTAATCGGACCATACCATCAATTATTATTCCAAAAGGCTCAGTATACACCGTCTCTCTATAGACATCAAGGCTGAACAGACTGAAAAAAATGGATTTTATATATAGTTCTATTAGAATAATGTGCACAGCATGCTCTTCTCTATTTATCTGCATTGTGTAACACTCTACAAAGTCAGAATGTAACGGCGGAGGATTTCGCTCTGGGCAAACATGGAAATCTACCTGTACCCCATTAATCTGCAAGCTACACCCCATGACAGTCTCTCCTGCATGTCCTGAATCACATCATGTATTAAATCAGGAATTTACTGAAGTGGGGAGGCAATCTGCTCGCTCAGCCGGAAAATATCCCTTTTATTTTTTTTCCTTCCCTTGGTGGAAGTGTTAATTTGCCCAGTGAAAGCAGCTCTGTTCCGTGCATACTTGGGCATTTCTCCGGCTGCCTGGATGTTGTATGTCTCGTATTGTGACATGCTCTCTCTCTCAGCCTCCCATTAACCAGCCCCTCTCTATTGCACAAGATAGATTCCCCACAGACTACAATGGAAATGTTGGGGAGATAAATGGTTGAAGCTCATGCAATCGGAGCTAGGCTCAAAGGCTGGGGAGGCTCTGAGTGCGTTTGCTTTTACATAAGCTGTCATAGTTAGAGGAGTTGTGTGTCAGGATTCTATAATTGCTGTTTCCAGACTCCTAGTCTTATGGTGATGACAATATTGTATATTGACATTGAAATAAAGCAGTTTCATGGATGGTGGGAGATTTCACTGTCACGTATCCCACTCTTTGTACCATTTGCTAGATAAAAGCTTGTAACAAGAGTTCTTTAAAAACCAAAAAAAGGCCTCAGATCAGAAAAACAGGCAATAGTGGGTTACAGTTCACAGAATTGCACAGACAGATCCCCTGAGAAGCAATGTATGGGGCTTATTAGATCAACGATGCAAAACAGTAACCATTAGCAACCAGAGGTCAGCTTCTGTCTACAGAAGAGAAGATGATGAACATTGACATATGGGCAATGTTTAGTGGGGTGGGGGGGCATTGGTTATTCTAGCTACACACAGGACAATATGGTCAATCAGCCAATCATATCTTTCATTAGGTATGAACATACAGGTAGGAGAGAGTTAAATCCCCCCCAAAAGAAATAACCACAATCGACTGGTTAAGGGATCCATCAGGCTGTAGATCTGTATGAGATCTAATAAAAGATAGCCTCTTTCCAGTACTCGGAAACAACCATTCTGCAATGACTGCAAAGAAAATCGATCACTTTTTAGGTCCTTCTAAAATCTTTCTATGTGTGACCAGCAAAAGCCAGAAGTCACACAGTACTGTAGTGTCACAGACCACAGCAACCAATCAAAAATTATATTTTAAATTCTCAAAATATTTCAACTCTAGGAACACACAGTGGAACCATATTGCCTGTTGTAGAGAAATGCACGCAGCCCCAGAGTCCTATTAAACACATAATTATCTTTTTCAGTAAAGGATTTCTGCTTATTGTAGCACCCCAGCCTCTCCAGGGTTGTCTAACGCTGTATTGCTTGATACACACCATACAATTTTTTGTCAGACCAACGGGACAAATCGATAATTTCCGATAGGTCCGATCAGGTTTCTAATCACTTCTGCACAAAACCAATCGCAAACCAATCAGATGGAAATTATCGATATGACATGTCGATCTGATGGTAAATTGCATGGTGTGTACCAGGCATATAGTCATTAGAGTTCAGGCGTTTCCCCATACTGATCTCTACCAGCTGGGATGGGAGGCTGATCCCTGCCTGCACAACAACCAGCAGCCCCCCAATAACAGGACAGGGTTGTCATTCAGGGGGACAGGGCATGACCTCTGCCACCAGCAGCACAGTGAGGGGCTTACCTGGCTCCTGTCATTGGATGTCCGGTGGCTCTGCGTACAGGGGGGGGCTCCAATGAATCCGGAGTTTGCAAAGCAATTGGGCTCTCCAGGCTTGCAATGATCCCAGCTAGTCTCCAGGTGTCCAGTGACTGCTTTAATCCCGTGCTGAGCCCAGGCAGCAGAGCAGCTCCCCCGGGATCCAGGGCTCAGTAACAGCAGCCAGGGGTCTCAGTGTCTGGGGAACAAGAGGTGACATTCCAGAGCAAAGCCAATGTAGGGGTCCCCCTGTGACAGCCCAGCAGTGCTGCTGCTTATAATCCAAGGTGATGAGCCAGCGTACAGGCAGCCCTCTCCCGACAAGGACTACATTCTCATTTCAACCATAGAATATTGCCCAGCTCTCTGTAGCCTGCCTGGATCTCTCTCCTCGACTCACTGCAGCTCCCTCCCCAGCACAGCGCTGTGCATCCCTTCCCTGCTCAGCAACACGCGGCCACACCCCCCGCCCGTGACGTCAGCTGTCACTCCAGCATGTCTTCAGTGTGGCTGTGCTGTGTGCAGCAGAGATGTGTTACCTGCATGCATGTCTACCTGTGCCACGTGCATCACTATGCCTGCCTGTGCTATGCTATGTGCATCAGAATGCCTGCCTGTGCCAGAGAGATGCAGAAAGGGAAAGGCTGCGTTTACATAATCTCATAGTGGTGCCAGTGTTTGCAGCAGGTTCAGGTGTGGTGACATAATTTTTTGCAACCTATCAAAATTTGCATTCTATAGGAGAAGGTTGGTTAGCATTAAGAGAGGAGAGGTTAATAAGGCAGAGGAGAGGGGATGTCATGTTAGTGATAAGCAGATAATGTGTGGAGGGTAGTTTTGGGCACAGGACAGGGTAGTATTATTATTAGTATTTATATAGAGCCAACATCTTCCACACCTCTGTACAGAGTATATGGTCTTCCAGGTCTTGTCATTTAATTGTCCCTCAGAGGGGCTCACAGTCTTATCCCTACCATCACTATATTATGTAGTGTATATATCATAATCTAGGGCCAATTTAGGGGGAAGCCAATTCACTTGTTTATGTTTTTTGTGGATGTTGGAGGAAACTGGGGTGCCCGGAGAAAACCCACACTGATACCAGAATGACATACAAACTCTGTGCAGATAGTGTCCTGATTGGACCCAGCGCTGCAAGGCGAGAGTGCTAACCACTGTGTAGGTTTAGGCTACTTACACACCAAGACGTTGCGTTTTAGGGGACATTATGGTCGCATAACGTGCCCCTAACGCAACGCCTGGTGCTCTTAGATGTGGACGTCAGAGTGAGCCGCGTTGTGCAGCTCACTCTGGCGTCTGTGATGCCGCGATGTGTACTCTTGGACGCATGTGTCATCACGTGGTCACGCCAGCCAATCGCCGCACAGAGCGGCGCTCCAGGAAGTAAACACTGTACGTCACACCGTGCAGTGAATATTAATTAGCCATGTGGCTGGCCGAGGAGAAGGAGGGAAGACCTCCTCCTCCAACACTACTGAGCATGTGCAAACAGTCTAACGCGGCCTAGCCGCGCATAACGCCGTAGCATGCAGCACATTCAATAGACGTCCTGCGTTACAATGTAACGCAACGTGGGCACTGTGAACAACCCATTGATTTTTCATTACTGTGCAGTGGGCTGCGTTACAGGCTGCACTAACGTGCGCCTGTAACGTCTCACTGTGAAAGCAGCTTTAAGCTGCATGCACACGAGATAAAAATCTTTGGAAAATAAACAACCTGCTGATAATCATTATAGTTTGGAAAAGACCTCCAAAGATATCTGTCTCTCACTCATATACATCCTTGCAGATATGGTCTGTCAACGACCGTTTGTTAGGGTCCCTTGCATACTGCGTCGCACCGTGTTACTCTTCCCTGATGCTTCTCTGCTGCAAGGGTCATGCAAGTCTATGGAGACTTGCACACGCGACGCGGTGCACTAGAAGTATGCCAATCACCACAATGCAATGATAATACATGCAGCAAAGGATGCCGCATGTTACCGCATGATCTGTGCTTAACGCCCGGATTACGCAGTAATGCAAGTCAATGGCTGATGCAGGCAGTGTGCATGACGGAAGCATGGTGTGAAGTAGCACACATGCGCAGAGAGACAGGAATCCCAGTCACATACTTCCTGTCCAGCAGGGAGTATGTCACTAGCTGGGGGCGGTGCTATGCATGTGACCTTGTTGCTGCACCATGGCGCAACATCATATAAAGGCTGATTTCTGTGTGCAATGCAGCACCACTAATATTAGTGTGCAGCCGGCCTCAAGGAGGAGTGTGGTAGGTCTTTTAAGTTTTGAGGCTTAGTTCACATCTAAAATTGAAAGCGCAAATGCCAGCGATGGTCACTTTTTTTTTGTGCTTTTTTTGCCTCCAGGCGCTCCACTGCATGCTACAATTTTGTGTACAGCGCTTTTCAAAGCGCTTTTGCACAGTGATTTGTTTTATCTCTTTCTGATGCAAGTCAGGAAGTGAACTCTTTGAACCGGAAATTAATAAATACAATGTATTTATTCATCAAAGCGGAAACGCAATTGCCGCACAAAGCAATTTTGTGGGCATTTTGCGCTTTTCCTATACCTTCCATTGTTGCAAAAATGCCTTAATAATGGTACATGCAGTGCTTTGCTGAGCGGAAAGCAGACAAAAAGCTCTGATATAAACTATCCCATAAGGATTCATTGCACTAGCGATTTTAGGGCGTTCTTTTAAATCACCTGCACTCAAAAGAAACGCAAAACGCCCTAGGTGTGAACAAGTCCTTACAGGTATTCTCGGTGAGCAGCACGCAGGTGGATTTTTTCTCAACTGGCTGTGCACGCATATTCAAAGATGAAATCTGTTGTCTTTGACTTAAAAAAATAAAAAAATTTATGTGTATGCCGTTGTTTGAACAGTCGGTTGTTCAAATCTTCCTGACAAACATGCGGCAGGTTGACTCCTCCGTTTGCAAAGATTTTTATCTGATGTGTGTACCCTTCTTTTCTTGCACAGCTCATGATCAGGAGCTCAGTTGGTGGGCAGACTAGGTGCAGCCAATTAACCTGTTGATTTTGAAAACTAAAAAGGAGTAATGTAATTAATCTTTGCAGCTGGAAGAAACTGATGCAAACACAAACGGATCATCAAACTCTTCTGCACAGACCAGGACTGGTGGATCAAGCTGCTAATTCCAAGGCCTTTTTTCCATGGACTGTTGAGCTGTGTGCTCAGCAAGCAGTTACGAGGCAGCACCAAGCAGTCAGGGCCCATTCACACTTGAGCGTTTTTGCCGGCGATTTCGGCAAAGCGCTCAAACACCAACGCTTTTGAAAGCGCTAGTGTAATAAAACCCTATGGGCCCGTTCTTACTTGGGTGATTTGCTGTAATTGCCGCAAATCGCCCAAAAACGCGAACGCAAACGTGTAGCCTGCACCAGTTTCAGGCGATTTCCTGGCAATTGCGTTTCAGTGCTGTAGAAGTGCTAAACGCAATCGCGGAGAAATCGCTGCACTGTTCAGTGATTTTTTTCCGCGGAAAAATCACTCCCGCAAAAAGCTGGCAAAAATCGCCGGCGTTTTGCCCTTTCAAGGTTGAATGGGCCTTTACCAGGCAGCAGTGAGCAGTTATGAAAGTTTGAGAGGCATTTCACTGCCTATCAACTGCCCGTGGAAAAGAGACCTAAAAGTCTTGGTTTTACGTCTTATTTTTTCGGCTTTATATAGTCCAACAACGAGCATGCATTCACACTACATCAGTTTCAGAATGGATCTGCATGTTAACTCACATCCCATACAGCTCTATGGACCTGTTCACTTCTGTGTGTTGTAACAGATCTTGTAACAGATGGTGGTGCGGTGTGATTTAATGGCTGCTTGGTAGTACAGCTTACCGCTCTGCAATGCACCACCTATGCAATGTTCACAGTGCAGCGGGTGAGATGCGGTACAATAGATTGTGATCGCTGCAATGCTAAACGCACACGTTAACAAGAAAAGTGAAGCATATTTTACATTGTATGCTTCACTGTACCCCACAACGCACAGATCCTGTTCCCTTTCGTTCCTGCTGTGACTCTGAGGGCTCTTTCACACTAGAGACCTTTTTCTGCATTTTGATGTTAACCAAGGTAAACACCCTTTCACACCCGACGCTGCGTTTTGATGCATTGCGGTACCCGGGAGCATTTTATCGTCGTGAATCTGCGTTTTCCCATTGGATTAATTAATTACTACCACGCTACTCAGCGTCGCACTGCAACATCCTGACGACGTGCCACAGCCAGGAAACGGCTCCTGCATGCGTTGTCTAATGTGAAAGGGCCCTGAGACCCACTAGCAGTGCTTTTCTGAGCGCTTGGGGTTGAAAATCTCTTGCTAATGTAATGCTATGTGTGTGATCCCACTTGAATAACCTCCATAGCATTACATTAGCAACCGCTTTACAAATCACAAGTGCTTAGAAAAGCGCTGCTAGTGGGTTTCAGGCCTTAGGCTTTATTTCCACTGTAGGCGATTCACATCATTTTCCCCACATGCAGATTTGCGTTCAATTCGCATTTGGGGGTTAAAAAATGCCAAATTCCCACTTGACCTGGAATCCACTAGCAGCGCTTTTCGAAGAGGTTGTGATTTGTAAAGCTCTTGGTAATGCAATGCTATGGGGGAAAATCACATCTCTCAAGTGGGATCACACACATAGCAATACATTATTAAGGCTTCCTTTCCACGGACCGCTGATAGGCAGTGGAATGCCTCTCAAACTCTCTCAACTGCTCACTGCTGCCTAGTAACTGCTTGTTGCTGCATGATAACTGCTTACTTCTGCCTGGTAACTGCTTGCTGAGCACACACCTCAACAGTTTGTGGAAAGGAGGCCTAAGTCCTCTTTTCCACGGGCAGTTGAACTGTGTGACAGCAAGCAGTTACCAGGCTCATATAGCCGTCGGTCATTGCTTCATTGTGATACGCAGGCCCCTTCACCGCGGTAAGGTAACGATTACGAAGGGGAATTGACATATGTACATGCCTTTTGTTTTGTTGTTGCAGCTGCGGTGCAGCCAGAAAAATTAGGAAGGCATGTACACACACCAGTAAAATTATTACAGCGGCCACTGCTAGCAGCGGCCTTAAAAATTCAGGAATCCGCCTGGAGTCCTGGTGGACCCTGTTGGTGGTGGCGGAGAAGGCAGCCAAGCGCCCTGCAGGCTGAGATGCTGTGTGGGGACCGACTCAGGCCTCCTTTCCGCGAACTGTTGAGCTGTGTGCTCAGCAAGCAGTTACCAGGCAGAAGTAAGCAGTTTTCATGCAGCAACAAGCAGTTACCAGGCAGCAATGAGCAGTTGAGAGAGTGCCAGAATCAGAGCAGGAGGAGGAAGATATGTCACACTTACGTGCGGAAACTGAGAAAGATTAGGTGTTCTGTGTTAAATAGTCAACTACGTACTGACAATATTGGGGATTGATGGCACGTGCCTCCTTCTGAACACTGTACTTTGGTCGAGGGCCGCACGAAATCACGACAGCGCGACCTCGAACAGACCTGCCAGGTGGCCTTCCTCTGGCTCTGCCTTTTGTTTTGTCCATATTGGGGGGGATGAAGTGAACGGTATGCACTGACTTGACTAATACAATGTACGGTTACACAGGTGCAGTGTACAGGTTGCAGTGACTGCTGGTACAACAATGTGCGGTTACACAGGTGCAGTGAACAGGTTGCAGTGACTGGTATTACAAATGTGCAGATGTCATAAACACAGGTACCATGAACAGGTGCACGACTGGTGGTGGTATATAAAACTGCATGCACTCACGTAGGTAGGTAGGTGCACTGAACAGTGAACAGGTGCAGTGAGTGGGATAACAAATGTGCAGCTGCGTCACACACACACACGTACACGTACCGTGAACAGGTGCAATGACTGGTGGTATTAACAATGCGTGCGCTCACGGAGGTATATATAGGTAAGTGCACTGAACAGTGAACAGGTGCAGTGATTGGGATTACAAATGTGCAGCTGCCTGTCATACACACAGGTAGTCACTCACTGAATGCTGGGCCTGGCAGTGGCACAGTGGGAATTATCACCAAGGGGCCAA
This sequence comes from Hyperolius riggenbachi, assembly GCF_040937935.1. NCBI lineage: Eukaryota > Metazoa > Chordata > Amphibia > Anura > Hyperoliidae > Hyperolius > Hyperolius riggenbachi. The sequence goes on from NC_090653.1 coordinate 74,735,391, forward strand.
AGGCCAGCTGCGACTGACTGACAGGGCTGTATATAATGCAAGTGGGCCACAAAAAAAAAAATATAGATCACAAGAACAAGATTAGCTCTGAAAAGAGCTGTTGAGGGGTGCTTTCTTGGCAATAAGAATCAGCAAGGAGCAAGCTAACACGCCTACAAGAGCCTAACTAAGCTTTCCCTATAGCTTTCTCTGCAGCAGCTCTCCCTTCTCTAATTACTGCAGCCACACGAGTGAGTGAAAAGGCTGACGCTGCCTGCCTTTTATAAGGGGGGGGGGGGCTCCAGGAGGGAGTGTAGCCTGATTGGCTACAATGTGCCTGCTGACTGTGATGTAGAGGGTCAAAGTTGACCCTGTTGATGCACTATGGGCGCGAATAGAACTTCCGGAAAAGTTTGTGGTTCTCCGCGATCGCAAACCCCGGAAGTTTGCCATTTCTCATTCGCCAGCGAACTGTTCGGGCTATCTCTAAACACAGGTTGTTAAAAGCATTAAAGAGTACCTGAGATGAACTGAATGTTAGGTTTTATACTTACCTGGGGCTTCCTCCAGCCCCCTTGAGGCCACTTCACCCTTGCCATCTCCCCGGGCTGCTCCTGTCCTCTGCTGGACGACCCTGGTACTCTGCTTGAGTCGCACTTTGTCGCAGCTGGGAGCGTTCTACGCCTACGCACCAAGATAGGCAAAAGAGGGAATATGAGTTAAAAAGCCCCGCCCATGCTGCCATATTAGGTAATATGGCTAAAGGGCCAACCCAATATTGTCATATTAAGCAATGTGGTTTATGGGGCCAAAACTAGATAGGCATATTAGGTAGTGCAGTTTATTGGTCCACAACCATAACTGTCAAATTCCAGCCAAGTTTAACTCAAACTGCATTTATTTATTTATTTATTTATTGCTGTAATGCAACCACTTTTGAAAATGCCACAATAAGTTGTGGAATTCTGCATGAAAAGGTTGAGTTTGGTTGGATTCCTTTTTGAATTGATTGGATGTGTGTGGGGTGTCAGAAGCACTTTTCCAACTCCCTGCTAAAATTGTTATATACAATGTATATATACATCACCAAACCATTTTGCTGATTCTGAATGTAGCTAAAGGGTCAATCTGATATTGTCATATTATGGTAGGTAACGTGGTTTACGGGGCCAAACCCAGACAGGTATATAAGGTAATTCAGTCCTTGGGTCCACACCCATGACAGCCAAATTCCTGCCAAGTTTAACCACTTCATCTCGCAGGCCTCTTTCACAGTAGGACGTTGCATTTTGATGCGTTGTTAAGGTCGCAACGCAAATTGCAACGCCCCAAAAAAGTCGCAACGCAACTTAATGCCCCGTTATCGTCGCATACTGTAGAGCAGGGATGTCAAACCGGTCCTACGAGGGCCGAGGTCCTCACACATTTTTGACACAGCTCAAATTAATTGATGGGTCTGAATCACAAAAGGTGTGGTCCATCAGGTAGAATACATTCCTCTCTTTCTCAGTCCATCCTAAACACTGGCATGGATCTGGCCCTCCAGGCCTGGAGTTCGACACCTGTGCTGTAGAGCATGCAGGCAATGAAAAGTATGCTTCCAAGTCATTACTGAGCATGTGCAAACAGTCTAACGCAGCTAATAACGTGTATAACGCACAGCATGCTGCACTTTCTAATAACGCTACACGTTACACATAAACACAACGTGTGCACTGTGAATATCGCACAGACTTAGTATTGCTATGCATTGAAACATTTTCTAACAATTGACTTTAACGTCGCACTGTGAAAGAGGCCTAAGGGTAGGAACATGACACATAGTGGAAAACGCATATGCTAGTGTGTTCCTACCCTAAGGGTTTTTCCACTTAACCATTTCAGCCCCCTAGTATTTTTCACCTTAAAGGGAACCTGAACTGAGTAAAATTATTTAAAATAAACACATGAGGTAACTTCAAATGAACATTACATAGTTAACTTGCCATTAGTTCCACTCAGAAGCTCACCATTTTCTTCTGACAATGATCCCTTCCAGTTCTGACAACATTTTGTCAGATCTGAAATATATAATTTGCTGTCAGTTATATATCAGTTGCTGTCAGTTATAGCTGAGAGGACAACTGATGTGCCCGGTAATGTCCATGGTTCCCTATGACTCAAGTGGGCAATGTTACAGTTTAACAGTGTGTTGACCAGAAAGCTGTTATGGGGTGATGGTCATTTTCAAAATGGAGGACAGAGAATTCCCTTGATCACAGTGGACAAACAGGACGCGGGAGAGGAGAAAGAGATTGAGAAGTAGACTACACGGGAGGTAAGTATGACAAGCGTATATTTATTTTGACGTTTAATTTTCAGTTCAGGTTTTCTTTAAGCATCCGAGCAATTTTCACCTTCCATTCATTTGCCAATAACTTTATCACTAATTATCACAATGAATTGATCTATATCTTGTTTTTTCCGCCACCAATTAGGCTTTCTTTGGGTGGTACATTTTGCTTAGAATTATTTTTTTCTAAATGCATTTTCACAGGAATATTAAGGAAAAAATGGAAACCATTCATTATTTTTCAGTTTTCAGCCATTATAGCTTTAAAATAATACATGCTACCATGATTAAAACCTACGATATGTATTTTATTTGCCCATTTGTCCCGGTTATTACATCATTTAAATTATGTCCCTATCACAATGTTTGGAAATAAAGGTGTATTTTTTCAGTTTTGCGTCCATCACTATTTACAAGCTTATAATTTAAAAAATGTTCGCAATATACCCTCTTCACATGCATATTAAAAAAGTTCAGTCCCTTAGGTAACTATTTATGTTTTTTTTTTTTTGTTTTTTGTTTTTTCTTTTAATTGTAATTTTTTTTTTCCATTAAAATTTTTATTTGGGTAATTTTCGGTGTGGGAGGTAAACAGTTAATTTTAAATGTTATAATGTGGGTTTATTTTATTAAAAAATGTATGTAGATGTAGTTTTACTATTTGGCCACAAGATGGCCACAGTGAGATTTTTTTTTTCAACCAGCTCTTGGCAGCTAATATGTCCCTCACTGCAGCTCCGGTGTCCTGGAATCCGCTTTGTTGGAGATGCCGACTTCATCAGATCTGCATCTTATGTGCCTGCGCGAGTGCGTGGCCATGCCGCTCGCGCTCACCTTGCCTGGAGTGCTCTGCGCAGGGGCAGAAGTTTGATCCTGAACAGAACTCTCCTGGCCACTGGATCACGTACATTGCATGTTGCTGACTACAGCGATCAGCAATGCACAGGTAGAAATGAGGCCTAATATGGGGTACAGGAAATGCGGCACATTAACACAGTGGTTGCAGAATATAATCCTAGATCTGTTCCTAACCACTTCTCTCCACCACAGGTTATTTTCCCTTTTAAAAGCAAAAATTAATTATTTAATGAGTGTAATGGGCAGGATATATAAGGGAAGTGGTACCTGCAATGCTTTGTGGGTTGTAGAGAGGAGAATAGCAATCATGGAGGAAGACTTGGTGGTGGTTTTGTGTGCTGTTGGCTTCATGAGGAGAAGGTCCAGGCCTCCTCGGGACTGGGTGCATCCCATGAATGTGACCTGAGATTGGAAGCTACAATTCCAGTCCATTTAGCAGGATTTACATGCTCATCCTGAAAAATATTTTGCATACACCAGGATGATTATAGCCACCAGGTACGTTTGAGGCTAGATTCACAGTGGGACGTTGCGTTTTGATGCCACGTTAAAGTCGCACCGCAAGCTTACAACGCAACGTGCCCAAAAAGTGGCAACGCAGCGTTACCGTCGCATACAGCAGATACAGTCAAAAATACAGGCAATGAAAAGTATGCTTCCAAGTCATTACTGAGCATGTGCAAACAGTCCAACGCAGCTAATAACGTGTATAACGCACTGCATGCAGTACTTTTACTTAACGTGCAGCGTTAGACACCAACGCAACGCATGCACTGTGAACAGGGCATTGATTTTTCATGCAGTGAGTTATTCTGCGTTAAATGCTGTTTTAACGCGCGACTTTAACGTCCCACTGTGAACTTAGCCTCAATGTTTTGCTCACATTTGTTTCTGTAATACCATGAGTAAATTATATTGGCCCTTCAAAGGCATTTTACCTTCAGATATGTTTCTTTACTCAGATGTCAACATATCTGACCCCAATGTCCTTAGCAACAGCTATAGGTAATCAATCTGCGCCCACTATACCCTAATTTAGGAGTATCTGTAAGTCACATTTTACAACCATTTAAAAAGTGCATCAACTCTCAATTGTAAACCTTATCTATTAAAGTCGAAGACGTTTTTTTTTATGTTTTTTTTTATTCTGTCAATAACTGACACAATATTTTTTTATGGTGGCAATTTTTTTCCCTTTAACAAACATTTTTACAGTTTGCACTGTAAAATGTGTACCTTTCACATGTCAGTGTTACACTTTAAAAATTAAAACATCATTTCTTTTCTACACAGTTTTGATTTGGTCCAGACTTCTAAGGACAATTACGGTGTTCAAGCAGCCTATATGTCCTACAAAGAGACTTCTCATTACACTAAGGTACATTTTCTTGTAAAATACGGACCACTTTGTGCTCAGATATAAAAAGAACATTAAACAGGTTAAAAAAACAAACTAAACATTACAAGTAAATTCATCACTATTCAAGTAAACCTTCATCACTATTCAAGTAAACCTTCATAACTATTTGGTCAATGGAAGAAGGCCACGTTAAAGTTCGTCAATAAACAGTAATGGTGACATTCTGTTTGTCTCACTGTCAGGTAAATGATCCTGTGGCTTGTTGTGTCCACTACTTTGACCACTTAGGTCTGTATAGACTGGTGTGTCAGGAGAGGGGTCTTGTGAACTTGCTGGTCTTTGAGGCATAGGTGGGGGTATGTTAGGATAGTAGGGTTGTGCAGGCCTATGAGCATAATGTTGCATACTTTGAAAAGAGTAATTGTGAGGCTCATATATAAGTTGACCATAATAACGTGGCTGTAGTGGGTGTCTGTATGGACCAGGAAGTTACCCATATGAGTATGGCCATAATAGGATGGGTTTTGGGGTTCTCGTGTGATATATTTGTCTAGAAGTTCAATGAAATCACGTTTGGCTGACAATAATTTATTGGTATTTTTTAGGGAAAGATGGGGCTAGACTGAGTAGGAAATGAGTACAGGGATCATTCAAGGCAAGTCTATGTCTTGTGCTTTTTTTCCATATGGAATACTGCCTTCTCAATGGAACTTATCATTTTGTCATCATATTCAGCCCTCTCCTGATGTGAAAGCTTTGTCTGTTCCTACATGATACATTACGGGTACATGATGGTGTAAAATTAGTGGAAGGACTCTCTGGGGAGTGCATAGGGATGTTGTCCTCTGCTGCATGGCCAGATGTAGCACTAGTATTCTGTGATGAAGGGTTATCCCAACCTCTGCTCAGGGTAGCGGTCGGAGGCTGTATGCAGAGAAATGCACACAGCGGGAGCGTTTCTACATACCTTCCGGGGATCCCGACGTCGGCCGGCATTCTTCTTCCTCTCCCCCGGGGCTCTGCTTCCTGCTGGTGAGGTCGCTGGCTGTTGTCATGACGACAGCCGGCAATTTCACTTGCAGCGCCACCCGGAGGATGGAGGCTTAACTGCAGCGCTGGAGCCAGGGAGGTGAGTGATTCAAAAACTGCTGCAGATCTCCCTGGCAGCTGATTTTTTTTCCAGGTTTTTCTGTGGTTTCTTCATCAAGTAGATTGTCTTCAGCACTATTAACCACTTCACCACTGAGGGGTTTTACCCCCTGACCACCAGAGCAATTTTCACCTTTCAGCGCTCCTTCCATTCATTCGTCTATAACTTTATCATTACTTATCGCAATGAAATGAACTATATCTTGTTTTTTCCGCCACCAATTAGGCTTTCTTTAGGTGGGACATTATGCCAAGAATTATTTTTTTCTAAATGTGTTTTAATGGGAAAATAGGAAAAATGTGGGGAAAAAAAAAATTATTTTTCAGTTTTCGGCCATTATAGTTTTTAAATAATGCATGCTACTGTAATTAAAACCCATGAAATTTATGTGCCCTTTTGTCCCGGTTATAAAACCGTTTAAATTATGTCCCTATCACAATGTTTGGCGCCAATATTTCATTTGGAAATAAAGGTGCATTTTTTTCAGTTTTGCGTCCATCCCTAATTACAAGCCCATAGTTTATAAAGTAACAGTGTTATACCCTCTTGACTTAAATATTTAAAAAGTTCAGTCCCTAAGGTAACTAATTATGTATTTTTTTTAATTGTAAATTTTTGAATTTTTTTTTAATTACAAAAAAAAAAAAATGGGGAGTGTGGGAGGTAATGAGTTAATTTTTTGTGTAAAAGTCATTTATTTCTATGTGAAAAATGTGTAGGGTGTAGTTTACTATTTGGCCACAAGATGGCCACAGTAACTTTTTGCTTTATTGCGACCTCCAAGCCTCCTTCCGGAAGCTTGGAGGAAGAATAAGGAGGCTGGACACGTGAGTTTCTTCTCACAATGATCGCGCTGCCCATAGGAGAGCAGCGGGTCATTGTGGGGCTTAGATCAACGAACGGGAATGGATTTTCCCGTTCATTGATCTCCAGGCGAGCGGGCGGCGGCGGTTTTACTAGCGGCGGGCGGCGTGTTTACGAGCGGGAGCGCGGACAGCGTCGGGAACGCGGAAAGTACGTGTTTCTCCGTCCCTGGTTTTTAAAGGATGGAAAAAGGGGCGGAGAAATACGTACGCGCGGGGGTAAAGTGGTTAAGAAAAGATAATTATAATAATAAAGCTCACCTTAATCTGAATAAGTAGCATGGCTTTGTCATTCATCAACGTCAATACTTATAGGCCAGTATTCATATGTGGCATGATGGAAGTCCAGGAATTTTTGTAAACCTGTATTGTCTGTGGTTATTTCCCCAGGTACCACTTCTTTGTTCATTTGTTTGCTTATCCAATTCTTTCTTATAATTATCATGGACAGATTTCCATCTTGTTCTCAACTGGTCAACTACAAAAGAACAATGCATACATTGTTAATTTTTGTTTTCACTTGCGTGATTCCTTGGAACAGGACATACATATGCTGCACTACATTTCGAATACAGGCTGGGCATGTCCACCATCCAGAACATGATTTTGGATACCTGTTGAAACATCTGGTGGGAACTACAACAGGACTTCATGCCTCCCCCAGATCATGGCAAATGGGGAAAAAAATATTGAACTCTTATGGGAGAAGCACCATTTCCCAAATTGCCTAGGTGCAGTGGATGGTAAGCATGTCAGGATGGTAATGCCAGCATTCTCTGGAAGCCAGTACTACAACTACCGTAGGTGCTTTTCCATAATGCTCATGGCAGTAGGTGATGCTGAATATAAGTTTGATTATATTGATGTGGGGGCCTATGGGAGCAGTAAGGACTCTGCAATATTTTGCAATAGCCGGTTTGGGATGAAACTACAACTGGGCCAACTTCACATCCCTGGACCACACCCTTGGCCTATCCCTGCAGCTTTATTGGTGATGAGGCCTTTGCCCTTTCTGACAACGTGATGAGGCCTCTTTCACAAAGAGTCAGGGCAGTTGAAAAACAACATTTCAATATGAGACTCAGTAAAGCCAGGAAAGTGGTGGAATGCACCTTTGGCATTCTTGCAAACAAGTGGCTCATATACCACACTGCCATGCAAATGTTACCAGGAAATGCAGTGACTGTTGTCAAGGCTACCTGCCTCCTACAACTTTGTGAGAATTATGGAAGCAAACATAGTTGAGGAGCATACCATTCCGCCCACATTTACTAACTTTGATGGTGCTGGGTGCCTCCAGTATAAGGTAGCCTGTATAGTTGCCACCAGTATAGGTTAGATAGGTAGTTGCCCCCAGTATAGGTTAGATAGGTGGTTGCCCCCTTATAGGTTAGATAGGTAGGTTCCTCCAGTACAGGTTAGGTAGGTAGGTGCCCCCAGTATAGGTTAGATAGATAGGTGCCCCCAGTAAAGGTTAGATAGGTAGGTTCCCCTCAGTATAGGCTATATGGGTAGGTTCCTCCCAGTATGGGCTAGATAGGTAGGTTCCCCCAGTATGGGCTAGATAGGTAGGTTCCCCCAGTATAGCTTAGTTAGGTAGGTGCCCCCAGTATAGGTTAGATAGGTAGGTGCCCTGAGTATAAGCTAGATAGGTAGGTGCCTCTAGCATGCACATAGTGAAATCGCCCAGAATGCCGGATTGAGTGGCAGGTGGAGGGGATTGCAGTGGCAGGGGGGAGCAGGCATAGCTTAGTTATACCTCACCTCACTCCCACGATCCCCTCAGCCTCTTTCTTCTTCCTGTTCCCAGTGTCTGTCGCGCTGCTAAGCGCCCCCTGCTGTGATGACATGCGGTCACGTCATCACAGGGGGCGCCTTTTTTTTAAGCGCCAGCGATTTTTACAATCGCCCTAAAAGCGCTTGTGCAATGATTCACTTTGTATAGCGATTTCCCAAGCGCTTTTATGAATAAATACACCGGCTGACGTCAGGAAGACGTCAAATCGAAAAAAACAGAATCGCTTTGCAAAAGCGCTTAGAAAAGTGCTTTATAAAAATCGCAGTGCGCAGGTAAAAAAAAAAATCGCACATTAAAATTTAAAAATGCTTGCGTCAGCATTTTAGATGTGAACAAGGCCTTAGGCTAGGCTCACAGTTGTCAGTTGCATAACTTGCGCATTACAATAACTGTGAATGGCAATGGAGACTGGCTAAGACTTTTAGGGCCCATTTCCACTAGTGCGGTGCAATTCCGTTGCGGAAAACGAATTTGCATGTGGATTCGTATGCGTTTGTATGCAAATTCACTGCCTATGTGCTTTTACATTGATTTTAAGCGAAAACGTACGCAAATTTGCATGGAAAATTTGCATGCGTTTACCTATTAATTACATTACAGGCGACTCACACACTAGCCTTGCAGTGTGCGAATTCTGATGGCTCTGCACAGTCCACCGCACAGAATATTTGACAAGTGGAAACAGCCCGATTGATTTATATTGGTTATGTGTATCTGCATGCAGAAAACACATGCAGATTCGCTCTAGTGGAAACGGGCCCTAGTACAAACCCTGCATGCAGCAAGTTAGAATAATGCAATCCATTACTGTGAACAGCCTCAAAGGATTGTATGGGCAGAGAGTTGACATGCAGAAAGGCAACACAACTGACCACTGTGAACAGGACCTCAAAGAAAAATATTTATTTGTTACACCTGAAACAAATCCCACAAGATCTGTAAGAAAGATTGTCTATAAGAAAGAGGGACACTTAAGCCATGCTCCTATCACGCCCTCAACACACCCCTAGCCATGCATACCATAACGATGTCATATGAAAACTATGTTGTTTTGTAATTCAAACCACATTGGTCTTTTCTATCTTGGTTTATTTCTCTCCATATTAACATTTGTAAATAAGAAATGTATCAATTTAAAGGATTTGAATAAAGTTTAGATTTAATTAAATGCAGTTTTCAGGGAACAATATATATATATTTACATATATATGTACATCAATTCTGAAAGAGGGACAAATGAGGAAGAAAAGGGACTGGGTTCCCAAAGTGGGACTGTCCCTCCAAAAGAGAGGACAGTTGGGAGCTATGCTACTTCCTACTTTCATGGAAGCAGACATGGGGTTAACATCTTGTGTTTACAATTTAGCTGCTCTGCTGTGGCAGAGGAGATTCCTGAGCTGACACATCTAAGAGATCAAATTACACACGTGATTAGTTACAGATGAGGGGGGATTAGACAGGCTAAACTCTCTAAATACATACAGAGTACATTTCTCTATTTTCCTTTTGTCCTGTGCAAAAGTTCAGGTCCTCTTTATAAGTAATACAGGAGCAAATTCACAAAAGAGCAGACATCTTAATGTGTGCAGATAGCGCACATTAAGATTATTGGGATTTACATAGCGAGTTAGGCAAATTGCACAACTCGCTTTATGCCCAGAGTATAAACTGCAGTTAAAACTAATTGTCATTTTCACTTTATGAAAAGTCACAGCTCAAATACAGTTTTCCCCAAGTGTCAGTTAATTTGTTTATGTAAAAGTGATGGGAGCTCCCATGTACTCCCCGGCTCTTCACATTATCATTTTGTCTTAACAGAATCACAGGTGAGATAATTATTCATTTCTTTTTTATTATTCCTGTTAATTGAAACACCTGTGCTCCCTGGAAGTGTGGAAAACGATTGGGTGTGAGAATATATGTGAGGTATGAAGTGTCTCTGTGCAGATTTAGCTCTCACTCAATACAAGACAAATAACATTTATAATGCGCTTTTCTCCTGGCAGACTCAAAGTGCTTGAGCTGCAGCCATTAGGGCAGGCTCGGTAGGCAGTGGCAGTGTTGTGGAGTCTAGCCCAAGGACACCTTACTGAATAGGTGGCGGCTTACTGAACAACAAAAGCCAAGATTCAAACCCAGGTCTCCTGTGTCAGAGGCACAGCCCTTAACCATTACACTTCCCAGCCTCCATTCAGACATGATGCCAGGGTGGAGGAGATGGACATACACTGAGGTACACACACAAAAACCTACAGAAACCACAGGGCAAGATTTACACCCCAGAGGTCCAATAGCACATGATTTCTGGTGCCCTAAACTCCACCCCTGAACACAGGCCACACCCCACAAGTAAAAATATTCTGAACTCTAATCCCTTCCTTACAGGCCTGGATTAACGTCACATGAGCCTGTAGGCACAGATGTCCTGCCACCCTACACTTTGCCCTCCAGGAACCTACAAACCCCAACCAAACCACACCGCAAGTGTGCTGGCTGTCCCAGCTGTCATTTCTCCCTTACATCCCTTGCCATAGGTAGCTAGTAGCTACAGGTTCCCTTAGCATTAGGTAGCCAGAGGCACCCTCAGTATTAGGTAGCTAGAGGTGCCCCTGACTGAAGGGAGATGTCAGTGGCATGCTCTGCTTGAGACTCTGCATAGGGAAGGAGGGATGAAGGAACTTGGGAAGCAGAGTGAGCCGCCTTTCCATCAAGAGTTGCTTGTAGGCACATGCCTACAGTGCCTTACAGTAAATCTGGGCCTGCTTCCTTATGTCACTAACTGTCCTAAGAATCTTACACTCTAATCACTGTCACATCATGTATCATTCTTAGATAAATGAGACAAGGATTAGGGTGTAAGTGTCTGAGGTCAGTGATATAAGGCAGGGATTAGACTGTAAGCTCCTGAGGTTAGTGATCTGAGGAGGGGGACTGCTTCTCCCTTTAAGTATAAGTAGAGTGACCAGATTTTTGTTGGTTCAACCTGTGACCGGGGGGGGGGGGGGAGATAGGGGTTGAACAAATGGGCGTGGTCATGTCATTGTATGGGCGGAGCTAACATGATGATGTAACAGCGTGGCATAGGAAAGCAGTGTTTACGCCATGATGTGGTCAAACGAGGTTTCGCATCATGGGTGTGCAGAAACTGTGTGATGCTATATAATAGTATACCGTAACCTCAAAGCAGCAAACATAGCCAACTATGACCATTAAATAATAAATGCAGCAACAGTTACCCCAGACACCAGAAAATAAACGCAATGTTGGCAAAATTTCAGCACAAAATAAATGCAATGGGCAACATGTCAGCACAAAATAAACGCAATGGGCAACATGTCAGGACACAATAATCGCATTGTGGGCAACATGTCAGTACAAAATAAACGCAATGTGGGCAAACACGTCAGCACAAAATAAACACAATGTGGGCAAACATGTCAGCACAAAATAAACGCATTGTGGGCAAACATGTCAGTACAAAATAAACGCAATGTGGGCAACACGTCAGTACAAAATAAACGCATTGTGGGCAAACATGTCAGCACAAAATAAACGCAATGTGGGCAAACATGTCAGCACAAAATAAACTGCAATGTGAGCAACATGTCAGTACAAAATAAACGCATTGTGGGAAAACATGTCAGCACAAAATAAACACAATGTCGGTAAACATGTCAGCACAAAATAAACTGCAATGTGAGCAACATGTCAGCACAAAATAAACGCAATGTGGGCAAACATGTCAGCACAAAATAAACTGCAATGTGAGCAACATGTCAGTACAAAATAAACGCATTGTGGGAAAACATGTCAGCACAAAATAAACACAATGTGGGTAAACATGTCAGCACAAAATAAACTGCAATGTGAGCAACATGTCAGTACAAAATAAACGCATTGTGGGAAAACATGTCAGCACAAAATAAACACAATGTGGGTAAACATGTCAGCACAAAATAAACGCAATGTGGGCAACATTTCACCAGAAAATAAATGCATTGTGGGCACATTTCACCTGGAAAAAAAGCATTTACTCACCTGGCAGAAGTCTCCGGCCTCTGGCGCACTGCTCTCGGGACCATCTTCATCCTGCAGTCTCCCGCGCTGACAAGCAGAGCAGGGCTACGGCAAGATGGCGCCCCAAGCCCTGTACTGGAAACACAAATAGTCTCCAGGACAGGGCTTCGGCAGCCATCTTGCCGTAGCCCTGCTCGCCTGCCGGTGTCGGAACACCAGAAGACTAAGGAGGCTGGAGCGGGGCTGCGGGCAATGAACTGGCACGGCGTCTAAGTAGAAGATACAGTGGCCTGAGTCCCGAGGCCGGGACGTCCCGCTGCTAAAAGTGGGACGTTTCCCGGGACCTCATGCAGCCTGGGACAGCGGACCCCGAATCCGGGACGTCTGGTCACTCTATTATAAGGCACCTGTAGACACGTGCCTACAGTGCCTTATGGAAAATCTAGCCCTGAAATCTGTCATTTGATACGTCCCAAACAATAGAAAGAATACCACAACAAGTATTCAGTATAGTACACAAGTATTTGAGAAACCTGTATATAAAGAGAAACTGTATTCAAAATTATTACATAATGAATAAAATTGCCTATTTTTTTTTATTTTTTTTACAATATTAATTTATAAATTACAGTCAGTGTTTGCCCATTGTAATGTTTTTCCTCTCCCTGATTCACACTCTAAAATTTGTTACAGGTTGCAACATATTTAGTACTGGCAGGTGATCTCTGAAAAATCTTCATTTGCTGAGAGCTCTAAAGCCAGTAGGGGGGAATTAAGCATAATAAACGGCTTAGACGAAGCCTCAATGGGAGAGCGGGGCTGCTGACCAATATACAGCAATGTATAGATAAGTGTTTCTAATACTGAAACCAGGATATTTCATGTAAAAGTGTATGTCCTGAATAATGAACTGCATTCTACTATATGTCATCTTCAAAGGATACCTGAAGTAGTATGAAAAGATGATGTAAATCTATATGTACAGTCCTAAGCCTACTTAGAAGTTAGAACTGGCATTCCTTTCTTGATTGTTTTTTTTTTTCACTATAAGGCTTTGTTTCCACTTAGTGCCATGTCCATCTATGAGACGGACGCTGCATCCATGCTGATGTGAAGGGCGTGGCAATGGGGATACAGATGTGATGTCTGAAAAAATGCTGTAGACATGACAATTTTCCCACAAGCGAATCGGAAGCAGCCTATCAGTTTCATTAGTGTGCCCACAGCCCCGTCTCCATAATTATCTGTGGGCTGACTAGCAGTAAAAACTGTTAACCATTTTTAAATATCACTATTTAGAGGCTTTTCTCTGCCAACACAGAGTAATAAGCACTGCACGCTCTTAAACTGCTTCACCTAATGGCTATTTAGCAAATTACTATATCACATTTTACAAAAGGAATTGTACAAGTAGGTGCTGGCCTGCTAAGCCTCTCCAAGCATCCCCAACTTACATAGACATTTTTCAAGCCTCTGTTGACCTCCTAGACCCTAGGTTCTCAATGTGTGGTACGCCGCGTACCCCAGGGGGTACTTCTGATGGTTCCAGGGGGTACTCGGGCTTGATATACCTAACCAAGAATAACAAATTTAGAGTTTTAGAAAATTATAAGTCTTATTTTAACACCAAATGTGTATTTTAGCTAATGAAATGCAATATTAAATGTTAGGAAGTTGTTTGGAACCAATTATCATGTACTGCAATTAAACATATATTTGTCAGGGGGTACTCGTGTTAATGTTTACTATGCTAGGGGGTACTTGTTGAGTACAGGGTTTTAAAAGGGGTACATAATAAAATGTTGAGAAACACTGTACTAGACATTTCAAAGTATCTCCTGACAAATTACAAAGGGCCATATGCAGTTCACTTTTTCTCCTAAGTTTTCTCCTAGGTGATAGTTTCACACTTTATCAATAAAATGCCTTTAAACCACCAGCAAGCAAGAAAATACTCAAAATAATTTTGACCGTTCTTTTTCATCTACTTTTTGGTATTTTTCAATTTTAAAATGCTGAAAAGTTATTTAAAAGAGAAAATGAAAATTATCTCCTAGGAGATAACTCAGGAGAAAAAGTTAATTGCATATGGGCCAATATCTCCTAACTAAGGCATGCTTAAAGCGGATCCGAGATGAAAAACTAACTATAACCAGTAACTTGTCTATATATCTTATCTAAAGTTTAGATAGTTTACACAGCAAATCTAGCTGCAAACCGCTTTAATAGAATATGATTATTTCTTCCTGTGATACAATGACAGCAGCCATGTTGTTTGTAAACATTACACAAAGGCAAGCTTATCTGCATCCTGAGCACAGAAAACGAATCCCCCTCTTCCTCCCTCCTCCCCTCTGCCTCTGAAATCTCTGGCTAGTAATACTGCCCCCTCCTCCTGCCCAGACTGAGCTCCCATGAGCTCTTGCTACTGTCTGAAAATGAAAGGTCCTCAGGCCACCATAATTATACCAATATACAAAAAGATTTATTGCAAAATATTTTATACAAAGCACAATCCCCTAGATGTAACCCATAATTAAGTAATAATCACTCCCCAAATTAAATTTAAAACCAAAGGACCATGCGGAGCAAAGGTTATGCATGAGTGATGCAGTGCCCGCAACTAAATCAGCATGTTAATCATTGGCCTAGGCCTATAAGACTATACACACCAACACAGTCGCCCGCGCATACATACACCTTTCATTCTGCCATCATATCTCAAAGATTGTCTTCGGGGGCCCCCCCTCTCTCTTCCTCCCTTTGTCTAAGGATAGGATTGTCCATATACAGGTTACAAGTTCCAGTGAAAAACAGCCAACGGCTTCCGGATATCTTGTCACATGATTCCATTAGGCATAATATGATATAATATGATATGAGTATGGATGGGTCTCACCCGTGGAGAAATCCCCTCAGCGTGTCATGCAGTGCCGCTCACTCCTTACAGACGTTTGAGCGATCCAAAGACCATGCGCATGGTGATGCCGGTATCCCCTCAGGCTGCCGGTATAGATGATTTCGCCTTGTGTTATTTCCAACACGCTGGACGCACTCAATGCGCTGGTCCTGTAATGCCCGCTTACAGGACCAGCGCATTGAGTGCGTCCAGCGTGTTGGAAATAACACAAGGCGAAATCATCTATACCGGCAGCCTGAGGGGATACCGGCATCACCATGCGCATGGTCTTTGGATCGCTCAAACGTCTGTAAGGAGTGAGCGGCACTGCATGACACGCTGAGGGGATTTCTCCACGGGTGAGACCCATCCATACTCATATCATATTATATCATATTATGCCTAATGGAATCATGTGACAAGATATCCGGAAGCCGTTGGCTGTTTTTCACTGGAACTTGTAACCTGTATATGGACAATCCTATCCTTAGACAAAGGGAGGAAGAGAGAGGGGGGGCCCCCGAAGACAATCTTTGAGATATGATGGCAGAATGAAAGGTGTATGTATGCGCGGGCGACTGTGTTGGTGTGTATAGTCTTATAGGCCTAGGCCAATGATTAACATGCTGATTTAGTTGCGGGCACTGCATCACTCATGCATAACCTTTGCTCCGCATGGTCCTTTGGTTTTAAATTTAATTTGGGGAGTGATTATTACTTAATTATGGGTTACATCTAGGGGATTGTGCTTTGTATAAAATATTTTGCAATAAATCTTTTTGTATATTGGTATAATTATGGTGGCCTGAGGACCTTTCTTTTTGCTCTAATTAATTTGATTTCAGTATTCAGGTGGGCCCCACCCTATATTGTTCAGGGATATTAACCAAATTTATGAAGCACCATTGCTTTCTCATTTATTATTGTTACTGTCTGAAAATGCCAAGGCTCTCTGAAAACCTGTGGGCGTGGCTTGTTTAGTTTATAGGGCATTAAAGTATTAAAACAAAAACAAAAAAGTATTTGGCTGGAGGAATGCCCTATAAACAATATGAAAGAAACACAATTATGCAATGAGTAAAAGTTCATCTCGCATCCACTTTAACAATTTCCTAATTTACTAAGTCATCTTTAACAATCTCCTTACTAGGGCACCTCCAATAATCTTGTTGTTATAAATGTTTTAGAGAGTGTTAGACCTAAAGATGAACAGCTTAGAAGTGTTTTGGTTATTGCTTCTCAGCTGCCTCCTACCAACAGCCTTCAGGCCACAGGACCCATTTCAAATATTGCATTAGCTCCCTCGTGTACTGCCACACCGCAACCATCCCCAGTACATTCACCTAAGTACCTTCCTGGCCACCACTCCTATTACTAATAATATTGTCACCCTGCAAATACTGCTAGCCCCACCTACTATTGCCATCTCCCTCCATAAGCTGCATCCTGTATTTGCAGTATAGTTGCTGTAATAAACCTCACTATGTGTGTTTCACGTAGTGCCAGTCATTAAAAGTGCCACCTAGGCTCCTCTTCTAAGACTGGATCAAGAACGGGTTCAAGGGCAGCACTCTACCTCATATAATGAATGATAAGTCTGAGGCAAAGCACCATGCTACTAGGCAAATCTCACAGCAAAGGTCTGGGAGATGAGCAGGCAGCAGTGAAACCAGCACTAAACCAGCTAGCTGAAAGAGGAAGGCATACTGTACCCAGGCCTTTGTTTTCACCTGTCATTTTCTGTTTCAAAGTTTTTATTAAAGTTTTTACGGTTTCACGTGATAACCTGCAACCTTTTGCAAACAATTGCACATCAACAAAAAGGTAAAAGAATGTAAATTGCAGAGCCGGGCCAAGGTTCTCCAACACCCAAGGCTGAGACACCAAAGTGCTCCCCTCCATCCCTCCCACCCCAGCTGTCACACACTGATTGCTATTAGACTAAGAGGGCCACAGGGCCCACAACCTCCCCAACACCTTTATCTATAGTTATCTGGTTTGCAGTCACTGCCACGTAATCTTTTCTTATTCCTCTCTGGGAAATGATAGCTGAGTGAGCTGTGCTCCCCTGCCTATACTGCACCCTGAGGCTGGAGCCTCTCTCACCTCTGCCTCGGCCCTGGTGAAATACAGCTCCTATTACACTCGCCAGAGGCCTCACTTTCATATTATCATAACAATAAACTATTAGGCTCAGCATTAAAGTGGAGTTTTCACCTCATCATTGGTCAGTAAGCCAAAGCCCCAACAGCGCAAAGGAAATCAAAAAGTTGCCTGCCTGAAAAGGGGCATGAAAGGGAAATGAAAGGAAAGAATGAGAGAAGCATAGAAGAAAAAGGAGGAGAGAGAGAGATACCAGAGACCCCCAGTTCTACGATTCCAGTAATAAGTTGGTGTGACTGTACAGGATACCCTGTAGTTCTCAGTTACTTTTCACTTCAACCCCCCTCCTCATTTCAGCGCTAGCTAGTCTATACCAGAAAGAAGGAAAGCTGTGAGGAAATCCCAGCTTGCAATGTTGTATTATTATCCTAGCTGTGCTTTTCAATAATCACAAATGTCAGGCTGAGTCTGTTATTTACATTACTCTTTCATTTTCTTTCTTGGAGAGGGAAGTAAAATGAGTGTGAGGGGTCAGGTAAGGCACACCCAGATAGAAGACTTGTAAACTTCTCAGCTTCACCTGAAAGGGTTTAAAAGAAGATTCAAGCATATCTGTTCCAGGAACAGTGGTGTATCAATAGGTGAAGCGCTTACTTTGAGCACAGGTAGGAGATTGGAGGCTCCTGTAGTATCAAAAAGTGACATATATTTTGTCTTAACCCAAAAGATAGTAAAATAGAAGGAAAAGTAGTTTCCTACCTTGGGCAGTAAATCAGTAAGTCAAAGTAAGGGTAAAACTGCTTATCTTTTTATTCTTATAATACACACTTGACTTGGTCAAGTGTGTATAATAAGAATAAAAAGTAAGTCACTTTTTGATACGACAGGTGCCTCCAATCTCCTACTTGAAATCTACCACCCCCAGCTTGGGGTGTGTACCCTCGGAGAATCTCTAAGGGCACAATTATTCCACTGGAGCTGCGACCAATCCTTTTATTGGAAACAAGGCTGAGTGGGGATGGTATTTCCCCACCTACCTGAGGAGTGGTTGCCTGTTGAGCAACCCATGTTTGTGAGTATATATCTCTCGTTTTTCACACAAGCCACCCATTGATTTGACCAGGGCCGGTCCTGGACTTTCTGCTGCCTGAGGCAAACTTGTGAGCATGCGCCCCCCCCATTTGGAATGAGCACACAGCACAATTTTCACCCTTAGTATAGGTAGTTAGGAGGTAGTTAGGGTAGTCAGGTATAGGTGCCCCCTGTATAGGGTAGCCAGGTATAGTGTCAAGTAGGTGCTAGTCTGGGGGGCCTGGAGTGATATTTAAATAGTGGCTGACTAGGTGGAGGGTGGTTGCCCTGGAGCAGGGCCAGGGATGGCGGCCTGGCTGCCATGGGGGCTGGTGGATCTGAGTCATTGGTGGCAGAGCTGACAGTGGTCGCCCAAATGTTAGTGCGGCTGAGAGTGGTCGGAGCTGGTTGTGGCCATGATGTCCTGCGACAGAGAGAGGGGGAGAGAGAGAGAGAGAGACAGAGAGAAAGGGTAAGAGAGGGAGAGAGAGACAGAGATGAAGACAGAGGGAGAGAGGGGGCAGAGATAGAGACAGAGATACAAAGAGAGGGAGGGAGAGACAGAGGGGGGTAGAGACAAAGGGGGGGGATAGAGAGATACACAGAGAGAGAGGGGGGGGGGGTAGAGACAAAGGGGGTATGGCGAGAGACAGAGGGGGGGGGGGAATAGAGAGAGACAAAGGGGGGGATAGAGAGAGACAGAGGGGGGAAAGAGAGAGACAGAGGGGGGGAAAGAGAGAGACAGAGGGGGGGAAAGAGAGAGACAGGGGGAGAGACAGAGGGGAGAGAGAGAGGGGGAGACAGAGGGGAGAGAGAGAGAGAGACAGAGGGGAGAGAGAGAGACAGAGGGGAGAGAGAGAGAGAGAGACAGAGGGGAGAGAGAGACAGAGGGTAGAAAGAGAGAGACAGAGGGGAGAGAGAGAGAGACAGAGGGGAGAGAGAGAGAGAGACAGAGGGGAGAGAGAGAGAGAGACAGAGGGGAGAGAGAGAGAGACAGAGGGGAGAGAGAGAGAGACAGAGGGGAGAGAGAGAGAGAGAGAGACAGAGGGCAGAGAGAGAGAGAGACAGAGGGCAGAGAGAGAGAGAGAGAGAGAGACAGAGGGGAGAGAGAGAGAGACAGAGGGGAGAGAGAGAGAGAGAGAGGAAGGGGGGATAGGGAGAGAGACAGAAAGGGGGGGAGGGGGAATAGAGAGAGAGAGACAGAAAGGGGGAAAGAGAGGGGGGGATAGAGAGAACGAACGACTAAGGGAGAAAACGCACACACACTCTCATGCACACACACACGGGGCAAACACATACACTAAGGCAGACACAGTGAAAGAACAACTAAGGGAGACATCACAAATCACATCACACACACACCTCCTCCCCCGACACTTGCCCGGACTCTCTGCAGTCTGCTGGCTTAGCTGCATCCTTTGATCTTCCGAGATGGCTTCCTGCTGGCTCTGGCCTCATTCCCTCCTTGTCCCACGCAGCTCACTTCTCATTCACTTCTCTCCCCATCAGCCCCGCGCTCCATTCAAACACTGCTGGGGGGCGGAGCTACAGCAGCTGAAACAGTCACTGAGGCTCCAGCAGCAGCAAGAAGACAGCAAAGTTAGTCAGCGGTGGTGATGGCAGGCAAGGGGCAGCGAGCAACCATCTCGCTCTGGCGAGCGGGGGCAGCAGCAGGTCATTATACTGGCAGTGCTCTTCAAGACGGGCGGCAGGCAGCGTGACTCCAGTCACTTCCGGATTCTGCCTCCGCCCGCACCCGGCGCACACCATTATCGTGATGGCATCTTAGCCATGCAAGGATTCCCTCAGAGGCCGCATCTAGGGTGGTGGGCTGGCGTGCACAGCCTAGAGGATCCCAGGGGTCCAGTCCAGGCAGTAAAACGGGAGGCGGCAAATGCCAGGCGCACTCACTTCCTCTTTCTGCCTGGTTCCACCCCCCTACATCTGCCGCCTGAGGAACCTGCCTCACTCCGCCTTATGGGCGGGCCGGCCCTGGATTTGACATTATTACACCAGATTGGGCTCCTGCTCTCCTTGTGTTTTTTGTCTTCTACAAGATGCACCATACTTTGAACACAGGTCCTTCCCAGTTCCATAGCCTACAATGTTTATTGCAGTGTATTACAAACAAGAATCACTGGCGTGACAGTATGAGGACTGGCAAGCAGACAGAACACATCAGTTAGTAAGGTCAGTGTTAGATGTAGGAGCAGGAGGGTAGTATTAGGTGTAGCGGCAGTGAGGTTAGTGTTAAAAGTAGCGGTAAAGTGTAGAAGTAGAGGTAGTGAGATTAGTATAGAAGTGGCAGTAGAGTGTAGAAGTAGCGGTAGTGAGGTTAGTATAGAAGTAGCAGTAGAGTGTAGAAGTAGCGGTAGTGAGGTTAGTATAGAAGTAGCAGTAGAGTGTAGAAGTAGCGGTAGTGAGGTTAGTATAGAAGTAGCGGTACAATATAGAAATAGCGTTAGTGAGGTGTTAGAAGTAGTGACAGTAGTAGGGTTAGTGTAGCAGGGCTAATGTTAGTTGTAGTAGGATTAGGAGGGTTACTGGTAGTTGTAATGGTACCAAGAGGGTAAATGTTAGAGGAGGAATTAGGAGAGGAGTTTGACGTGAGCAGTATATGATTAGTAGTATAATATCGGTAATATTAAATTACCTATATTAATACTTTTGGCTACTTGCACAAAACTCATTAGCATCTATGCTAAATGTATGTAGTAGTAAGGGATGCAGAGGTTGCAACCACACTGTGGCCCTAAAGCAGAGTGGCCCAATTGGAGCCCTTCTTTATATGCTGGATAAGCTTTTTATTGGTACTGTGCAGAAGATGATCACCTCTAGATGAGCTTTAAAGAGGAGCTGTCAGCCATACTATCTCAGAAAAACACCCACATATATAAGTAGATAAATACTTGCTCGACTTACATAACATATGTATTGCACTATCCACGTTTCGATTTTAGTGATTTTTCTATAGTAAAAAAAGAGAAAATCCTTCTTAGGATTCTTCACTTAAACTGTGTCTATCTTGAAGCCAATCCTGATGTCATTTCCACCCTTACCCCTCTCTGCCTGATAGTGTATGCATTGCTGCCCTCCTCCCCGTCTTCAGGCACTCCCATCCAGCTCTGCAATAGAAAGTGCATTGTCTCAGCATGAGAAATATTGGCCAATCAGAGAGGAACAGAGGTGTGGGAGGGGAAAACAGGAGGGGAAGAGGTTTCAGCCAATCAAGCTGCATTAGTTACGTCTGAAGGGAAATAAAGAAGCAAACAAAGACAACCCAGCATGCCCTGAAACTTCCTTTGTGCGGCAATGTACCAAATAAGAGTCAGGTAAACTGGGGAATGATCATTTATCAACAAGAATAGTAATAGTGATTTTTTAACTTTTGGATTGCCTGGTTGACATCCTTATTACTTGTTTACCAGATTAAAATAAAGAATTTTTTTTTTTATGCCCGACAGTTACACTTTAAATAGTGGTAATCATTAACAAACTGTTCCCCACTGACATCTTAAACTTGGCAGTGTCAATTACCTTGTCAGATTTTGGTGCTCCATATCAGTTGTTTTGTATACAGTGCTTGAGGGGATGCGAATGTAACACACGCATGGGGGTCCATAACTCCATAGCTACAACACTCTCCAGGATTTTATTTTTCATAGAAAGGCTATATTTATAATCTAGCTTCTTTACTGTTACTAAACCTACAAATGCAACCCCCACCTTGCCACAATGCTGGGATTGCACTTTGACCTAACATTTGTAAACACTTTCACTCATACATGACCCCAGTCACCATCTGCTACACCTGCAATTGTCAACAAGGAAGCCAATTAACTTACCAGCATGAAGGTGGCCATTGACCTATTCCCCCCCTCCCCCAGATAACAGGATTTGGTGACCATTGTGCCCCCCCCCCCCCCCCCCCGATAGCAGGATTAGGTGGCCATTGTTTCAACGCCCCCCCCCTTCAGATAGAAGCAGTATGCAGATGTTCAACATCAGACCACCAGATGGCAAGATTAGGTGGTTGTTGTTCCACCCCTGCGAGAAGCATTGGGGAGCTTTTGTCCTTGTCAGACGGCATTAGGGTGCCCTCCCCTGGCCTTGATTGGCCGCTGAGTTCATGCAGTGAAGCACTCCTACCCTGTGCTGCCAAAATGCTCTCCATCTCCATACAGTTTCCTTCTGTCTCCATCACTGCGGCGTCTCTGTCCCGTTGACCTGGTGGTATCTACATACATACCGGTTCATAGGGTCAGAAACACCATGGGGATGGAAATGGAAGGGCACTAAATAAAGAAGGGGGTAAGTGTGACAGGTGAGAACATTCCGCTACATAAATTCTTCTGTAAATTGGGGCTCAGGAGGGACTTTGGAGGCCCATACAGCTGGCTCTGGGGCCCTAGGCAATGGCCAAGTTTACCTCTATGGAATGAAGATGCCATGTAAGTTAATGTTAGCGCCTGTGTTCTCATGTGCGCTGGTGCAGTGGGTGAACATTTGCTGCAGTTTCAAGGTTTTGCAAAGAAGCATGTGAGAAGCGCTGTATTAAATATTAACTTTCTTTTTTTGCCTAATTTAATCAGTTCACAGGCTTGAAGTTCACACATATACATTGTAAGAGATGACTTATTAATAATATGTCATTTTCAAGGAATTTCTTTCTTGAAAAATGTCACATATATTTTTCAGAAAATAAATATTGAAATACGCATATAAATACAAATATGCAGTTTTTGCAAATTATAAAAGAAAAGCATGTTCATAAATCTTCAGCAATGTCATGCTGCCTGCTCCCCCCCTCCTCCCCCAGTCACACTGGAGTCAGCCAGGAGGTATGATTGACCAATCACTCGTCCCCTGTCATGCCCCGGTGATGGGGGGAGTGTGTCAGGTTGATTTGCAGAGAACTGGCAGATGCAGGACTATATGCACTACTGCAGTACCGGTTTCATGATCTGGGAAAAAAAAACAAAACCTTACAATGTTTTTTGAAAACTTTTTTTTCTACATGTAGTGCTTCCCAGTGACCAACTTGATTGGTTATGTGTGGGCAGCACGGTGGCGTAGTGGTTAGCGCTCTCGTATTGCAGCGCTGGTTCCCCGGTTCGAATCCCAGCCAGGTCAACATCTGCAAGGAGTTTGTATGTTCTCCCCGTGTCTGTGTGGGTTTCCTCCGGGCACTCCGGTTTCCTCTTACATACTAAAAACATACAGATAAGTTAATTGGCTTCCCCCTAAAATTGGCCCTAGACTATGATACATGCACTACATGATACATACACATAGGACAGATGATTATGGAAGGGATTGCGAGCTCCCCTGAGGGACAGTTAGTGACAATACAATATATACTATGTACGGCTAGAGTTGGGCCGAACCTCCGATTTTAGGTTCGCGAACCGGGTTCGCGAACTTTCGAGGAACGTTCGGTTCGCGTTAAAGTTTGCGAACCGCAATAGACTTCAATGGGGATGCGAACTTTGAAAAAAAAAAAAATTATGCTGGCCACAAAAGTGATGGAAAAGATGTTTCAAGGAGTCTAACACCTGGAGGGGGGCATGGCGGAGTGGGATAGATGCCAAAAGTCCCCGGGAAAAATCTGGATTTGACGCAAAGCAGCGTTTTAAGGGCAGAAATCACATTGAATGCTAAATGACAGGCCTAAAGTGCTTTAAAACATCTTGCATGTGTATACATCAATCAGGTAGTGTAATTAAGGTACTGCTTCACACTGACACACCAAACTCACCGTGTAACGCACCGCAAACAGCTGTTTGTGTAGTGACGGCCGTGCTGGACTGGTGCGCACCATGGCGAGAGTGCAGGTTTTGGTGGCTTTACAGCCCATATGGTCGCCGGCCTGGCTGATGTAGCTGAATGACAGAACAGTGACTGTCCAGCTGATCAAATTTGGTCTGACCACAATGAAGCAACAACCTTATTATCTTTTGTGTGCCCCCCGAGACACTCATCTAGGCGCTGGTCATTGCTTCATTGTGATACGCAAGCCCCTTCACCACGGCAAGGTAATGATCACGAAGGGGAATGGGCGCATGTACATGCCTTTTCTTTTGTTGTTGCAGCTGCCCGCAGTGCAGCCAGAAAAATTAGGCAGTCATGTACACGCACCCGAAAAATTATTACAGCGGCCGCTAGCAGCGGCCTAAAAAATTCAGCAATCCGCCTGGAGTCCCGGACCCTGTTGGTGGTGGCGGAGAAGGTAGTGAAGCAGCCTGCAGGCAGACATGCTGTGTGGAGGGACTGGGAGCGACTTAGTCTTCTTGGGGCAGGCCAGGCAGCCAGTCACACGGCGTGCAGGCAGAGATGCTGTGTGTGCGGGGACTGACTTAGTCTTGGGGCGGGCAGCAGCCCTCCGGGATCCATGCCTCATTCATTTTGATAAAGGTGAGGTACTTAACACTTTTGTGACTTAGGCGACTTCTCTTCTCTGTGACAATGCCTCCAGCTGCGCTGAAGGTCCTTTCTGAGAGGACGCTTGCGGCAGGGCAGGAGAGAAGTTGGATGGCAAATTGGGACAGCTCTGGCCACAGGTCAAGCCTGCGCACCCAGTAGTTCAAGGGTTCCTCATCGCTGTTCACAGCAGTGTCTACATCCACACTTAAGGCCAGGTAGTCGGCTACCTGCCGGTCGAGGCGTTGGTGGAGGGTGGATCCGGAAGGGCTATGGCGAGGCGTTGGACTAAAGAACGTCCGCATGTCCGACATCACCATGAGATCGCTGGAGCGTCCTGTCTTTGACTGCGTGGACACGGGAGGAGGATTAGTGGCAGTGGTACCTTGCTGGTGTTCTGCTGTCACATCATCCTTAAAGGCATTGTAAAGCATAGTTGACAGCTGGTTCTGCATGTGCTGCATCCTTTCCACCTTCCGGTGAGTTGGTAACAGGTCCGCCACTTTGTGCCTGTACCGAGGGTCTAGTAGTGTGGCCACCCAGTACAGCTCATTCCCCTTGAGGTTTTTTATACGGGGGTCCCTCAACAGGCAGGACAGCATAAAAGACGACATCTGCACAAAGTCGGATCCAGTACCCTCCATCTCCTCTTGCTCTTCCTCAGTGACGTCACGTAAGTCAACCTCCTCCCCCCAGCCGCGAACAATACCACGGGAAGGTTGAGCAGCACAAGCCCCCTGCGACGCCTGCTGCGGTGGTTCTCCTGCCGCTGTCCCCTCCTCCTCCTCCCCCAAAGAAACACCTTGCTCATCATCCTCTGAGTCTGACTCGTCTTCTGCACACGACCTCTCTTCTTCCTCCTCCTCCCTCCTCTGTGCTGCCGCAGGTGTTGAGGAAACAGCTGGGTCTGATGAAAATTGGTCCCATGCCTGTTCCTGCCGTAACGGTTCCTGGTCACGCTCATTCGCAGCTTCATCCGCCACTCTACGCACAGCACGCTCCAAGAAGTAAGCATAGGGAATTAAGTCGCTGATGGTGCCCTCACTGCGGCTCACCAGGTTGGTCACCTCCTCAAACGGCCGCATGAGCCTGCATGCATTTTTCATCAGTGTCCAGTTGTCGGGCCAGAACATCCCCATCTTTCCAGACTGTTTCGTTCTACTCCAGTTGTAGAGGTACTGGGTGACGGCTTTCTTCTGTTCTAGCAGGCGGGAGAACATGAGCAGGGTCGAATTCCAGCGAGTGGGGCTATCGCAAATGAGGCGTCTCACCGGCATGTTGTTTTTCCGCTGAATTTCTGCAAATCGTGCCATGGCTGTGTAAGACCGCCTCAAATGCCCACAGAACTTCCTGGCCTGCTTCAGGACATCCGCTAAGCCAGGGTACTTTGCCACAAATCTTTGAACAACTAGATTCATGACATGTGCCATGCAGGGTATGTGTGTCAGCTTCCCCATATGCAAAGCGGCAAGCAGATTGCTGCCGTTGTCGCACACCACGTTGCCTATCTCCAGGTGGTGCGGGGTCAGCCACTCATCCACCTGTTTCTTAAGAGCAGCCAGGAGAGCTGCTCCAGTGTGACTCTCCGCTTTGAGACAAGCCATGTCTAAGATGGCGTGACACCGTCGTACCTGGCATGCAGCATAGGCCCTGCGGAGCTGGGGCTGTGTAGCTGGAGAGGAGAACTTCCACTCAGCCAAGGAGGAGGAGGACAGCGAAGAGCATGTAGCAGGAGGAGAGGAGGTGGCAGGAGGCCTACCTGCAAGCCGTGGAGGTGTCACAATTTGGTCCGCTGCGCCCTGCTTGCCATGGTTCACCACCAGGTTCACCCAATGGGCTGTGTAGGTAATGTAGCGGCCCTGCCCGTGCTTGGCAGACCAGGCATCCGTGGTCAGGTGTACCCTTGACCCAACGCTCTTCGCAAGAGATGACACCACTTGCCTCTCAACTTCACGGTGCAGTTGGGGTATGGCCTTTCTCGAAAAATAAGTGCGGCCTGGCATCTTCCACTGCGGTGTTCCGATGGCCACAAATTTACGGAAGGCCTCAGAGTCCACCAGCCGGTATGGTAAAAGCTGGCGAACTAACAGTTCCGCCACGCCAGCTGTCAGACGCCGGGCAAGGGGGTGACTGGCCAAAAGTGGCTTCTTCCGCTCAAACATTTCCTTCACGGACACCTGACTGCTGCTGTGGGCAGAGGAGCAGGAACCGCTCAAGGGCAGAGGCGGAGTGGAGGAGGGTGCCTGTGAAGGTGCAAGGGAGAAAGCGGCATAAGCAGATGATGCACCTGAAGGAGGAAGAGGAGAAGGAGGGTGACTTTTCTTTTGTGTGCTGCTGCTGCTTTTGCTCAGGTGGCCATCCCATTGCTGTTTGTGCCTTTTCTGCAGGTGCCTTCGTAAGGCACTTGTCCCTACGTGAGTGTTGGCCTTTCTACGGCTCAATTTTTGTTGGCAGAGCGAACAGATGGCTTTGGTCCAATCTGAGGCACACACATAAAAAAATGTCCACACCGCTGAGCCACCCTGGGATGTGGGCACTATGGGGACCTCAGCAGCTGATGCTGAAGGGCAAGTTGGCTGGCTGTACATAGGTGGCGATACATGGTGCCGGACACTGCCACCAGCTGTTTCTGATGAAGAGCTGCCCCAGCTTCTTTCAGCAACTTCTCTCCTCCTACTACTCTCTAAATCCCCCTCTGAACTGTCCCCCTCTTCATCTCCTCTATTGGGAACATACAGAGGATCCCTATCATCGTCATCATCGTAATCATCCTGCCCAGCTTCGCTTGCCTCAGAAAAATCCAAACGTGTAGGTCCTTCATCCTCCTTGCACGTTACATCCATAGTGTTGCCGCGTAACGCAGACATATGAGCTGGTGAAAATTCATCTGGCTGTAACAACAATCGCTGTGCATCAGTGATTTCACCACCACTAAATAATTCTTGCGAAGTGTCAAATGCAGCGGAAGTGGTGCTAGTAGTAGCGCTGGTGGCTGAGCAAGATGAGGTGTTCTGTGTCGCTAAATACTCAACCACGTCCTGACAATCTTGGGACGTGATGGGACGTGCCTTCTTCCGAGCACTGTACTGTGGGCCAGGTCCACACGAAATTACATTTACACGACCTCGCGCAGACCTGCCGGGTGGCCTTCCTCTGCCTCTGGCACTACCTCTTCCTCTACCTGTTTTGTCCATATCGGGTATGCACGGAGTGGTATATCACACTGCGTGCACTCAGGTAGGTGGGTTCACTTAACTGCACAGGTATGCGCACTGATGCGGTGGGTTCACTGAACAGTACAGGTATACAGTGGCGGGTTCACTGAACAGAACAGGTATACAGTGGCGGGTTCACAGAACAGGTATGCAGTGGCAGGTTCACTGAACACAACAGGTATGCAGTGGCGTGTTCACTAAACAGGTATACAGTGGCGGGTCCACTGAACAGAACAGGTATACAGTGGCGGGTTCACAGAACAGGTATGCAGTGGCAGGTTCACTGAACACAACAGGTATGCAGTGGCAGGTTCACTGAACACAACAGGTATGCAGTGGCGTGTTCACTAAACAGGTATACAGTGGCGGGTCCACTGAACAGAACAGGTATACAGTGGCGGGTTCACTGAACAGGTATACAGTGGCGGGTCCACTGAACAGAACAGGTATACAGTGGCGGGTTCACAGAACAGGTATGCAGTGGCAGGTTCACTGAACACAACAGGTATGCAGTGGCAGGTTCACTGAACACAACAGGTATGCAGTGGCGTGTTCACTAAACAGGTATACAGTGGCGGGTCCACTGAACAGAACAGGTATACAGTGGCGGGTTCACAGAACAGGTATACAGTGGCGGGTCCACTGAACAGAACAGGTATACAGTGGCGGGTTCACAGAACAGGTATGCAGTGGCAGGTTCACTGAACACAACAGGTATGCAGTGGCAGGTTCACTGAACACAACAGGTATGCAGTGGCGTGTTCACTAAACAGGTATACAGTGGCGGGTCCACTGAACAGAACAGGTATACAGTGGCGGGTTCACAGAACAGGTATACAGTGGCGGGTCCACTGAACAGAACAGGTATACAGTGGCGGGTTCACAGAACAGGTATGCAGTGGCAGGTTCACTGAACACAACAGGTATGCAGTGGCGTGTTCACTAAACAGGTATACAGTGGCGGGTCCACTGAACAGAACAGGTATACAGTGGCGGGTTCACAGAACAGGTATACAGTGGCAGGATCACTAAACAGGTATGCACTGGCAGGATCACTGAACAGGTATGCAGTGGCAGGATCACTGAACAGGTATGCACTGGCAGGATCACTGAACAGGTATGCAGTGGCAGGATCACGGAACAGGTATGCACTGGCAGGATCACTGAACAGGTATGCAGTGGCAGGATCACTGAACAGGTATGCAGTGGCAGGATTACAGTACAGGTATGCAGTGGGCTGAGGGCTCACTGAACAGAACAGGTATGCAGCCAGGAAAAGCTAAGCCTAACTAATCTTTCCCTAGAGACAGACAGCAGCTCGCCCTACTCTCTCTAATGCAGGCACACGAGTGGCCGTAATGGCCGCCGCTGCCTGCCTTATATAAGGGGGGGTGGGGCTCCAGGGGCTAGTGTAGCCTAATTGGCTACACTGGGCCTGCTGACTGTGATGTAGAGGGTCAAAGTTGACCCTCAGGTGCATTATGGGGCGAACCGAACTTCCGCAAAACGAACCGTTCGGCCCAACTGTATGTACGGCGCTGCGGAAGATGTCGGCACTATATAAATACTAAGTAATAATAATAATGTGTGTTAGATTTATCAATAGAATTACCTAAACTGCAGTATAATAAAGCAACCACAAGATGTCACTGCCTGTAATGTGATGTGATGATCTCTATGGTATTGTGATTTCCTGGATTCATTCTGTGTTCCTCTCTGTTCTAAGTAAGCTGCATTATCTGGTGTGGTGGTGTATGATTTATCTCTGCACATTTTCTTTAGTAAAGAGTTCTAACTTGTTATACTGGGTTCCTATCTGTGTGTACAGAACACTCTGCTTCATCAAGGTGCAGGGGGCCAGCACAGGGCAGATCTGCTGTATCAGCCACCGCTGGTTGCCAATGATGTAATCACACACCTTAACCCTTATGTTTAGCCTTAGAGTCAGACCACACTAGATGCGGTTGCCACGGTCCGGGCATCGGTTTTCTAAAACCAGAATGCAAATCGATTCATGCTGCCCTTTTGCAGAAAATGTCTCTCAATCCGTTTCCCTTAAAAAACATGCCTCCAGACCGTCCATGGGGGGGGGGGGGGGGGAGGGGGAGTGTTGCACCAAGCTGGAGGGGGTAGCAGCCAGGAAGGGGGTGAGTGGGCACAGCGGTGGGGAGGGGTCGAACCACCTGGGTGCCCCCTTCCGTGCTCCCCCTCCAGCTAGTTTCTTTTAAAATCAATGCAGCAGCGAGCAGGGAACTCACTTACTTCCTTGTTCCACCGCTCGCCATGTCACTTCCTGCAATGCCGCTCGCTAAAGTACAGATTCCAAAGGTTTGGACACTAAAGTACAGAGGGCAGCATTGCAGGAAGTGATGCGGCGAGCGGTGGAACAAGGAAGTGAGTGAGTTCCTCGCTCGCTGCTGGATTGTTTTTAAAAGAAACTAGCTGGAGGGGGAGCAGAGAAGGGGGGGACCCAGGTGAGGGAGGGGGGTCCGACCCCCCCCCCCCCCTCCCCGTCGCTGTGCCCGCTGCCCCCCTTCCTGGCTGCTACCCCCTCCAGCATGGCAGCCCCCTCGCCACCACCCACAGAAATTTCTGGGACACTGGAAACTGATTTGTTTCTGTGTCCAAAGCTGTCTGTGTAGAGGGAGATCCGTTTTTGCATTGCTTTTAACTACCCCTCCGTGTATCAGGGGTCGGTGAAAAAAATGCAAATCCGGACCCTCCGTTCAGTTTTTCAAGCCAGATCGCCCAAGGATCTGTTTTAAATTGTGTGAAGACGGCCGCTATTTTTAACATTGGCAGTTTTAGTCTGGGCCCAAAAACTGAGCCATGTATAGGTTTCGTATACAAGTGTGAGCAGACCCTTACTCCATCTTCAACTCTCAATTAATTTTTTTCGTAGTACTTTCCTAAACTCTAAACCAAATCGAACACCAACTTTCATAGATAAAACCTATGAGGAAGAAAAGGTGGAATGTTAGATACTTAAGTCATGGGAAGCCTCTGCCCTCTTGATGATCCAGGGGCTTCCCATGTCCTCCTGGACTCCACTGCAACTGCCTGGGACCCCGGTCTTGTTTTGTGGCCGCACTCCTGTCCATGTACAAGCGCGGCCGGACTGGGCATGCCCAAGTATGGTCCTGTGCTTTAGCATGAAACCACTCATGCATGAAGGAAAAATCCTATCCGACAAGCCATTGTTTGTATGCTTGAAGGGGTCCCTGCCTGGATCATTGGGGGTGAAGCTGTTGGAAGCCTCTGGGCTATCTAGAGGCTTCCCTCGACTAAGGTAAGTATCTAATTTTTTTGATTAAATGTTGCTTCATTTTCACTTTAAGACTTAAATCAACCCTGGCAGCAGAATTGCTCTTAATGAGCATGCATCCTAATTATACTCAGCTGGGACATGGAATCTCTAGAAATCGCGCCAGAAATGGGCACTAAGGAGACTCTAATCCAAGGAGACTCTTCTGCGTCCGCTGCACTACTCTGACAACAGGCACTGCAAAAGCAGGTAACACCTACTTCACTAAATCCATGAGGAGTCACAAAACCCTGGCAACAAGGATTCTATCACATAGGGAGAAATAGCAAGCTTTGTAAAATGATATCCTGCTCTGTGACTACATAATTCTCATGGCTAACACCGTACAGAAACATATGTCTTTTAGGTTCCTATTATTAAACTTAACCAACACTGACAATAACCTTATCCTCTCACTAAACTTAACCACTAATACTATTTTGTCATGCAGATAGGAGCCTCTCTATTCTATCTGGACACCTATTCACATCCAGTGTTTCTGCGGCTTGTGCACGGGCGTGCTCCTGCAGCTTGTTCACGGCGGTATTTAAATAGCAGCAATTGGTGAAGGGGAACCAATCTAAGTGTCTGTAATGAACGGACATGAACCTGTTCAGCGGCCATTTTCATTCATAATACAGAAAGTAAATCAAATGTAAAAAAAAAAACCACTTCCTGGCAATCTGGAATAGTTAGAACATTAACCAGTTTACATCCCGCATACAGTATAATCACGTCATTGCAAGTGGCTCCTGAAAGCCACCTGACGTGATTATAAGTTGCTGTCATTTAATGAGCACAGCGGGCATGCTAGCACGCTCCTGGGCTCATTAACCCCCCTCCCCCTAACTACACTACACTGGCATCCCTTCCCGGGTCTCCGATCCCCCCACCCCCGATCCTCTGTAATACCCCCCCTCTATGCTGCGATCTGGCAGCATGGAGGATTACAATGTAACAATCTTTACCTGACCTTGTTCGCGATCGCGATCCTCTCCCTGCAATCCCGCTGTCAGCCTCACTATGCTGAATGAATCGGGTCCCTGCTTGATGATGTCATTAAGCCGGAACCCGATGCGGTCAGCATAGTGAGTCTGACAGCGGTAGTGCAGGGAGGAGATCGCGACCGCATCTGGAACAAGGTCAGGTGAGAGATTCTTATGTGTAATGTTTCCCTGCGCCTAGCTCTGCAGAGGAGTAGGGGGGACATCTAGCATTTGGGGAGATAAAATATCTTAAAGGGCCAACATCTGGCTATCCATGGGGGGGAGGGGGGATACAAATTAAAAGGGGCACACAGCTGGCTATAAATTGGGGAGGGGGAGGCATAAAGGGCACACACCTGGCTATGAATGGGGGGGTAATAAAAAACACACATCTGGCTAACTATGGGGGGGGGGGAGATAAACAGGCACGTTTGGTTTACTGAAGAGGGGGGTTACAGAGGCACATCTGGGGCTGGGGAAGGGTACAGAGGCACAACTGGCCAAGTAAGGGGAGGGGGGTATAAGGGAGCACATCTTGCTAACTAGGGTGCAGGGATGATTAAAAAGTGCCACAACAATTAAAGAAAAATCCAAAGCCACAAAATGAAAAAAAAGGCACCTTTATTTTCAAATAATATATAGTCGCCATATAGTGTACTAGGATCATACTTTAAGCCTGTAATAACCAGTACAAACGGGCAAATCAAATGTGTAGGTTTAATCTACAGTACCACTTATTTTTTTCAAATTATAATGGCTGAAAACTGAGAAATAATTACTTTTTTTTCCTTTTTTTACCCTTATTACCTTTAAAATCTGTACAAAATTAAATAATTCTAAGCAAAATGTACCACCTAAACAAAGCCTAATTGGTGGCGAAAAAAACAAGGTATAGATCATTTATGTGTGATAAGTAGTAATAAAGTTATTGGCTAATGAATGGGAAGAGTGTGAAATGTAGAAAATTGTTCTGGTTAATTGAATCCCTTTCAAAAGCCCCCCGTTACCAAAGAAACACTTGTAAATAAGAAAAAAAGGTGTAAAAAAAATAAATGTATAAATAGTTGCCTTAGGAATGCTTTTTTAATATGCATGTCACAAGGGTATATTACTTTTGTTTTAGCAAATAAAGGCTTATATTTATTGATCGGGTGCAAAAAACGAGAAACAGAAAAAATACACCTTTATTTCTAAATAATATATTGTCGCCATACATTGTACTAGGAACATAATTTAAATGTTGAGATTGCTGGGACTAACGAGCAAATAAAATGGGTGGGTTTTATTTATAGTAACATTGCTAAATTTAAAACTATAATGTATAGAATTGGAGAAACAGTGTCTTTTTTTGCTTGTTTATTCCTATAAAATGCATAGAAAATAAAGTAAATACTGAAAACCAGTATTGCACACAAAAAGCCTAATTTGTGGCAAGGAAAACAAGATATAGATCATTCAGGTGTGAGAAGCAGTGATACATTTATGGCTAAGCAAATTGGAGGATTTCTGACAGATAAAAATGGCTCTTGACGGTAAGGGTAAAATGGCCTGTGAGCTGAAGTGGTTAAAGAGGCACTGTAGTGACACATAGTAGAATGCAGTAAATTATTCAGGACTAGCTGATGGCCCGGCTTTGCCCGAGTATGTATTTGGCTGGTGTTGGCTCCGCCCACTTTTTCTAGCCCTAACAAACAATTAATGACCAAGTTTGTGAGCTTTGCAGTCTTTGCCATCAATAATTTGCATAGAAATGAAACAAATCTGATTGGCTGTATGTGGCTCCACCCCCTTTTCTGAATTTGAACCCCAGTTATCAAATGACCAACTGTACCAGGTTTGAGGCTTTTGCCATTTACATTGCAAGAATGGCAGTAATTAAATATTCCCCTTGCAAATCAATAGGTGAATTTTGATTGGCTTTTGTAGGCACCACCCTTTTTTCTGAATATTAATTCCAGTCACCCATTGACCAACTGTGCAAAGTTTGAGAACCCTGTCACTAAAGCAGATCCGAGGTGAAAAACTAATTATAACAAGTACCTTGTCAATATATCTTATCTAAAGTTTAGATAGTTTACACAGCAAATCTAGCTGCAAACAGCTTTAAAAGTTTATGATTTTTTTATTCCTGTGATACAGTGAGGGCAGCCATGTTCTGCTTGTCACATTGTCACAGGCTAAGGGCTGGAGATGCTATCAGCTTGCCTCTGTGTAAATTCAGTCCCCTCTTCTCCTTCCTCCTCCCCTTTGCCTCTGAAATCAATGGCTAGTAACCTCCTCCTTCTTCCCAGACTGAGCTCCCATAAGGCCTTGCTACAGTGCCAAGGCACAAAAGGAGCTGTGGGCGAGGCTTGTTTAGTTTATAGGGAATTAGAGTACTAAAACAAAACAAAAAAAAGTATTTGGCTTGAGGAATGCCCTATAAACTATAGGAAAGGAACACAATTATGCAATGAGTAAAAGTTTATCTCAGATCCAGTTTAACAGTGTAAGAACGGCTACAGTTTACATTTTCCCAGTGAAATTTGTATTTGTCTCCGGCTTCTTTTTGGTTATGGGGATAAAAGGTATCCTATATGTTATTCCAGGTAATGTACTATTTGTGTGCCAAATTTCATTCAAATCCGTTCAGCCACTGTTGCGTAATTAAGTAACAAACATCCAAACACCCACACTTTTGCATTAATAATATTAGTGAGATACCTACTCTTACGATACTTTTCCTGGTTTCAGCATCAGAAGCACTTTTTATATCTATATTTTGCTATGTAGCCCCACTCCCCTGGAGATGCTTAGCCTAGGCTGTTTCGCTATGCGGGATTCTCCTCCCAGAGCCTTCTGGAAGACAGGTATATTTTGTATTTTGTAATGACTGAATATATTCAATAGGCAGTATTTCACATAAATAAGCCCCTCACCTGGCTTCTATCTTGTCTTCGGCTGGCTAGCCTATGTGCTGTACTTGGCTGGCGGTTATGCTGTACAGCGCTGTGGAAGATGTCGGCGCTATATAAATACTAAATAATAATAATAATAGGTGTTACCTGTAAAGAACCAACACGGTGATTGCGTTTTGGTTGGAGGTGAACAATATAAGACCTGACATCTGTACAATGAGAATATTGTCTGTTTTCAATCCCTGAGGTACTGTTGGAAAAGCAATTGACGGAATTTATTTTATGTATTGGAATCTGAACCAAGTCATCATGCTAAGGACTATTGGTTTGATCTGGTAGCGCACTTTTTTTGATTATTGTAGATAAATAGATAGATTTTTCACAATTCTTGTCACTAAAGTTGATCATACATCAACGGCCAATCGACCATTCTATTTGATTATTAGATTCAATTACTAAAATCGGATGAAAACTGGTGCTCTATGGACTATGCAACCAATTCCGGGCCGAAATTGGTCACATGCATTGATTGGACATGCTGCTAGATGTAGGGCCCACATGCTCGATCGCGTGTGTGGCGGTAAAGCTGTGCGATATTGGGATGAGCGCAACGGTACTCCCAGCGCTGTCCCTCCAGTTTAAAATGTGCCCCGTGCAGTATACATTACAATGTAAATGCCCCCCTCCGGTGCCCCGTGCAGTGTAGACTACCTGCGCCCCATGTGGTTTCCAGCGTCTACATGGACGCCTATGTGACATCACACACACGCCCGCATTACCCTGGCAACAATGTGGGGCACGTTTATCTAGATCATGCATGGGCAAACTTGGCCCTCCAGCTGTTAAGGAACTAAAAGTCCCACAATACATTGCAGGAGTCTGACAGCCACAGTCTTGACTCATAAAGGCAAATGCATTGTGGGACTTGTAGTTCCGTTACAGCTGGAGGGCCGAGTTTGCCCATGCCTGATCTAGATGGAGCATGGAGCCAGGGGCAGACACACACAGGTAGAGTTTACCACATCAGGCACTGGGGTGCATATTTTACATTAGAAAGGATAGCGCTGGGGGCAGTGAGGCAGCTGATGCGGGGTCACAAGGTCTATTCCTGAGACATTTCATGCTAATATCGAGTAGGAATCGGCCTGCGGTGTATGGGCTAGCAACAGATCTCTCTCTGATCCGATTTGATTAGAGTGAGATCCGTCTGTTGGTCGATCTGCCCATACATCGTCTTATGTATGGCACCTTAAAGAGGAACTCCAGTGAAAATAATGTAATAAAAACAGTGCTTCATTTTTACAATAATTATGTATAAATGACTTAGTCAGTGTTTGTCCATTGTAAAATCTTTCCTTTCTCTGATTTACATTCTGACATTTATCACATGGTGACATTTTTACTGCTGGCAGGTGATGTCAGTGGAAGGAGATGCTGCTTGCTTTTTTGGCAGTTGGAAACAGCTGTAAACAGCTATTTCCCACAATGTAACGAGGTTCACAGACAGGAAACATGGTCCTGACATAACACTGTGGGAGGGGTTTCACCACTATATTAGCCATGCAGGCCCCTCTGATGAACCGTTTGAGAAAAGAAAAAGATTTCTCTTGGGAAAGGGGGTATCAGCTACTGACTGGTATGATGTTCAATTTTTGGTCACGGTTTCTCTTTAAAGCTCACTGACCTTGAAACTCCAGGGTTGAGAACTAATATATTATTGCCACTCCCCTTTTCCCAGTGAGAAATGTGGTCTGTCCTTTAAAATAAACAGGAACTGGGATCTCCATGTCTTCCGAATCAGTAAGTGTACTGCCTACTGAAGAGTACAGTTTATTGAACTATATCTATTGAGAAATAATCCCACGCTAGCTATTGGGAAGATATTAAACTCTGGTAATAGCCCTTGATAGCAGGTAATTGTGTCCAGGAAATATATTTATTTTACTGATTTGCTCGGCAAAAAAAAGAAGAGTCCCAGCATGTTACAGACTAAAAGATAATTGAAAATGCAAATCGGAGAGATGATTTAGTGGCAGTGTTTATGCAGAGTGTTTTCACAGGCCTGCAGAAATGAATTATAGTTTTTAAAACCTTTTAAAATGCAGTAAAAGAAAAAACGTCACTGACATTACATTTAATTCCCCCCTGCTTTATGTAAAACTGTCAGTGCTGGCTGATTTAAAAACACGATGACATTTTGTTATCGTGATTGAACATTTTCTAACCTTCCAATATGGCAGGGAGATGAGAGCTGCAATGAATATCATGGTGATGTTAACCCTCTATGCAGATCTGTGACGTGTCTCCTAATTCACTGTGCTTTTTTTTTTTTAAATAAAGAGGATCTTTGTTGTACTACCGCTGCCAGTAGGGATCAAACCAAATGAAAGCCGACAAAGCTCTGTTAGAAATACAATTTTTTTGTCCATACTTACACTACTGAGTTTCCCTGGTTGTTTACAAGAAAAGTTTGCCATGCTCATGGCCGGATTTCAGGCAAGGCCATAGGCCATAGCCTAGGGAACCAGGAAAGCAAGGGGCGGGCTTTGGGCAGCAAAGTGGTAGTAACAGTTAGGGCCCGTTTCCACTAGCGCGAATTCGCATGCAGACAACGCATGCGGATTCGCATAGGCAATACAAGTGGATGGTACTGTTTCCACTTGTCAGTTTTCATTTGCGTTTTTACGTGCAGGATTTTTCTGCACGGTAGACCCTGCAGAATTCGCCTGCGTGTGGAATGCAGGCGAATCGCAGGCAATGTATTTAATAGGGAAATCGCATGCGTTTTTTGCATGCGTTTTTGCCGCGATTTCGCGTGCGATTTCGCATTGAAAGTAATGTAAATTGACACAGGCAGTGACATGGTTAAAATCGCATATACCCTGCCTATGCGAAATCGCATGCGAAATCGCGGTAAAAAACGCATGCGGAATCGCATCCGCATGCGATTTTGTCAGCGGTGATATGCGTCGATTCCGCACCGCACTAGTGGAAACGGGCCCGAAGCCTGCCAAACATTTATCCTGCTACACAGAGTTTGCACATAGTGGTGAGTGGCTACTACTAACAGCTGAATATTGCGCTGGGGGGATGAAGGGGCAGCGATCAGGCACTTACAGTGATCTCTGAGCTGCCTGTCACTCACTGAATGTGCTGCTTGCCAAGAAGCTTACAATATCATCCCTGCCATCATGTCACTAACTGTCCTCAGAGAAGCCTACAAACTACTCTCTGCTGTGTGTGTGTGTGTGTGTGGGGGGGGGGGGGGTTTAGGATGCTGTCGGTCGGGGGGGGGGGGGAAGCTGATGATAGTGGGCCTTAAGCACTAAAAAGTATAAATCCGGCCCTGGCCATGATGCTATTGTAACGCTGGGTATTAGACGTAATCATTGAATAGATAAATCGTGGTCAGATCGTCAGCTAAAGTCATACACGTGTAGTCAGGATTACTGCGGTACAATAGGACTGAGGCAAGGCTAGGTCAATAACAGGCTGATATCATACACAGGTGGTCAGATGGCTAAAGTACAGAAGGTTGAGACGGAGACAAAAACGTTAAACAGGCTGAGGCCATACACTTAGATCAGACGGCTGAGGTACAGACAAGGATGAGACAGAATCAGAGTGAGGGTTTAGCCGAGTCATACACAGAATAACAATCAGAATAATATACAACATACAATATATATATATATATATATATATATATATATATATATATATATATATATATATATATATATATATAGCTCTGAAAACTAGCTGACTAGGCACAGTAGCAAGACAAGGTCCAGCGCTCAGTGAACTGATAGCTATAATGGACAGCGAGTAACTGAATGCTTATATAGGAGGAATAGAGCACAGACCAAGCCCCCAGGAAAATCAGACCAATCAGCAACATCCCTGCAGCAAGTGTCAGCTGACCGCAGGAATCAGCTGCCATCAGAGGTAGAGGAAACTTCCTAC
This sequence comes from Hyperolius riggenbachi, assembly GCF_040937935.1. Lineage (NCBI taxonomy): Eukaryota > Metazoa > Chordata > Amphibia > Anura > Hyperoliidae > Hyperolius > Hyperolius riggenbachi. Next base: position 74,774,609 of record NC_090653.1, read on the forward strand.
AGCCTCCAGAGACAACATCAGATAAGTTTGTTACAGCTATCCTATTATCCCACTTTTTTTTCAATAAAAATTAGACCACACATGTTGGAAAAATCTCTATATATGATCTAACTGAATAGGCAAACAAAATTATCTAATTGATAAAAAAATTGTACCATGTATGGTCACCATTACAGTAACCTTTCCCCTCACCATTACAGCTAATTAGTTTGTGCATCGGATATGGATTAAGACCATACAGGGCCTCAGGAAGAGTCATTAATATGTTCACCTTCACCTTTCCCCCAGCCCTCTTTGTTTATTGGTTGAAAGGGTGTTAAGGCAAGTTGGAATATCTAAAGGGGCCCATACACTCAGCCGATTTTCTGGCCGATCAATCGATCAAAATCGATCGATCGATTGCAAATCGGTTGACCAATTGACTGATTGGCGGCCGATTTCGATCGATTTCGATTGATTTCAATCGATCTGGCAGGGTGGAAAATCTAGGTCGATCTGTTGAGATTGCTTATCATTTTGCATTGGCCCTAATGGAAATCTGATGGCAAAAAAATGCCATCAGATCGATTTTCAATAGATTTCAAACTGAAATCTATTGGTATTATAATCCTAGTAAAAAATGTTCCTAAACACATCAGATAGATAAGAAATCTATCTGATGATCTATCTGCTGCTAATCTAACGAGTGTATGGCCACCTTAAGTCCAAAAAGCAATGGGAGACTACCATTCAATACTGCAGGGAAGGCAGTTTAACTTCTACTATCTGTAGACCACACTATTGTTGTAAGACAATTGTGTTATCCCTTAGATACCAGAATTAAGCAGCTAAGTTACCCAAATACATAAATTGAGAAGCCACGGTCCCCTAGATATTAGAATTAAGAAGCCATGTGCCTTACAATTAAATAAACAGTCACATGATTCCGGATAAAATAATCAAATATGTCCATGCCTCCAATAAAAGAATCAAGTAGTCACATGCCTCCAGATAATTCATCAAGTAGTCACATGCCTCCAGATAATTCATCAAGTAGTCACATGCCTCCAGATAACTCATCAAGTAGTCACATGCCTCCAGATAATTCATCAAGTAGTCACATGCCTCCAGATAATTCATCAAGTAGTCACATGCTGCGCAACAAAAATATTATGTAGTCAAAAGCATCCAGATAAAATAATGAAGCAGTCACACACCTCCAGATAAAATAGTCAAGTAGCCAGGTGCCCCACGATAAACAAATGAAATAGCCAGATGCAACAAGATCAAATAATTACATAACCAAGTGCACCTTTTATACATAAATGAAGTACCCATGTCCCACAGATAATGGTATTAATCTGATCTGGGTATGAGTAACAAGGAGGCACAGGGGCAGTCATGGTAGCGCAGCACAGGGGCGGGCATGTCAGTGCAGCAAAGGGGCAGGCAATGCCAAAGTAGGAAAAAAGAGCATAGGAGCCCTTTTGGACAAAATGGTGCATTTTGCGGCATGAAAGGGGGTGCACGGCAGCGGCTGCTAGTGGGCGCCGAATTTGACCTTCTTTGACGCAAATTGCGGCTTTTAGAATAGCCCAGATTTTCAGCTATGAAGGTAAATTTTGGCACCCAGAGGTACCTGATTAGCGGCAAGCGGCAGCAATTTCTTCGGTCAGGCTTGCGGAAAACAAAACTGGCTTGCAGGATAGCAAAATTGTGGCATTGCATAGTGGGTGTCCAGCTCATTTTCTAGCTTATCAATACACCGGGAGAATAAATCAGAGCATTTAGGAATTAGCATTACCCGTAAACCTACCATACACCTTTACCCGTGTGAAGTAATGTAGAATATGTATGTACAGTGTATCAATATTTAAATGTAATAAACTGCAAAAAATAAGTCATTGTCTAATTTCAGGGACATAAATAGCAGCATGTTGGAAGTAGAGAACGCACGATCTGCTCAGACCAATAGTAATCTTCAATTATTAAACGGGTCCCTGAACTGTGTTTAATGAAATGTTTACTGATTATGCTGATATACAATGCTGTGTACAGTTATATTTATATACTTCCTTTGTTTCTTTTGTGACATGCAGATTGAAGGTTTTCTCTTCTCTGTATAAAGCTGTAGCGTGGAGGTGGGAGGCAGGTTTAATGGCTGGAGGCTGGGTTATGATTAGAGACCGTTGTATGATCTGTCATAGGTCCCCTGTTGATGAAGTTAGGTATGTAGGACGCCCCCAGTGACAAGTCTGCAGGGGGCAAGGTGCAGGCACCATGTGACTGAACAGATCTAAGTGACGTTCATTGTTGGAAATGTGAACAATAAAAACGCATTCAAAATATTTAAAAGGGAACTGTAGAGAAAATGAATGCTATGGCTTATATATTTTTTTAACCATATTCATTTATAAATTATTAAGTCAGTGTTTGCCCATTGTAAAATCTTTCCTCACCGTGAATTACATTCTGAAATGTATCACAGGAGGCAACATCTTTAGTCCTGTCAAGTGCATCAGTGCGGAATGTCTTGTCTATAATGCCTTGTCTCCCAGAATTCTTTGGGAGGAGAACTCCCCATGCGTACGTTAAAAAAGGGCTCCGGGAAAAAAGGGCGCAGTGTTTTAAACGATAAGCATGAATAACGTTTAAAAAAAATTGTGCAATATTTCGTTTAAAAATAATGTTTTATAAAGTTATAAATCATTAAATAATGTATATGAAATCGGCAATTGTAAAAACGTTAATCTTCCCTGTTTAAAAAGTGAAATTTATAATAACGTTTTATAAAACATTAATAAGAATGTTACTAAAGCTATACCTAACCCTACTCTCACACAGAACCCTCCCTGTACCTACCCCTAACCCCTAGACACCCCTGGTGGTGCCTAAACATCCCCCTGGAGGTGGCTAACCCTAAAACCCCCCTGGTGGTGCCTAACCCTAAACCCCCCCTGGTGGTGCCTAACCCTAAGACCCCCCTGGTGGTGCCTAAACCTAAGACCCCCCTGGTGGTGCCTAAACCTAAGACCCCCCTGGTGGTGCCTAAACCTAAGACCCCCTGGTAGTGCCTAAACCTAAGACCCCCCCTGGTGGTGCCTAAACCTAAGACCCCCCTGGTGGTGCCTAAACCTAAGACCCCCTGTGATAAGCATTAATAACGTTTTAAAAAAATATTGTGCTATTTTTCGTTTAAAAATAATGTTTTAAAAAATATTGTACTGTTTTTCATTTAAAAATAATGTGTAAAAAATTATAAATCATTAAATAATGTGTAATCATGAGAAGCAGTTATAAAACATTAAAAGTCTCCGGGCGCGGCTTTTAAAACGTTATTTTTCTCCGGCGCCCTTTTTTCCTGTTGGGTGCCCATTAAATGATATTTATTATGGGAGTGAATGGCGGCGGCCTTTTTGTCCACCTGCCTCATGCGCCCAAATTTCCTGCTTCCCTCCCCCTAGCTAAAAAGCCTAGATCTTTGCTTTTCTCAGTTTTTCACTTCCTGATCACTGTGATTGGCTGTCAAGAGCCAATGAAGATGACTCCTGACCAATGCATGGAACTCCGCTGTCTTTAGACCGCGGAGATCTGTGCCAGCGGAGATGCGCCATTGCATCCCTTGCTCAGGAGCTGCCGGCATTAAAACTATGCTGCATTAGGCTTAGGCAGCCACAAGTGAGCCACTTAAAGTGGATCTGAACTCTTGGACAGGACAGAAGGAAAACAGAGAAATGCACCCTGTATGTATTTAGAGAGTTTAGCCTGTTTAATTACCCCCCATCTGAGTCTGATCACAAGTTTTAATTTTATCCCTCGTCTGTGTCAGCTGACTGCCACAGCAAAGAGGGTAATTTGAAATCACGGGATGTTAACAACATGTCTGCTTCCATGAAAAAAGATAGAAAAAGGGAGGAGCGCTCCGTAGTGTATTACACTTTTTAATTGAATACCGCGCAAGGGTTAAAAACACTTACAGAGTTATAGAAAAACATCAAGCATATCGAGGGTGAATACCCCACAAAGAAACCTTGGATGGCAACCTGTTCCTCCTCTGTGGCCAGCAGCGGGGGTGGTCCTAGATGATCATGGACGGTGGAAGCCTCTCCTCAGGTTATGAATGCAGTAACTTCGCAACGCGTTTCGGCGTCTCCACGCCTTTATCAAGCTAGTTACTACCAAGCATCTACTTGGAATATATACCTGATGGTAACAGGAAGTGAAAAGTGTGACCTTAAAGGTCAATCTGATTATGTCACTATGGGTCACAAAATATTTTAAAAGGTTTTAATAAATTTTAATAAGCGAGGGGAAAGGGAGGGAAGGAAAATGAGTTGCAAACTTCTATGGATAAAAACCTTATTGATTTTTTCAATACTAGTGTAAAACAGGGACTTGCCGCTCTCTACAGAGTGGAGTGTACTATGACCACTCTGCAGGAGTCAATCCTGGTCTCTTAGCTGTGGCTCACCTGATATTGTGGCTGTGCACGCGGGGAATAGGGGGTCCCATAAGGTCACTGTAAAACAATTCATTAACTGTGGTTCAACATATGTTGTGTATTTATTAGCGTGCAGCTGCCCAAAATATTACATAGGGAGAACCACTAGGCCTTTAAGAGAGAGATTTGGTGAACATAGGAGGGGCATAGAAGATGGTTCTGAGGGCCACAGTGTCCCTCGCCATTTTCTGACCCACCACGGGCAATCTAGTGATGGCCTTACAGTGGTGGGCATAGAGAGCATCCCGCAAGAAGTATCCGCAGGGTTACGCTTCAGGAGACTCTGCGAGAGGGAGGCTTTCTGGATATTCAAGTTTAATACATTATGTCCAGTAGGTTTGAATGAGGAGGTGGAGGTGGCAAGATTCATCTGATTACCAATTCCCAGCATCAAATCCACCTCCCCCAGGCTGCTATTTCCCTTCCTTTTTTCCCCCCTCCTTCTTCCGTTTCCCTTCCCCCCCCCTCCCTCCTCATTCCCCGCCCCCCACCCCTGGACCCTTTCCCCCCCCCCCCCCCCCTTTTCCCAAGGTTTTTATCCATAGAAGTTTGCAACTCATTTTCCTTCCCTCCCTTTCCCCTCGCTTATTAAAATCTATTAAAACCTTTTAAAATATTTTGTGACCCATAGTGACATAATCAGATTGACCTTTGAGGTCACACTTTTCACTTCCTGTTACCATCAGGTATATATTCCAAGTAGATGCTTGGTAGTAACTAGCTTGATAAAGGCGTGGAGACGCCGAAACGCGTTGCGAAGTTACTGCATTCATAACCTGAGGAGAGGCTTCCACCGTCCATGATCATCTAGGACCACCCCCGCTGCTGGCCACAGAGGAGGAACAGGTTGCCATCCAAGGTTTCTTTGTGGGGTATTCACCCTCGATATGCTTGATGTTTTTCTATAACTCTGTAAGTGTTTTTAACCCTTGCGCGGTATTCAATTAAAAAGTGTAATACACTACGGAGCGCTCCTCCCTTTTTCTATCTTTTTTTGTGCTACAGTTATACCCTTCAGCCGGGGTCGAGGAGCAGCCAGTGGTTGTATCTAGGAATACCAGAAGTGGTGGTCGTTTAGCGCAAGATTGCACATCGTTTTCTCTTCTGCTTCCATGAAAGCATGGAGTAGATATATTGCAGATTTATTGCAAGACTAGCAGACTTTAGCCCGTTTAAAAACCGGCTCTAGGTCTGTGATTCCCCGCCGCCACCGCCGCCTGTTAGTGCACATGCGCGCACCCGCCGCACACACGCGCACCCACCACACACGCGTGCACATGCACACATGCACACTCGGCCGCCCTCTCACACGCCCGCCCATGCCTGTCCTCCTGTCTCTCTGAGGCTGGGTTCGTGCTGCACACATGCGCAGTAGCAAAAAGCACGGACCCAGCTACACAGAGACAACTGTCCCTGCCATACGCAGGGACAGTTGCCTATTGTTATATAGGATTTTTATCAGCTGTAACAAAGAAATGTTTTTCTTTAAAGGTTAATATGCTGTTGCTTATCTTTTAAAGCAGAGAAGGAGTTCTGACGTCAGGTCTGCTTTAGGAGGTCTGGTTTTGTATATGGTGGGAAATTCTAATTATTTTTTTTATTGCTTAAATATAGGTTTGAAATGGACGATATGCTGCAAGTATTGTAGTAGTGCAAGTCTATAAACCATATATCTGCAGGTGCTCACACACCGTATGGCCTCATCTGCATACAGAGGCTTTACAATAGTCCCAGTGACCCCTGCAACCGCTGGAGGGCCCAGAGGGCTGTGGGGACCCACTTCTCCTCCCTCTCCTTACCCAGATGCAGAGTAGCACAGGTAGTCAAGTAATGTTTACCTGCTCCTTCACAATGGGTCTTCTCCATGCATCACAGCTGCACACTTTCTGCTACCATTCACTGGCCCCCAATCACATGACCAATGCGAGTCATGTGATCAGCAGCACTGGAACAGGTAAGTATTATTCTAAATGTGCGTCGCGGCAAGTGTGGGTGGGGAGAAGTTTGGATTCCAGGGGGCCCCATGACAATTTTGCACTGGGGCTTCTTTGGCTGTTGTTACTCCCCTGTCTGCATATTAATTTGTTTTTAGTTTAGATATTTTAAGTTTAGTTTAGTTTAGATCCTTAGTTTAGATATTCTGAGGACTGTAGATTCACAATTTTATAGAAGCAATGCAGAAAGCTCTTCCACAGTTATAAATTCCACAATGCGAGCTCCTCTTGACCTTGGACAGACACCAAACTCTCTAGCTGGTAAGCTTGACTGGGCAGGGAGACGGTTCCTATACACTGAGCTGCAAAAAAATTATATGGGCTATATAAAAATCAATAAATAATAAATAAACTGTGATTGGCTGCTGCCATGTAACAAGCTTCCACAGAAAGCAGCAAGTCTGTATGTATCGTATTTCTTACATCTGACTGCTATGGGAAGCCGAATGATAATGGGAAAAATGAGAGGTAATTATATACATATATAAGGAATCTGAAAATATATATTTGTCAGCTATTAATAGCTCTGCCATACACGGATCAGGGGAGGGACTAAAGCTATGCACTGGCTGGATGTGTGAATGTAATAAAACAAATGTACTGCTGCTGAACTCATGAGCAATGATTCTAGAAACTGGTACAAAGAATGGTAGAAAGCAAACCTGAACTGAAAGTTAAAAGTCAAAATAAACATACGCATGTCATACTTACCTCCCGTGTAGTCTGCTCCTCAATCTCTTTCTCCTCTCCCGCGTCCTGTTTGTCCACTGTGATCAAGGGAATTCTCTGTCCTCCATTTTGAAAATTGCCATTACTCCATAACAGCTTCCTGGGCAGCACACTGTTAAACTGTAATATTACCCACTTGAGCCATAGGATAACATGGACATTACCTTGCTCATCAGTTGTCCTTCCAGTTATAACTGACAGCAAATGAAAATAACTGACAGCAACTGATATATTTCAGTTCTGACAAAATCTTGTCAAAAATGGAAGAAATCAGTGAAAAGGTGGCCATACATGGTACAATTTTTCAATTAGATAATTTAGTTTGATTATTCCGTTAGATCGAATATAAAGATTTTTCCAGCATGTGCGATCATTTTTCCCGAAAAAACGGGATAATCGTTCGAATTTCTTGATCGAAAAAAAAATATATTTTCAACTTTCATTCAATTAGATCATTTAGATCGAATAAACGGGAAAATCGAACATTTTTATTGTACCGTGTATGGCCACCATAAGAAGAAAATGGTGAGCTGGGAGTGGAGCTGCGGTGAGGGACATATCGGCTGCCAGGGCTGGAGGAAGCCTCGGCTAAGTAGAATTTTTTTTGTTTTACCTTGGATCTTCCCTTTAGGCCTCTTTCACAATAGGACATTGCGGTTTGATGCAACGTTAAGGTCGCAACTCAAATTACAATGCAACGCCCCCAAAAAGTCGCAACGCAACTTAATGCACCGTTATCGTCGCATACAGTAGAGCATACAGGCAATGAAAAGTATGCTTCCAAGTCATTACTGAGCATGTGCAAACAGTCTAACGCAGATAATAACGTGTATAACGCATAGCATGCAGCACTTTCTAATAACGCTACATGTTACACACAAACGCAAAGTGTGCACTGTGAATGTCGCACAGACTTAGTATTGCTGTGCATTAGTCTGCGTTGGCCTTAACCACTTGCCGACCGCACACTCATACCGTGCGGCGGCAAAGTGGTAGCTTGAGGACCAGCGACACACATCTGCGTCGCCAGGTGCCTCCCTAATTAATCAGGAAAGGTTTCCTGTTAGATCACGGAGCGGGTCTCCGTGAATAGCCTGTGAGCCGCTGATCGCGGCTCGCAGACTAAATGTAAACGCAGGAGACGTTTGTCTCCTTTGTTTACATTGAACGGCGCTGCTGCGCAGCAGCGCCGTAAGGCAGATCAGCGATCCCCGGCCAATCAGCGGCCGGGGATGGCCGCCATGTGACAGGGGACGTCCTGTCACTGGCTGCACAGGACGGATGTGCAGCCCGGATCACCAGGGGGGACAGGTAGGAGAGGGAGGGGGGGAATTTTGCTGCGGAGGGGGGCTTTGAGGTGCCCCCCCCGCAACATGCCAGCCAGCAGGAGCGATCAGACCCCCCCTGCACATCATCCCCATAGGGGGGAAAAAAGGGGGCCGATCTGATCGCTCAGCATGCACCCTGATCTGTGCTGGGGGCTGCAGAGCCCACCCAGCACAGATCACAAAAAACAGTGCTGGTCCTTAAGGGGGGGGGGGTAAAGTCTGGGTCCTCAAGTCCTTAAGGTCCATTTGCGGCAACATTGCCATCTGATCGTCGTTTTGATCAATCTCTGTACAAAATCATTCTATACGATTAATCCGGCATGCTGGAAAATTCTTGCTTGAAAACGCTTGACCAGGTGCGTGGTGGTAATGACTTTCAATTTCCTGATGATGGCGGAACCCTGGCCAGTCTCTACATATGTGTAATGTGTAGCCTCTGGGCCTGTGGTGAGTGTAGCAGTGTAGTTTTGGCATAACTGTCTACTGGAATGCTTCCTCCTATGTCCCATGTTCAGTGTTGGTCCGGGAGGTGGGAAAGCTGAGGAAATCCGCCTGCTGGCCAAGCAGCAGTAACCCTGTGTTATCACTCCCAATAGAAGCCTGCAGCAAGTCTTCACTGTGAGCAGCAACACATGATTATTTCTACTTTGGATTTTCTCAGCTTTACCACCTCCCAGTCCGACACTGCCTGTGTCTTCTCTTCTACACTACCTGTATCCCCTGTGACTCCAACAAATGTACTGATATGTGGTGGGGACATGGGGTACTAGCATGTTACACATGAAATGATGCACATAGAATGGGAGATGGACTGCTGCATGTGTAATGGGTGCTTAGGTTACCATATATGGAACTAGGGGCTACACATGGAATTGATGGTCACAATATATGGAAGGGGGTTGCACGTGGAAGGGGTGGTTACTATATGTGGAAGAGGGTTGCACATGGAAGGGGTAGTTACTTAATATGGAAGGGGGGCTGCACAAGAGGGGAGGCTAAACTCCCCTCCAGGGCAGCTCACCATCACCCACTCCCGAGAGGAACTCCTGAAATGGGAGGTCTTTGCTGCCAGAGACATGGAGACAGCTGCGCCCCTGTGGGACATGGTCTGTGCCCACCTCAACCACCTCACCAGTACCACCAAGCGGGCTCCAGACAACTGCCGCTACAGAGGCTGCAGGTCAGGTACACTTGTGAGACTCAAAAGGAGAGGTCTGCGCACTCCCCTCCCTGCCATTCTACTAGCAAATGTCTGATCCCTCCCAAACAAGCTGGACGAACTGCTTATTCTGCTTGGCAGCAAACATGCTCTTGCAGGGTGCACACCTATCCTCTGCTTCACAGAGACCTGGCTGAAGGACAACATCCCGGACAACTCTGTGCTCCTACCAGGATACAACCTTATCCGAGCGGACCGCGATCTGTCCCTATCCGGAAAAAGCAAAGGGGGTGGCATCTGCCTCTACATCAACACCGCTTGGTGCTCCAACACCACCACCCTGTTCAAGTGCTGCACTCCAGACATCGAGCTCCTTATCTCAAACTGTAGGCCTGTGTACTCCCCCAGAGAGTTCTCCTCCTTTGTCCTTGTCGCGGTATACATCCCACCGAATGCTGACACCGCAGCTGCTATCCGCAAGCTATGTGACTACATCACATGGTGGGAGACATCCCTCCCGGACTCCCTCTTCATCATCCTCGGGGACTTCAACAAAGCCAACCTCCGCCAGGAGCTGCCCCGCTACAGACAGCACATAACGTGCCCCACCAGGCAGGAGAACACCCTGGATCACTGTTACACTGTGCTTAAGGACGCATACAAGGCTACTCCTTGGGCTGCCCTCGGCAACTCTGACCACTGCCTCATCCACCTGCTTCCCACCTACAGAAGGCAGCTTGCGGCCACAAAACCAACCCTGAGGACTGTAAAGAAATGGTCAGAGGAGGCGAAGCAGCAACTTCAGGCCTGTTTCGAATGTACCGACTTATCAGCCCTGGAGTCACCTTGTCTGGAGGAATGGGCCGGTAATGTTCCATCCTACATCAGCTTCTGCGAGGAGACATGCATCCCGACGAAGACCTTCAAAGTCTTCCCCAACAGTAAGCCGTGGTTCAACGGCAAGCTACACCGGCTCCGGAAACTCAAGGCGGTAGCTCACAAATCCGGCACCCCTGAAAGAGAATCTGTATTGTTAAAATCGCACAAAAGTAAACATACCAGTGCGTTAGGGGACATCTCCTATTACCCTCTGACACAATTTCGCCGCTCCTCGCCGCATTAAAAGTGGTTAAAAACAGTTTTAAAAAGTTTGTTTATAAACAAACAAAATGGCCACCAAAACAGGAAGTAGGTTGATGTACAGTATGTCCACACATAGAAAATACATCCATACACAAGCAGGCTGTATACAGCCTTCCTTTTGAATCTCAAGAGATCATTTGTGTGTTTCTTTCCCCCTGCATCTCTCATGCACTGAAGTTTCAGGCTGCTCTTTTCTTCCTGCAAACAGCGTTGCCCTTGTCTGTCATTCTTCAGTATGTGAAAGCCCAGCCAGCTCAGAGGACGATTTATCCAGCTTGTAAAAGATAAGAGAGAAGCTGCCCTAATCTAAATAATACACAGGCAGTGTGCAGAGAGGGGCCTGGAAGGGGGAGTTCATAGCAGAACCACAACACTGAAGATCTTGGCAGCCTTCCAGACACAGGCTGACAAGTCTCACAGGGGAAAGATACATTGATTTATTACAGAGACTGTGATAGTAGAAAGTGCTGCAGTAAGCCAGAACACATTAGAATAGATTTTTGAACTTGTAGGATGATAAAAAACAGGAACTACTCGGCCAAGCTGCGTCTGAGCCTCCAGTCTAACAATCCACGCGATGTCTGGAGAGGCTTAAGGGCAGCCACAAACCTAAAACCTCCCCCTCAGCATGCACCACCTAGCACAGACCTTGTCGAGGAACTCAATGAGTTCTATTGCAGAGTCGAGAAGGAACCCTCCACACTCGGAACACAAGCAACCCCACCAGAGGGACCACCAGCCTCAGCTCCGGTACCAGTCCTGGAAGCTGACGTCCTGAAACACCTCCGGCGGCTCAACCCCAGGAAGGCCTCGGGCCCGGACGGCATATCATCAATGTGCCTGAGAACCTGCGCAACCGAGCTTGCACCTGTCCTCACCTCTCTTTTCAGCAAATCACTAACGCTGGGTAAAGTACCTGCCTGTTTCAAAAAATCCACGATCATCCCGGTCCCCAAGATGCCGGGGATCTCTGATCTCAACAACTACAGGCCCGTAGCCCTCACTCCCACCATCATGAAGATCCTGGAAAGACTGGTCCTCTCTCACCTTAAGCGATTCACTGACCCCCTCCTGGACCCACTTCAATTTGCATACAGGGCAAACAGGTCCATCGAGGACGCCATTAACGTTGTTCTGTCATACATCACAGAACACCTCGATGGTCCCGACACCTATGCCAGGATCCTCCTTCTTGATTTCAGCTCGGCCTTCAATACAATCTGCCCAAACATCCTATACGACAATCTGGTACAACTTGGCCTCGACCTCACTCTGTGCTCCTGGATCAAGGACTTCCTCACAAACAGGACGCAACTAGTGAAGCTGGGCAGCTGCTCCTCACAGGAAAGAACCACAAACACAGGTGCCCTGCAAGGGTGTGTACTTTCCCCAATCCTTTTTTCCCTTTACACAAACAGGTGCACATCAACTGACAACTCTGTAAAGGTTATAAAATTTGCAGATGACACCACCATCCTTGGCCTCATCGGCAGGGACGGTGAACTCGCATACTGGAACGAGATTGAACGCATCTGCAGGTGGTGCAAGGACAACCAGCTGGTACTCAACACAGCAAAGACAGTTGAACTGATAGTGGATTTCAGAAGGCGTCCTCCCACACTCGACCCAGTCTCCATTGAAGGCACCAACGTATCCAGGGAGTCAAGTGACCGGTTTCTAGGCGCCACCATCACCAAGGACTTAAAGTGGGCTGAGAACACCTGCAAGGTCCAGAAGAAGGCCCAGCAGAGGCTGTTCTTCCTGAGGCAGCTGAGAAAATTTGGGATGCCGCGGGAACTGATGACAACATTCTATACTGCCACCATCGAGTCAATTCTTTGCTCCTCCATAGTCGTCTGGTACACAGGCGCTACTGCGAGCGATAGACTCAAGCTTCAGAGAGTTATCGATACCGCTGAGAGAATCATTGGGTCACCCCTTCCACCTCTTGACCTCTTACACACCTTCAGACTGTGGTCAAGAGCAAATAAAATACGAAATGACCCCTCTCACCCCGGCAGTCTGTACTTTGTCCGCCTGCCTTTGGGTCGCCGCTACAGATCCATCCCCACCAAGACCACCAGACATCTAAATACTTTCTTTCCCCAAGCCATCAGCTTGCTGAACTCGAGCCACCACCCTCGCAAAGCACGGTAGACTTGCACTGCTGCCCATATCATATCATGTTGTAACCCTGTAGTAAATGCTTGTTAGATGTAATGCCTCTGTCGCCAAAAAGTAGATTGTATCTATCGCATTGTCTTTTGATCTGTTTGTACTTTTTTTTGATCTGTGTGTATAACAAACTTTTCAGGTCGTGTGTTCCACAAAAAATTCCGGGTGCGATGTTTGTCGCACTCGGCGAATAAACTGATTCTGATTCTGATGGAAGCGGTAATTGCTTAATATGGAGGAGGGGCTACATGTGAAGGAGGTGGGTACTATATATGGAAGGGGACTTTATGTAGATAGGGCAATTACTAAATATAGAAGGGGTGGTTACTAGATATGGAAGGGGAGGCTGCAGAAGAGGTGGTTACCATATATAAGGGGTGTCAAACTCAATTACAAAGTGGGACGAAATTGAGCTCTGGGACCAAGTTGAGGGCCAACCTAAATGTCTAGTGGTCACCTCTCTCCCTTATAAAGTTCCCTGGTGTCTAATCGCCAATCTCCATCCCCTATACAGTTCCTTGATATAGTCCTACCTCCCCTATACAGTTCCCTGGTGTCTAATGCTTTACTCCTCCCCATATGGCTCCCCTGGTGATCTAGGGATTACTCTCCAATATAGCATCTCTAGTGGTCTAGAGTGGGCCCAACATAGTGGGGAAACAACCCGAGGGCCAAATCTGAGGGCTTCGAGGGCCGGATTTGGCCCACGGGCCAGAGATTGACATGTATGCCATATATGGAAGGGGGCTTCAAGTGGATGGGGTAATTACTTAATATGAAGGTGAACATAGTGGCTGCTACTGTATATATGGGAGGGGGGCTTTACAGAAGTAAGGAGTGGTTACTATATATGGAAGTGGAGTGAAGGGGAGTCACAAGAATGTTGGGCTAGGGTAGTGAGAAGAATATGGAAGCTGCCATATTTATTTCCTTTTAAACAATACCAGTTTCCTGGCAGCCCTGCTGATCTAGTTGGCTGCAGTAGTGGCTGAATAACACACCAGAAGCAAGCATGCAGCTAATCTTGTCAGATCTGACAATAATGTCAGAAACACCTGATTTGCTGCATGCTTGTTCAGGGTCTATGGCTGCAAGTATTATAGGCAGAGTATCAGCAGGATAGGCAGGCAACTGATATTGCTTAAAAGGAACTAAATATTGCAGCCTACATATCCCCCTTGCTTCAATTGTCCTCAGGGCCGGATTTAGGCTAAGGCCACCATGCCATGGCCTAGGGCACCACAGAAGGAAGGGCACCAAAGCAGCACCAGACTAAACTGGTGCAGCATTTGCAAGCTTCCAAATGCTGCAATGCAGGCAGGTCAGGCGAGTGCCTGACTGCGGTACTCTGCTGCTAGCTGCCTGTGTAGCAGCCACCTTGCTCTCTGTGCACGTTTGCATTGTGGCCGGCAGCTATGGATTTGGGCAACATTGGAGATGGAAAGGAAGAGGAAGCTTCTGCACTGGAGACAAGTGGAGAAATGAGTGACACAGAAGGCTTCTGCGGTGTGAAGGTGAGCTGGCTACCTATACTGAAAGATGGGGGAGGGGGAAGGAGGGGTTAAGGGATTTATCTGGCTATCTATACTGGAGGGAAAGAGGGAGGAGTCATCTGGCTACATATACTAGAGGAAAGGTGGGGGGGGGTTATCTGGCTACATATACTTAAGGGAAAGGGGGGAGGAGTCATTTGGCTACCTATACTGGGGAGGTCATCAGGCTACCTATACTAGAGGGAAGGGGGAGGGGTCATCTTGCTACCTATACTGAAAGGGGGCCGCTGGTGACAGTGGCCTAGGGCGGTAAAGAGTACAAATCCGGCCCTGATTGTCCTTTAAATGTGAGTTTATCTATAGAGTCATGTTTTAGTCTGGAATGCTGAAACAGCTTTAAAGGACAACCGAACTGAGAGGGATATGGAGGCTGCTAAGTTTATTTCATTTTAAATAATACCACTTGCCTGGCAGTCCTGCATCAGTAGTGTCTGGATCACACACCTGAAACAAGCATGCAGCTAATCTTGTCAGATTTTTGCTTGTTCAGGGTCTGTGGCTAAAAGTATTAGAAGCAGAGGGTCAGCCAGGCAACTGGTTTTGTTTAAAAGGAAAAAAATATGGCAGCCTCCATATCCCTCTCACTTCAGTTGCCCTTTAAACAGTCAGAGAAAATACGGTAAGCCTACTCCATTCAATGTGCTATCCATAAGTGAAATTCTCTGATATAAATATGAACAGAAACCTGTTATTAAATTAACATTATTTAATAGGGTTGGCTCTCATCATAGCTCCATAACACTAACTGATTGTGATTTAGAATCTGCCTGCCTTTCCATTCCCTTTCTGTCTCATTCTGTATTCCCAGGGGTGATGAGAAATATACATTTTATATCTGTGCATTGCATTACCATCTATTCTCTTTGTAAATGGAAATTCTTGTTAAAATTGTTAAACGCGCTGTGCATATATTACTGTTATGTTTGTGCTGGAGGGGTGCAGGACTTAGCAGACGGGCACACAGGATGGCGTCATCTGCTGTACTGTGAAATCAGCTTGGCACCAACACAGGAACTGTAACAGTCTTGTCAGACAGCAGGCCACTGTATACAGAAGGGCCGCAGAGGCCAAGTCTTTTCCAGGCACAACAGTGTTTCATCCATCTAGGGCACAAATTGCGCATAAAGAGGTAGGTCGTCTTAAGAAAGGAGGCTTTTCCGCTGAGAATTTAATGCAGTAAAGTCTCCTCTTGTAACAGTACTCTGTCTAATTACAGTAAAGTCCCCTGTTCCCAGTACAGGCGGGGATTGCATGATGCCAAGTAGAGATGTCGCGAACCTCCGATTTTCGGTTTGCGAACCTCCGCGGAAAGTTCGGTTCGCGAACCGCAATAGACTTCAATGGGGATGCGAACTTCAAAATTTTCAAAAATTTCTACTGGCTGGAATAATGTTAGAATACATGTTTCAAGGGTTCTAATCTCCCTCCTACCCTTCCACCGGAGGGAGGAGGGTCTCATCTGCTAGGGAATTCCAGTATTTCAAAAGCCAGCTTATATACTGTGGCTGGGGATTGAACCCAGGTATCAGTGTATGGTAGGTAACTAACATATCCATTATACCACCAACACTTCTAGGTGAAGCTAGGTGAAGCTAGGTGAAGCTAGCCTAGCATGTACAATTTATGCTCAGTCCAAAAGAAAAATAACATTTATATCATGCTTTTCTCCTGGCAGACTCAAAGCACCAGAGCTGGGTATTGAACCCAGGTATCAGTGTATGGTAGGTAACTAACATATCCATTATACCACCAACACTTCTAGCTGAAGCTAGCCTAGCATGTACAATTTATGCTCAGTCCAAAATAAAAACAATATTTATATCATGCTTTTCTCCTGGCAGACGCTAAGCACCAACACAGAGCTGGGGATTGAACCCAGGTATCAGTGTATGGTAGGTAACTAACATATCCATTATACCACCAACACTTCTAGCTGAAGCTAACTGAAGCTAGCTGAAGCTAGCCTAGCATGTACAATTTATACTCAGTCCAAAAGAAAAATAACATTTATATCACACTTTTCTCCTGGCGGACTCAAAGCGCCAGAGCTGCAGCCACAAGGACGCGCTCTATAGGCAGTAGCAGTGTTAGGAAGACTTGCCTAAGGTCTCCTACTGAATAGGTGCTGGCTTACTCAACAGAAAGAACCGAGATTTGAACCCTGGTCTCTTGTGTCAGAAGCAGAGCCCTTAACCATTACACCATCCAGACACTGCTTAAGGATATGTAGCCAGGCATGGTCTTGCCACCACCAACACTACATGCTGAAGCCAGCCTAGCATGTACCATTTATGCTCAATCCATTTATGCGCAAAAATACAATTCCGCGGAGAGCTGTGACCATCCCTACTAGAGAGAGAGAGAGAGAGAGAGAGAGAGAGAGAGAGAGAGAGAGAGATGAATCTACCTGGCTATCTGGGGTTCTCTTTGGACAACTGTTGAACACGAAAGGCAAGGCCATGCTACATATCCTTAAGCAGTGGCTGGATGGTGCTACATATCCTTAAGCAGTGGCTGGATGGTGTAATGGTTAAGGGCTCTGTCTCTGACACAGGAGACCAGGGTTCGAATCTCGGCTCTGTCTGTTGAGTAAGCCAGCACCTATTCAGTAGGAGACCTTAGGCAAGTCTTCCTAACACTGCTACTAACACTGCTACTGCCTATAGAGCGTGCCCTAGTGGCTGCAGCTCTGGTGCTTTGAGTCCGCCAGGAGAAAAGTGTGATATAAATGTTATTTTTCTTTTGGACTGAGCATAAATTGTACATGCTAGGCTAGCTTCAGCTAGAAGTGTTGGTGGTATAATGGATATGTTAGTTACCTATCATACACTGATACCTGGGTTCAATCCCCAGCCACAGTATATAAGCTGGCTTTTGAAATACTGGAATTCCCTGGCAGATGAGACCCTCCTCCCTCCTTTAGGAGGGAATAGGTAGAAGGGAGGAGGGTAGCAGCTGTCCCTTAACTAATTAGTGTAGGCAGACAAGTGAGTCAAATGGTATAAGGACCTTGCTTGGAGGAGGGGGGGGCCTCGAGCAGTGTGTTTGGCAATAATGTGCCTGCTGACTGTGATGTAGAGGGTCAAAGTTTTGCTCAATAGAGCTTTATGGGGCGAATCAAACTTCCGCAAAAGTTTGCCTGGTGCAGTGCAGGCGAACGAGAACCCCCAAAGTTCGCCTGGAACCGTTCACAGGCGAACCGTTCGCAACATCTCTAATGCCAAGTGGCGTAGCTAAGGAGCTATGGGCCCCAGTAAAAGTATTACATGCGGCCCCCCAAGCACTCTATACATAACAGTTGATATGGCCCACCAAAGCCTGCCAAAGACAACCACAGTATCAGGTGCAAGAAGGGGATGGGGAACAGTTTGGTAATGATTTACTATTTAAAGCACCTATAGAAGTGATAATTACCAGCACAGGGCCAATAAATAGCTAATACCGCAGTTGCCCAAGGGGCCCCGGTGAGGTCGCAACCTATGCACCCCCTATTGCTTTGCCACTGCTGATACGTTTGCTTGCCGGTTGCTTTTTTTACCCTTCCTGTATCTCCTAGTGGCTTTCCGACATCCTCTGTGTACAGCTTCCAGCGTTTCACCTGACCTACAGCAGTTCACGTGACAAGCCAGGAGCTGTGCATGGAGCTGGAAAGCCGAAGGGAGCTGCAGGAAGGGTAGAAGACAACACCTGGAGGCTCAGTATGTATTTTCTACCATGAACCCCCCCCCCAAGCACTGTCCCAGGTATCCCCCTCAGGCATGCTGGTTAGTTAAGACTTCCAGTTGCCTGAGTTCTGGATAACTGGGACTTTGCTGTACAATAGCCAGGCCCAGTGGTGTATCTACAGGGTCTACATGAAAAGGGCGCCGGTAAAAAAGGGCGCCTGGTGGAGCCCATATATATACCAACTTCGGCTACAAAAAAGGCGCCTGGTGTAGCCCATATAAACTTCGGCTACAAAAAAGACGCTTGGTGTAGCCCATATAAAAACTTCGGCTACAAAAAAAAAGGCGCCTGGTGTAGCCCATATAAAAACTTTGGCTACAAAAAAACTCCGGGATGTGTTAATTACTATTCCCCCTCCAGGCCGCCATGGATAGTGGGGGAATGAAATAATTCGGTTTCCAGCGCTTGTAGCCCATATACAAACTTCGGCTAGAAAAAAACTCCGGGATGTGTTAATTACTATTCCCCCTCCAGGCCGCCATGGATAGTGGGGGAATGAAATAATTCGGCTTACAGTGCTTGTAGCCCATATAAAAACTTCGGCTACAAAAAAAAGTCAATAATATGGGCTACAGAGGGGCACCTTACTGTAGCCGAAAAAAATATGGGCTACAAAGGGGAGCCCGCTTGTAGCCGAAAAAATATGGGCTACAAAGGGGAGCCCGCTTGTAGCCTATATCAAAACTCGGGCGCCCTTTTCTACACCTTGTAGCCCATATTTCCAGAAATAACATTGCTGTCTATGGCGGCGCCCTTTTCATACAGGCAGCTCGGGCGCCCTTTTCAACCGATCCCGTACCTACAGCAAGGCTGTAGCCGGGTGTAGCCATGGCTAGGGGTGCTGCTGTGGAGCTCAGCCACTGTGTTCTTCCATCTGGGACCTTTTTTATAGTTTGGGCAACACTCAGGGAAATAGCAACAGGCAGTGCATGGGACTGTACTACTTCCTGCACTAAATGTCGCACCCCTCCCCCTTCCTGTCCCATGGGCAATGGGTTTTCTTGCTCTCTACACACAGCCTGCAGTAAGTGAATGTGCAGAGCAGCAGGGTGAGTGGAGAGAGTGATTGCTGTGCTGCAGCTGGGAAATTAGCAGGGAGAGGTGGCAGGATATGTTTAGTGCCTCAGAGGTTGCCTGTGATCAGTTGCCATGTGCACTGGCTGCTGTAATACCAGAGTGCCCTGGACTATTAATTATTTATCCTGATCAGAGTAATTAATAATGCAGGGCAGTCTGCTATCGCAGAAGTCAGTGATACAGGTGCTGACAGACTACTTCTGTAGTGAGCAGAGAAGCAAGCTCCAGACAATATAGATTAGCTTGATTGCAGGTAATCTTATCTCTTTCCCAGCTCCCCTTCCCACCCTGTTGTCTTCCCCATGACCCTTTCCTCCTTTCAGATTTCAGTGGCTTATTTTAACAACAATTCCCTGCCAAACAGCACTGGTGATGTCTGTAGTCCTGGTGAGAGGTCTTACTGCCATTTCTCCTCTCACACCAGGCTCTCTGCCTTGTGCCTCTACCTCTTTACTCCCCCCCCCCCTTCCTCCTATGCATCCCCCTCTTTTATATGTCCCCTTTTTCTGACTGTCCTCAGAGGAGCTCACAATCTAATCTTACCATATTCATAGTCTAAATGTCCTACCATACTATTATTGTGTATTTCTATAGCATTGACATATTCTGCAGCACTGTATAGAGTACAGAGTTTCATAATGGTTAGCTGCTTCTGCATCCTGATGACTTTTCTCTCCAAAATCCCCCATAATTTGCAGCAACATGCTCGACACTCCAACCTGTCAACCTCACATCAAAAGAATTGGTTGTATTTTGTTGGGGTTGTGTCTGTAAATAATCAGTACCGGTTGACAAATTCCCTAGGTATGCCACTGGCCTGGCCTTACCCAAATGGGGACACAGCAGCTCTATCTTTAAGTGAAGAACTTACTTGCTGGACCTTAAAGCAAACCGTGTGTTTAAACATTTAAAAAAAAAAATAATAATTAGATACCTCAAAAATTAGATACCTCAGTAGATGAAAGCATCACCAAGAGGCCCAGAGGCTTCTCCAATCCTCCTGCAGCCCGCCGGTCCTCGTTGCGACCCCCTTCTTCTTCTTCACAACCACACTCCCATCAATGTACAAGCATGGCTACACCACAGAGACACACAGTCGGCCTGCATCTGTGCAGAAGAACGAAGCTGCTCACCCATGGTGGAAAAAGCCATGCCACTGCGCAGGGGTCTGTGAACGAGACAGCAGCAAAGCCACCAAATCCAAATGGATTTCAAGGCCTAAATCAGAACTTTGCAGGAGGTTAATCAAATGTGGCAGCTGCCCGCTGCCAGCTAATCAACTAGTGATTTCATTGGAAACAATTGCATCTGATTAGCCCCTTGCAAAATTTTGGTTCATCTCTTGCATTTCTTGTAGAGCCAAATTTCAATGTTTCATCAGAGGTTATAGTCATCAATAAAGCTCGTATGGGGTTCTCGGCCAGGGTGGCCGGTTGGGACTGGCAAAAATCTAACTTGTGTAGGACAGCATTGCTGTATCGCCAAGGAAATCTGCAGTGCCGCATCATTTCGGCTAAACTCATTTTTTTTCTTCCTTTCTCTCACTTCCTTTCAGGGCTTGTTCACACTACCATAGCTTTTCTAAGCGCTTTGTGATTTTGAAAACTCTTGCGAATGTTATCCTACCTGTGTGTTCTCACTGGAGTGGTGTGATTTTGTAAAAATCCCCCATAGCATTGCATTAGCAAGAGCTTTTCAAAATCACTAGCGTTCAAAAAGCTCTTGTAGAATAAACTCTCAAAGCCACGTTGTTGTCCCTCCATGACAACAGCACATTGCCATACCTCTCAACTTTTTGAATAAAGAAAGAGGGTCACTTTTAGACACGCCCCTGCCACACTTTTGTCCACCCCCAGCCACACCCCTAGTTATGCATATCACAAAAAATTAATACGTAATAGATGTAGTGTTCTTATTCAAACCACACTGGTCCTTTCTGTCTTCAATAGTTTTATTTCACAATAACATTTGAAAGTAAGAAATATATTAAATGAAAGGATGAGAATAAACTTTAGAGTCAATTTTAAAACATAAAAACATATATTTACACAAATCTGTGCATCAGTCCTGAAATAGGAAAAATAAGAAAATAATGAAAAAAAATAATTATTTCTCAGTTTTCGGCCATTATAGTTTTAAAATTAAACGTTCTCCTGTGGCTAAAACCAACACATTGTATTTGCCCAGTTGTCCCGATTATCAAACCGTTTAAATTATGTCCCTATCACAATGTATGGCGGCAATATATTATTTTGAAATATAGGTGTTATTTTTTTTTTTTGTCCGGTCCATAATTACAAGCCCCTATGTAGTAAAGTAAAAGTAATTTTCCCTCATAAAATATAGATTAAAAAAGCTAAGTCCCTAAGGCAACTATTTATGTATTTTTTTTAAACTGATTTTTTTTCACAAGTGTTTTTTTTTTTTTGGGGGGGGGGGGGGGGGGCAGGGGGGGCTTTGGTAATGTAAGTTATTAATTTTATTAGTATTGTGTAAGTATGTATGTGTCTGTATGTGTAATTTTACTTTTTGGCCACAAATTGGCGCTAGTGAACACTTTCCCGTTATAGAAAGTGTTCACTTTTTTTTTTCTACATTTAACTATACTGTAGTTAAATTTAGAAAAACACTAAAAGGGTGGCGGGAGCGGCGTGCACACGTGTGGAGCAGCGTTGGGAACGCGAAACGTATTAAAACATCATGTTGCCGTTAACAGGCTCAAACATGACGTTTTAATATGCTACAATGTCGGTAAGTGGTTAAGAATTTTTTTTTTTTTTTTTTACAAAATTTTTTTTAGTCATGTTTCCACTATTGACCTTGACATACAAAGCAAATTTGAGTACAGTAACATGTGGGGCTTTACAATGAGCCAAAATCCACTTCAATATGACATTGCATTGGTTTAAAGATGAGTTCTTGCCTCAAAAAACAATCATAAGGCCTTTAAAAAATGTTTTTGACCTTCCATGGTAAATCTTGGACCTTCCTTGATAAACATACCAAGAGTTAATATCACATACGGAAGCTTTGTAATCAACAGCAAAATTTGGCCCTAGGCTTCAATGCAAATCACGGCTTGGCAACAATTTCACTAAAATTGTTGTAATTTTGTGATTTTTTTTAAAAAAATAGTTTGGGCAATTAGCGCCTTGTGTCTCCGCCTCTTTACTCCTTATACAACTGTTCCCCATATACCTCCGTCTCGCCCTCTCACCATGTGACACTTACCATCTGCTCTCTCCCCGTGAATGATAAGAACACAACTTACCATACCACAATACTTACCATTAGCAGGAAGGTAGCAAAGTGATGGGTAATCTGCAGTGGTGTAGCTAAGGAATTTTGGGCCCCAGTGCAAGTTTTACATTGAGCAATGTTACTACCTGTTTGGGGGCGCGGCAGCCTCACAAGTTTGCCTCAGGCGACAAAAAGTCTAGAACCGGCTCTGCAAAAAATGTCTGCCAAGGACATCCACCACAGAGTGAGAGGTCAAAGCAGAGGAGGGGAGCAGTTTGTTATGGTTGAGTGAAGGCCCTTAATTGGCCTCTCCAGTCCAATGGCTCTGGTGCGGTTGCAACCTCTGTATCCTTTATTGCTACGCCACTGGTAATCTTCCATTGCTGCTGCACTCCACAATCTTAGGTCTGCTAGTCCAGGCTCAGTGCTTCTCATTTAATGCTGCCAAACTTCCTTCTTAAAGGGGGCAGCAACATCATAAAAAAGACTGTCAGGGATCCTATTGGCTGGAGCAGTGGCACGCTCTCTGCCTATGCCTGATACTGAGGCAGCAGATCCCCGGGCCCCTCTGCGCCACCGCCAGGTATGATCGGAAGAGGCGATTTCCGATTACGCGGAATTCCGCCTTCCGCAATCACGAAATTCCGCTACCGCTACATTCCGGCGGTATTCGACAGTATTCGGCGGTATTCCGCATTCCGATGGCACAATTTCCGTATTTTTAAAAGGATTTCCGTATATTTTCAAGGTATTACTCACAGGCTCTTTTAAAACATAGTTTTCATTTCCGCACTGTAAGATAAACAATACAGTTGATGATTACAGGTCTATTGTCAATAAAGTTGATCTGTATTTTTTAACTTTGGCTTAAAAAAACACACTTTCGTAAACTTACGTATTTGTTTACGGAAATCCTTTTTTTTGTAATCGGATTCGGCAACGCTGATTAGGCGGCGCCCAGGCTGAAGTTCGTACATGTCACTTCCAGAAGTCCAGGAGTACATGTGGACGGATAGACTGAACAGTGTAGTGACCAGGAGCGACGTCAGCATCATTTCTAGTACTTTCAGCAGCTTTTTGGTAAGTGTATTAATGTTTATGAATTCAATTATACATACATATTTTTTCATCTTTCCGGAAATTTATGCAGATTTCCGCATATTTATACGGTGACTCGTAAAATCCACATGTGAAAAACGTTATTTTGAGCGCGATAACCTTCCGATGATCATGATTGGTCAACTAATTCCGCATCTCCTGATTGGTCAAAACATTCCAATTCCGAATTAACGGTATTCCGCATATTCCAAATTACCGCTTAGCAATTTCCGCGTTCCGCGTCCCAATGCGGAAACCCCAATTCCGCTGGTATTTCAGAAATTTTGCTTCCGCGGAATTTGTAGCTCACAGCCTCATCACCCACAGAGTGATAAGAGACCAATCAGTGTGGAGTCTGATCATGTGAGTCCAACTAATTACCTTGATTTGCTAATCGCAGCGATCAAGAATATAGTTTGTTTTTTTACAAAATAAAGTTTCTCTTTCACAGTTTCCCTTTTGCACAGGTGGCGTGGGAATGGGTTAAATAATGCGAACAGCTAGCAGCTGGTTAGTTACAGTACATATACAGGTGAAACTCAAAAAAAAAATAGAATATTGTGCAAAAGTCCATTTATTTCAGTCATTCAACTTAAGAGGTGAAACTAATATATGAAATAGGAACCCTTTGCAGGTGTTTTGTATTAATTCACTGATTCGACTCTGACACTTCGAGCCTAGAATATTGAACATTTTCACAATATTCTAATGGTCTGAGATTTTGATTTTGGGGTTCTTATAAGCTGTAAACCCTAATCATCAAAATGATAACAAATAAAGGCTTGAAATATCTCACATTGCATGTAATGAGTCTATTTCATATATTAGTATCACCCAGTGGCGTAGCTAATGAGCTGTGGGCCCTGATGCAAGTTTTACATTGGGGCCCCCCCAAGCACTCTATACATAACAATTGATACGGCGCACCAAAACCTGCCAATGACAACTACAGTGTCAGATGTGCAAGAAGGAGATGGGGAACAGTTTGTTAATGATTACCACTATTCAAAGTATCTATAGAAGTGATTATTATGAGCACAGGATCAATAGAGAGCTAATACTGTAGTTGAGGGAGGGTCCTTCGGGGCCCCTCTGGCCCAAGGGCCCCAATGCGGTCGCTACCTCTGCAACCCCTATTGCTACGCCCCTGGTATCACCTTTTAACCTCCCTAGCGTTCTGGACGAGCTCAGCTCGTCCAGCAAAAACTTGCTGAAAGTGTTTTGGACGAGCTGAGCTCGTCAATCCCGCCAGGGAGATTTCCTGTTTCTCTGCACCGCCCGCTGCAATTTTCCCTCATCAGAGGGATTCCCCAGGATGGCTGGATGCCTGACTGCACGCTGTGGGTAGCGATCTGTGCTACCCCCAGCATACAGAACAAGCATCCAGCCACCCTGGGGAATCCCTGTGCAGCTGGCGGGGCAGAGAATGTGCTGCGTGCAAGGATTCCCCCTATGTGTGCGGACGGGTGTCCACTCTGTGCAGGGGGATTCCCTATGCGGGCTGGTAGTGGCCGGCGGGGATCCCCTCTGTGCAGCAAGGGGGGGGGGGGGGTGTCCCGTTCTATGCTGACTGGTAGTGGCCGGCGGGGACCCCCCTTCTGGGCGGGAGGGTGTCCTGGTCCTTTGCAGGCTGTGGGTGGCCGGTGGGGACCCCCCTTCTGGGCGGAGGGGGGGGGGTGTCCCCGTCCTTTGCGGGCTGTGGGTGGCCTTTCCCTCCCCCCTCCCATCCCCCATGCAAGCCCCCCCTTCCCCCTGAACCCCTTCCCTCGGTGTGAGTCCTGTTCTACTCACCAGGCTGTCTCCAGCGGCGCCAGCAGAATCCCTTCTTTCTCTAACGCCGAAGTCCCGGCCTGTGACGTTACTGCTACGAGGCTCAGTGACGTCACCAAGCCTCGTAGCGGTAATTACACAGAGCATGAGACTTCGGGGATGGAGGAAGAAGGGATTCTGCGCCGCCGCCGCTGGAGACAGCCCGGGTGAGTAGAACAGGACTCACACCGAGGGAAGGGGTTTAGGGGGAAGGGGGGGCTTGCACGGGGGATGGGAAGAGGGAGGGAAAGGCCACCCACAGCCCGCAAAGGACGGGGACACCCCCCCCCCCCCCCCGCCCAGAAGGGGGGTCCCCAAAGGCCACCAACAGCCTGAAAAGAACAGGGACACCCCCCCCCCCAGAAGGGGGATCCCGACCAAATAAAAAAAATGATTGCCAAAAAAAAAAAAAAGTTTAAAATGATTGGAAATTAATTGAACCACTTCTTGCACGGAAATCCTGGGGAAATAGAACACCAGGAAGGCTACCCTCTAGCCGACTGTGTCACGCCAATGGGCATTGCCGCAGTGGCGGCCTCCTGTTTTGCAGGAGGTCGCGCATCTCTGCTTGAATGTCGTTGCTCCACTCCGCCATCAGCCTCCCAATGGTGATCGCCACTATGAGACTGTTAGACAGTGAAACCGCTGTCTAATTAGTCTGTACAGCTCTGCGATCCACAGCAGCGCTGTACTGGGGACAGCTGTGTGACACGGCTGTCCCCCTGGGGGAGACAGAAGCTATCCGCTGTTATAGGCTAAAGCCTATGACAGCCGATCGCAATGATTGGCTGGCTGTGTGGGGGGAGGGGGAACACGGTTTTATTGAAAAAAAACAAATAAATATTTGCTAAAAAATAAACAAACATCTGGGGGGCGATCAGAGGGAGAAAGCGGGGTGTATTCACTTGTGTGCTGAGTTGTGCGGCCCTGCACCGAGGCCTTAAAGCTGCAGTGGCCTATTTAGTGAAAAATGGCCTGGTCTATAGGTGGGTTTAACACCGCGGTCCCCAAGTGGTTAGGTTGAATTACTGAAATAAATGGAGTTTTGCACGATGTTCTAATTTTTCAAGTTTCATCTGTATGCTATACCATACTATACAAGGAAAACCCAAATTCTCAAAAGAATCATGAGCCCCAACGGCCACATTAAGCCACTGCCCACTGCTGTGTTGCCCTCACTAGGCTGCCACCACACAAAGCCGCCCACAACTAAGCCATCATCCACAGGTGTGTCTGTTCATACTTAAGTATGCACTGATGCAGCTGCATGCGCACAACACAACTGCCACACTACCCACACTATGCCACTGCCAACAACTGTGCCACCCACACTAATCCGCCACCACCCACAGCTGTGCTGCCTAGGCCCATTTACACCTAATCAGTTGGTGGGCATCAGTACGCGTTGGTACGCGTTAGCATGCGTTTTTTCCATAGCAATGCTTTGTGAAAAAGATATCAGTTAAAATGCGTTAAGTGTGAAAGGTGCCATAGGAAAACATGGCCATTACTTTGAAAATCAGTTTTCTACACACACTACATCCACTCAAATTACCCAAAGGAGCATTAACCCACAACCCCAACAAAATTACAGAACTCTTCAAAAAGTTCTACACCAACCTATATAAAAATAATAAATCCTCCAACCCAGAAAATATAAAAGTTTTTCTTGACCAGGTCCCCCTACCACAAATTTCACCTGACCAACTGGAATCTTTAAACGCCCCTTTCACCCTAGCGGAAGTGACCTCGGCAATTAAGGGCCTCAAACCCTTCAAAGCCCCCGGACCAGATGGTCTGACGCCACAATATTATAAAAAAATTCCAAGAAGCCATTGCCCCTCATCTTCTAACCTATCTTGAATCAATACGAGCTGGCCACAAAGTTTCAGAGGTATCTAATAAAGCCACCATAATAGTTATCCCTAAAGAAGGTAGAGACACCAAACTTTGTAAAAATTACAGGCCTATCTCCTTGATAAATATTGACCACAAAATCTTAACCAAAATCTTAGCCTTGAGGCTAATGGATATACTACCCAACCTAATTAAAAATGACCAAGTGGGGTTTTTAAAAAACAGACAGGGACCGGATAACATACAGAAAGTATGTAACATAATCCACCACGCACAAGCGAATCGACCTTCCTATGCTACTGCTTGCAGTAGACATAGAGAAGGCATTCGATTCTCTTAATTGGACATACCTATACGAGGTACTGAACAGATACGGTATAGGAGGATCATTTCTAACTATATTAAAAGTACTTTACTCTAATCCCTCCGCCAATATACTCAACGCAGGTTTCGAGTCAGAAAGTTTTAATATCGAAAGGGGATCTAGACAAGGTTGTCCCCTCTCCCCAGCCCTATTCATTCTTGCCTTTGAACCATTACTAGAATATGTAAAGACGAACCCCAACATACAGGGCCCTCAAATTGGTAAGAAGGTATATAAATGTAGCGCCTTTGCAGATGATCTGCTTCTTACCATCACAAACCCACATATCTCCATCCCCAACATTTTAAACTCACTTGAGTCCTTCAGTCAAGTCTCGGGACTAAAAGCTAACCCAGATAAAACAGAAGCATTGCTGGTACAACACGATCCAGTGTCTGAGGATCAGCTGAAGGGCAATTTTACATTTATATGGAAGAAGCACGCACTAAAGTACCTAGGGGTTCACTTACCACCCTCCCTGGATAAAATTCTGGACTTGAACTACAACCCCTTGATAAAGCATATTAAATCTAAACTACTCACTTGGAGCAGGTTAAGAATATCATGGCTGGGTAGGATAATGGCTACCAAGATGATGGTTCTTCCAAAGATCCTATATCTTTTTAGATCAATTCCATTATCACTGCCCAGGACAAGATTAGAAGCCCTCCAGAGAGAAGTGAGGAGATTTATATGGGGGAAAAAGAAGCCCACAATCAGAGCTTCATTACTATGCGGACACAGGGAAATGGGGGGGTTGGGAACTCCAAACTTAATTAAATACCAAGAGGCAGCTAGAGCAGCACAAATCCTCAGTACTACTTTTAATTCCCATAACTCGCAGTGGAGAGACATAGAAGATGTCTATACTTTCCCCTTCAGAATACAAGACATTTTGTGGGTGGCCCATCCCTGCCTCCTCCCTAAAACATTTAAGAATCCATTAACTAAAGACGCCTTTAAAATGTGGAATACCTTACGTTTTAAATACAAGTTGATATCAATTAACTCACCCTTAACCCCGCTTACTTCAAACCCAAATTTCACACCTGGCCTAAGAACAACACAATTTGAATGGTGGACAAAAAATGGCTTCAGTACGCTCCGGGATTTATGCCCTAATAGGGAGGTGATACCCTTTCAAGTACAAAGATCAAGCCATGATGTACCACTAAGGGAACACTTCAGATACCTCCAGATACAGCACTTCATTGAAGGTCAGAGTCCACAACCACTCCCTCCTGACAGATCAGTCATAGAACGTAACTTAATTGGGAAAGGTGAAGTTCCTAGAGCAATCTCAGTAATCTATAGACATCTGATCATGCCACAAGATAATGTGACATATTCCTACCAGAGGGCCTGGGAAAGAGACCTAGGGGAATCATTAACAAAGGACACCTGGACAAATATATGGAGAAACTCCTTTAAATGCTCCAGTAACTCCTCCCTAGTAGAAACTTCCTTGAAGGTCCTATACAGAACATATCTCACCCCTACCAAACTTTGCCACTACTCAAGCAGCCACTCCAGAAATTGCTTCAGAGGCTGTCAGGATGAAGGCACCTTTTTCCACACATGGTGGGCTTGCCCCAAAGCCACCGATATCTGGAGGCAGTCATCCTTACTCTTTAAAGAGATTAGTGGAAGGAATATAACCCCCTCTCCATTAAATTCCTTACTAAATTTACAGTTTGTGCACCTGTCTAAAGCAGAGAATTTACTTTACACCATAATAGCCACAGCGTGTAGAATACACATCGCTCACTCATGGCTATCTCTCAATCTAAATTGGGATCAGATATTAGCAAAAATCCATAACATCTGCCTAAATGAATACCTAACAGGCCTAATCAAAGATGAATCAGACTCCTTCTATAAAATATGGGGCCCATGGCTCAATTCTAAATATGGTAAGAATCTCTGCCTACCAGGAAATGATACACCCTATGGAACACAGTCTCCCATCTCTTCCTAAGGGAAATAAGGGAATAATATCTGGTATACTGTTCTCCGATCATTGAACTATGTAGATTAAATAAGCTTATGTTATCTTTATTAAGTTGCGATAATCGTAAGTTTTACTTGCCTAACTCTCAACCATCTTGCCGCTTGACAAATTTCCGACATAATGGACACTATGAAGGGATAATTGATTTCCCTATTTGTTTTCTATCACTGTATCAACACAAGGGTATGACATGTATGTATCACATTGACAGTTTCATGCAAAATATCTGTATTCATGTGTGTACCTTTATGACTCAATAAAAACCCTTTGAGAGCAACAACAAGAAAAAAAAAAAAATCAGTTTTCTTTCAGTTATGTGTAAAAGGGGCCTTATAAGCTGCAGCCCACAGGTGCTTCTGGTTCTGTGCATATTTACAACCTGCGGTTAGTGTGTAGGATATACTATACAACATAGTGAATGTACTGTATTTTATGCTGCTTATTTCCTATACCACTTTAGATGATATTTTTAAGCTGTGTTGCTCTGAGCGCCTCTATTTGGTGAGTTGTATGACTGAGATTCCGGCACACAAGCAGTTACTCCGCACACTACAAAAATTGTTTCTCTGATTCTTGAAAGGTGCGAGCCTTTGAGTCTTCTCACCTCATCCTTCAGAAATGAAACAAGTTTAGTCATGTGAATAATGATCATATTGCTCTGTATAACTAGCGAGCGCACAGCACGCTCTGCCTCTCCAGCATGCTGCCTGGATATTCATAGCCATTGTACAAGCCTTGTTTCCAATTTGCTTCGCTCATTACCAGAGCCGTGCTGACCAGGCCTCAGGAAGTATAATCAGACAGAGGGCACAGAGTGGTTTATATGCTGTGTTTTTCTGCCACTCACAATTTTTATGACATATATATCGCGCTTGTTTGATAAGGAGGTGAAAAATACAGCATGACGTGCAGTAATTCATTGCTGAAGATTTCTATTTATTGCACATAACGCCCAGTGTGACAGACTCCGCCTCCCTGTATCTCAGCAGCAGATTAGGGGCCAGCCAGCTGCAACGTGAAGGCAGTCCGCATACTTCTTTAACTCTTTCCAATCCTATATCTGACTATGTTTGACATTGACCTTTTTCACAAGTCCCAACTTCCATATGCACAACTATAAGACACACCCCTGTCACACTTTCAGGCACGCCCCCACCCAGGGGCATAGCAATAGGGTGTGCAGAGGTAGCGACCGCATCGGGGTCCTTGGGCCAGAGGGGCCTCGAGGGGCCCTCCCTCAACTGCAGTATTAGCCCTCTATTGGTTCTGTGCTCATAATAATTACTTCTATAGATGCTTTG
This sequence comes from Hyperolius riggenbachi, assembly GCF_040937935.1. Lineage (NCBI taxonomy): Eukaryota > Metazoa > Chordata > Amphibia > Anura > Hyperoliidae > Hyperolius > Hyperolius riggenbachi. Next base: position 74,805,653 of record NC_090653.1, read on the forward strand.
AATAGTAATAATCAACCAAGCTGTTCCCTATCCCCTTCTTGCACCTCTGACACTGTAGTTGCCATTGACAGATTTTGGCGTGCCGTATCAATTGTTATGTATAGAGTGCTTGGGGGTCCCATGTAAAACTTGCATCGGAGCCCACAGCTCCTTAGCTATGCCACTGCCCCCCAGGGCCTGGATTTGTGGGCAGGCCTCATAGGCAGAGGACTAGGGCGGAGCAAGGGCTGGGGCGGGGTTTCAGGCAGCCATCGGTAAATCAGCTGTTCCATCGTTGCTTCTCTGCACGCAGCTGTTTTCTTTCTCCAGCGTCTTTCCTTCAGGCAGGCACTGTTCTTTCTCTTCCCTCCCGCCCCTCCCATCACTCTGACACTGAGGGGCGTGACTGAGCAGGTCGGAGGAGACCCGGGAAATTGGAGATGGAGAACAGCGCTGTTTAGACTGGTATGTAACAACTTTCTGCTGCCAGCTTCTGTGCTACTCTTGCTGAGAGCCTCTAAACACTCTGTGCAAGTCACAGACAGTCAGTCCAGACATCCCTGCTTGGTATAGTGATGTTTTCCTGCAGAACATTACCCTGTAAAGTGTCTCCCTCCTGCATACCCAGAATTCCTTAGCACGTTAGCAATGATAGCAGAAGCATTGCTTATCATTGCAGTGTAAAAACTGGATGAAAGCACAGGGGAAGGGAAGTGAAAGCTGACTGTGTCTGCAGAGACTTGCAGAGTTTATTAGTGGTCCTCTGTGCTGCTTTGATTGCATCCTTGTGACAAAAAGTGTCTTCTGTCCTGAACAATAATGTGGAGATATGTTTGATTTTTATGCTGTGCTGTAGTTAGGTGTTAAAGTTCCAGCACAACTGCAAAGGTTTGTTAGTCCATTCATTGCTGAAGACACTATTTAGTTGGCAGTTGGTATTACTTTAGGGCTCATTCACACCATGGGCTTGATTGACAAAGCCGTGATAACTCATATCACGGTCGCGCTAGCGTTTTGTGCACGTTATAACGCGCGTAATGCTAAACATTCGCGATGGCATGTGAAAACTGTTATGTGCATTATAGCGTGTGCAAAACTGTAGCGCGACCGTGAAATGAGTTATCACGGCTTTGTGAATCAAGACCCATGTGCGGTGTGTCATGATGGACAGAACCGCACATAGTGCCCACAACGCAAGTAGCATGAAATTCTATAGACTTTCGTGTTACCAGTCACACTACAGCGTGCTTTCCTGTGGGCTGCGTTGTAATGCAGCCGGGAACATCATCGCACACACACACATGCATTTTTTTTTAATAGAATAAAAGCCGCTGACCGATGGGATTTAGCACATTTCGATGCATGTATGAAATCCCGTTCATGCATGCATTGCCCAGTGTTAAATTAATGAACCTTTTGTATCACTTCAAAGGTTTTGTAAAAAACTGAGTACTAGCTGTTCCTTTTACAAAGGAAGCCTCATTTGGGACTGATGTACTGATCTATATACTGATAATATATGTACCCTTCTACTGGAATGAGTTCATAAGACTTTACATTTGTTTCTATCCTCTGAATTGATATGTAGCTTATAATTATTATTATTATTATTAAGTATGTATGTAGTGCTGACATCTTCCAAAGAGCTATTCATAGAGTATATTGTCTGGTCACTTAATTGTCCCTCAGAATCTAACTCCCTACCATAGTCATGTGTCTATGTATGTATCATGTAGTGTATGTATCATAGTCTAGGGCTAATTTTGGTGGAAGCCAATCAACTTATCTGTATCTCTGTATGCTTTGGGGTGTGGGAGGAATCCAGAGTGCACGGAGGAAACCCACACAGACATGGGAAGAACAAACAAACTCCGTGCAAATGGTACCCTGCTGGGATTCGAACTGGGGATCCAGCGCTGCTAGGCAAGATTGTTAACTACTATGCCACCATGTTGCCTTTATATGAAGGAAACTCAGGAGTTGATGCACTAACCAGCAGTAATATTACTGTGCAGAGACAGCGCACACATGCAGTTGGCAGTACTATCGCCTGCAGTGTACTGCAAGTTAGGCTATTAAGAAATGTGAACACGATTCCTTATCGGGCATGTGATGTTGGGAAAATATAATTACCCCAACCCACCATGTGACCAGCTTTCGTTCTGTGTTGTAGCTAATCATATGCATGGCTGTTTCACATGTACAGGCTTTATTGCCACACGGGAGGGGCGGTTGGTGAAAGTGGGCCTTGGGTAGTAAAAAGTACAAATCCGGCCCTGCTGCCCCCACCACACTGCTAGTTACACATATTACTAAGAATTCATAAGCAAAAGGCATAGTTTTATAATTAGAACCATTTTTATCATCATTAGTTTTCTTGTATTAATGTTTAAAGGGGAACTGAAGTAAGAGGTATACGGAGGCTGCCATATTTATTTCCGTTTAAGCAATACCAGTTGCCTGGCAGCCCTGCTGGTCTATTTCTCTGCAGTAGTGCGTGAATAACACCAGAAACAAGCATACAGCTAGTCTTGTCAGATCTGACTTTAAAGTCTGAAACACCTGATCTGCTGCATGCTTGTTCAGGGGCTATGGCTAATAGTATTAGAGGCAGAGGATCAGCAGGGCTGCCAGGCAACTGGTATTGCTTAAAAGGAAATAAACATGGCAGCCTCCATATACTTCTCTCTTGAGTTCCCCTTTAAGGGATGGCAATAAAGTAAATTAGACACATTTTTCAATAGAAAGATTTGTATATTTTGCAAGATCTGTACATCGGTTCAGAAAGAGAGACAGATGAGGAAGAAAGAGGGACAGAGGGATTGGGTTCCCAAAGAGGGACTGTCCCTCCAAAAAAAGGACAGTTGGGAGCTATGCCTTTTCATCTATAGGTCCAATGTTGGACATACTCTGACATAGGAAAAAGGGACTGCCGCTAGATGGCGCTGTTGCAGATAAAATCCGGCACAGCGTCATCCTCTTCAGATCAAAGTGTTACACTAAGAGCCCTGACACACCGGAGAGTACTTTTTGGGTTGTTTTTGCGTTTTTTTAAAAAAACACTTCCATTGACTTCGAGGTAAAATATCCTTGATTGCAATTTTTCAAAAAATAATACTGTAAGTCGATGGAACTGTTTTTTAAAAACAAAAATGATTCAAAAAACTCTGTCTGGTGTGTCTCCAGCCTAAGTCTGACATTTTAAAGAGAAACCGTGACTAAGAATTGAACTTCATCCCTTTTTACAAACAGATCAGGGGGCTCCGTATGGCTGATATTGTGGTGAAACCCCTCCCACAGTAGTTTCCTGTCTGTGAACCTTGTTGCATTGTGGGAAATAACAGCTGTTTACTGCTGGGTCCAACTGCCAAAAAAACAAGCAGCATCTCCTTCCACTAACATCACCTGCCAGCAGTAAAATGACATCATGTGGTAAATGTCAGAATGTAAATCAGGGTGAGGAAAGATTTTACAATGGGAAAACACTGACTAAATTATTTATACATAATTAATGTAAAGATTAAGCACTTTTTTATCACATTATTTTCACTAGGATTCCTCTTTAACTGCCACCAACCCCATCCTCTGCCACTGCACCACGTAATTTAAATATCACAAGGAGCATTTGAGCTTGCTGTAGGGGCATTGCTGCTGGATCTGATCGGGCACGGTGTGCCTCTATGAAAGTCCAGCACTTCGATCCCCTCCAGCAACAAGCAGTGCCGTGTATTAATGGAATTATGCTGGCACGCAAGTAAGGGGACAGAGCTACAGTGCAGTGCTGACGCTAGCCCTACCTCCTGCCAATGATGCCGGGTCACCTCCTCCTACTAGTCAATCCTTTTCCAAGATTACCCACTTCCCTCCCTGCACTCCAGAACCAATAAACTGCTGGGAGGAAGTGGGTGATTGATTGAAAAGGGTTAAATAGCAGGTGTTTAACCACATACTGGAAACATGTTGCTTCCGGGACCGTTTACCGCCACACTTCCATGTCCCCCTGCGGGGATGAGAAACGCTGCATGCCGGAAAATGCCAATGTCCCTCGGAAGCAGCCCTTAAACAAACTTTTTTGTCATACAAGAGAAAATGAAGAATAATAACTGATTATGGGCAAAGATCTCTGTAGTGTACAATTATCAGTGCATTTTCTAAAATATCAATACACAAGTTTTAAACGAAGAACAAAAAACCGAGAGCCCAAATGTAGTGTAGTATTTAAGTCAATTGTGTAGATCAAGAATAGCTCTACAATATGTATACTCACAAACACAGGTTATCACACAGGCAACCACTGGCAAGGCAGGTGGGGAGAATTAGAACCTGACCCCACTCAGGTTTAAGAAGTCGCTCTCTGTATATAGGAAGAAATGGGAATACACCCCTCCACCAAGGGTGGACTAGACTGATTGCAAATTTGTATACAGAGGCGCCAACCAGGGTCAATTTGTCTAAAACCCGTCTAAAAGGGGAAAGCTTGGTGGACTTACCTCCCTCGTAGAAAAACAGACTAAAGAACATTATTGTGATTCAATATACTCCAAAGTGCAACGCGTTTCGCAGGTCTCAATCCTGCTTCATCAGGCAATTAACTGGAGAAAGCAACAAGGGTCTGTGCTGTGGCCAAGCGCCTCTGTCTACAGTCTGATATAATATAAAAACACATAAATGTCACCATTGAGAAATAAAAAGCAGCAATAACAACAAAGAAGGAAAAAAAATGGTAAATGGCACTTTGCCCTCAGGAGACACAAAATAATTGGCAAAGTTTGCTTGCACTTCTACAGTTGATGAAGATTTGTGTAGCAAGTAAAATTGTTGAAAATCTCATCCCAAATGTCACCCGAATTCATCCCTTCCTTTTCACACACAAATTTGTGCATTGCACTCTGCTTTGATCACATTGTCAACACGATCCGGGGTCATCACCAGTAGAGATGGCCCAAACAGTTCGCCAGCAGACAGTTCCTGATGAACATGAGCTGTTCGCATTGAACTTTAATTTTTTTTTGTAAAAAATTTGCGCTCACATTTTTTACATTGAGGTCACTGGCCGCTGACTTTAGCGGCTAATAGGAAAGCTTCAGTACATGCTAAAATCACCAAATTTGCAGGGCATGAGAAGGTGAACAGTGGGTACAAAAAAAATGTCATTAAGACCTTATAGTTTTTGAGAAAATCAATTTTAAAGTTTTTGTAGTCGCCAAATTTAGCGATTAACCACTTGAGGACTACAGTCTTTCTAACCCTTAAGGACCAGGCACTTTTTTTCCACTCAGACCACTGCAGCTTTCACGGTTTATTGCTCGCTCATACAACCTACCACCTAAATGAATTTTGGCTCCTTTTCTTGTCACTAATAAAGCTTTCTTTTGGTGCTATTTGATTGCTCCTGCGATTTTTACTTTTTATTATATTCATCAAAAAAGACATGAATTTTGGCAAAAAAATGATTTTTTTAACTTTCTGTGCTAAAAATTTTCAAATAAAGTAAAATTTCTGTATACATGCAGCGCGAAAAATGTGGACAAACATGTTTTTGATAAAAAAAAACCCATTCAGTGTATATTTATTGGTTTGGGTAAAAGTTATAGCGTTTACAAACTATGGTGCAAAAAGTGAATTTTCCCATTTTCAAGCATCTCTGACTTTTCTGACCCCCTGTCATGTTTCATGAGGGGCTAGAATTCCAGGATAGTATAAATACCCCCCAAATGACCCCATTTTGGAAAGAAGACATCCCAAAGTATTCACTGAGAGGCATAGTGAGTTCATAGAAGATATTATTTTTTGTCACAAGTAAGCGGAAAATGACACTTTGTGACAAAAAAAAGAAAAAAAAAAAGAATCCATTTCTTCTAACTTGCGACAAAAAAAAATGAAATCTGCCACGGACTCACCATGCCCCTCTCTGAATACCTTGAAGTGTCTACTTTCCAAAATGGGGTCATTTGTGGGGTGTGTTTACTGTCCTCGCATTTTGGGGGGTGCTAATTTGTAAGCACCCCTGTAAAGCCTAAAAGTGCTCATTGGACTTTGGGCCCCTTAGCGCAGTTAGGCTGCAAAAAAGTGCCACACATGTGGTATTGCCGTACTCAAGAGAAGTAGTAGAATGTGTTTTGGGGTGTATTTTTACACATACCCATGCTGGGTGGGAGAAATCTCTCTGTAAATGACAATTTTTTCATTTTTTTTACACACAATTGTCCATTTACAGAGTTATTTCTCCCACCCAGCATGGGTATGTGTAAAAATACACCCCAAAACACATTGTACTACTTCTCCCGAGTACGGCGATACCACATGTGTGGCACTTTTTTGCACCCTAACTGCGCTAAAGGGCCCAAAGTCCAATGAGTACCTTTAGGATTTCACAAGTCATTTTGCGGAATTTGATTTCCAGACTACTCCTCACGGTTTAGGGCCCCTAAAATGCCAGGGCAATATAGGAACCCCACAAATGACCCCATTTTAGAAAGAAGACACCCCAAGGTATTCCGTTAGGAGTATGGTGAGTTCATAGAAGATTTTATTTTTTGTCAAAAGTTAGCGGAAAATTGATTTTTATTGTTTTTTTCACAAAGTGTCATTTTCCACTAACTTGTGACAAAAAATAAAATCTTCTATGAACTCACCATACTCCTAACGGAATACCTTGAGGTGTCTTCTTTCTAAAATGGGGTCATTTGTGGGGTTCCTATACTGCCCTGGCATTTTAGGGGCCCTAAACCGTGAGGAGTAGTCTGGAAATCAAATTCCGCAAAATGACCTGTGAAATCCTAAAGGTAAAGAAGACACCCCAAGGTATTCCGTTAGGTGTATGGCGAGTTCATAGAAGATTTTATTTTTTGTCACAAGTTAGCGGAAAATGACACTTTGTGAAAAAAAACCAATAAAAAATCAATTTCCGCTAACTTTTGACAAAAAATAAAATCTTCTATGAACTCGTCATACACCTAACAGAATACCTTGGGGTGTCTTTTTTTCTAAAATGGGGTCACTTGTGGGGTTCCTATACCGCCCTGGCATTTTACGGGCCCTAAACCGTGAGTAGTCTGGAAACCAAATGTCTCAAAATGACTGTTCAGGGGTATAAGCATCTGCAAATTTTGATGACAGGTGGTCTATGAGGGGGCGAATTTTGTGGAACCGGTCATAAGCAGGGTGGCCTTTTAGATGACAGGTTGTATTGGGCCTGATCTGATGGATAGGAGTGCTAGGGGGGTGACAGGAGGTGATTGATGGGTGTCTCAGGGGGTGGTTAGAGGGGAAAATAGATGCAATCAATGCACTGGGGAGGTGATCGGAAGGGGGTCTGAGGGGGATCTGAGGGTTTGGCCGAGTGATCAGGAGCCCACACGGGGCAAATTAGGGCCTGATCTGATGGGTAGGTGTGCTAGGGGGTGACAGGAGGTGATTGATGGGTGTCTCAAGGTGTGATTAGAGGGGGGAATAGATGCAAGCAATGCACTGGCGAGGTGATCAGGGCTGGGGTCTGAGGGCATTCTGAGGGTGTGGGCGGGTGATTGAGTGCCCTAGGGGCAGATAGGGGTCTAATCTGATAGGTAGCAGTGACAGGGGGTGATTGATGGGTAATTAGTGGGTGTTTAGGGTAGAGAACAGATGTGAACACTGCACTTGGGAGGTGATCGGACGTCGGATCTGCGGGCGATCTATTGGTGTGGGTGGGTGTTCAGTTTGCCCGCAAGGGGCAGGTTAGGGGCTGATTGATGGGTGGCAGTGACAGGGGGTGATTGATGGGTGGCAGTGACAGGGGGTGATTGATGGGTGATTGACAGGTGATTGACAGGTGATCAGTGGGTTATTACAGGGAAGGACAGATGTAAATAATGCCCTGGCGAATTGATAAGGGGGGGTCGGAGGGCAATCTGAGCGTGTAGGCGGGTGATTGGGTGCCCGCAAGGGGCAGATTAGGGTCTGATCTGATGGGTAACAGTGACAGGTGGTGATAGGGGGTGATTGATGGGTAATTAGTGAGTGTTTAGAGGAGAGAATAGATGGAAACACTGCGCTTGGGTGGTGATCTGATGTCGGATCTGCGGGCGATCTATTGGTGTGGGTGGGTGATCAGTTTGCCCGCAAGGGGCAGGTTAGGGGCTGATTGTTGGGTGGCAGTGACAGGGGGTGATTGATGGGTGATAGGTGATTGGCAGGTGATTGACAGGTGATCAGTGGGTTATTACATGGAAGGACAGATGTAATTAATGCACTGGTGAATTGATAAGGGGGGGGGGGGGGGTCTGAGGGCAATCTGAGCGTGTGGGCGGGTGATTGGGTGCCCGCAAGGGGCAGCTTAGGGTCTGATCTGATAGGTAACAGTGACAGGTGGTGATAGGGGGTGATTGATGGGTGATTGATGGGTAATTAGTGGGTGTTTAGAGAAGATAACAGATGTAAACAATACATTTGGGAGGTAATCTGACGGCGGGTTTGCGGGCGATCTAATGGTGTGGGTGGGAGATCAGATTGCCCGCAAGGGGCAGGTTAGGGGCTGATTGATGGGTGGCAGTGACAGGGGGTGATTGATGGGTGATAGGTGATTGGCAGGTGATTGACAGGTGATCAGTGGGTTATTACAGGGAAGAACAGATGTAATTAATGCACTGGCGAATTGATAAGGGGGGGTCAGAGGGCAATCTGAGCGTGTTGGCGGGTGATTGGGTGCCCGCAAGGGGCAGATTAGGGTCTGATCTGATAGGTAAAAGTGACAGGTGGTGATAGGGGGTGATTGATGGGTGATTGATGGGTAATTAGTGGGTGTTTAGAGGAGAGAATAGATGTAAACAATGGATTTGGGAGGTGATCTGATGTCGGATCTGCGGGCGATCTATTGGTGTGGGTGGGTGATCAGTTTGCCCGCAAGGGGCAGGTTAGGGGCTGATTGTTGGGTGGCAGTGACAGGGGGTGATTGATGGGTGATAGGTGATTGGCAGGTGATTGACAGGTGATCAGTGGGTTATTACATGGAAGGACAGATGTAATTAATGCACTGGTGAATTGATAAGGGGGGGGGGGGGGGGTCTGAGGGCAATCTGAGCGTGTGGGCGGGTGATTGGGTGCCCGCAAGGGGCAGCTTAGGGTCTGATCTGATAGGTAACAGTGACAGGTGGTGATAGGGGGTGATTGATGGGTGATTGATGGGTAATTAGTGGGTGTTTAGAGAAGATAACAGATGTAAACAATACATTTGGGAGGTAATCTGACGGCGGGTTTGCGGGCGATCTAATGGTGTGGGTGGGAGATCAGATTGCCCGCAAGGGGCAGGTTAGGGGCTGATTGATGGGTGGCAGTGACAGGGGGTGATTGATGGGTGATAGGTGATTGGCAGGTGATTGACAGGTGATCAGTGGGTTATTACAGGGAAGAACAGATGTAATTAATGCACTGGCGAATTGATAAGGGGGGGGTCAGAGGGCAATCTGAGCGTGTTGGCGGGTGATTGGGTGCCCGCAAGGGGCAGATTAGGGTCTGATCTGATAGGTAAAAGTGACAGGTGGTGATAGGGGGTGATTGATGGGTGATTGATGGGTAATTAGTGGGTGTTTAGAGGAGAGAATAGATGTAAACAATGGATTTGGGAGGTGATCTGATGTCGGATCTGCGGGCGATCTATTGGTGTGGGTGGGTGATCAGATTGCCCGCAAGGGGCAGGTTAGGGGCTGATTGTTGGGTGGCAGTGACAGGGGGTGATTGATGGGTGATTGATGGGTGATTGACGGGTGATTGACAGGTTATCAGGGAAGATAGATGCATACAGTGCACAGGGGGGGGGGGTCTGGGGAGGGGGTCTGGGGAGAATCTGAGGGGTGGGGGGGTGATCAGGAGGGGGCAGGGGGCAGGGGGGGATATAAAAAAAAAATAGCGTTGACAGATAGTGACAGGGAGTGATTGATGGGTTATTAGGGGGGTGATTGGGTGCAAACAGGGGTCTGGGGGGTGGGCAGGGGGGGGCCTGAGGGGTGCTGTGGGCGATCAGTGGGCGGGGGGGGGGCAGATCAGTGTGTTTGGGTGCAGACTAGGGTGGCTGCAGCCTGCCCTGGTGGTCCCTCGGACACTGGGACCACCAGGGCAGGAGGCAGCCTGTATAATACACTTTGTATACATTACAAAGTGTATTATACACTTTGTATGCGGCGATCGCGGGGTTAACATCCCGCCGGCGCTTCCGTACGGCCGGCGGGATGTTACGGCGGGTGGGCGGAGCCAGTTGCCGGGGGAAGCGCGCGTCATCAATGACGCGATCGCTCCCCCGGCATGCCTAAAGGACGCGCCGCCTGAAGGCGTATTGCGGTCCTTTAGGCGTCCACTTTGCTGCCGCCCATGGGCTGTGGGCGGTCGGCAAGTGGTTAATAGTAAAGTCCCTTTGCGTGGTAGAAACACCAAATTTCATGGTATGTTAATGAGGGCAATGGGAACAAGAGGAAAACTTTTTTCAAAAAGACCTTATATATCACACTTGGTAGCATGCGTGTGCACAGTAGTCAGTTTATTTCGTAGTCCAACAAAGCTAGGGTCATACAAGAGTAGTCAGATGGCTAAGGTACAATAGGCTGAGGCAAAGGCTTGGTCGTTAACAGGCTGGGGTCATACACAAGTAGTCAGATGGCTGAAGTACAGAAGGGTGAAGCAAAATCACCTGCACCAGCGTACTGAATGCTATCACGGGCAAGGACTGACTGAGAGACAAGGGTTTATATATCCCAAGCCCACCAAACCCAGCCCAACCCACAGCAACCAATCAGCACCAAGCTTCAGCGTCAGCTGACCAACTCTCAGCTGACACCATCATTGCCGACGATGAGGGACATAAATGCGGCACTGAACCACGCGTGCCCGCCCAGGGATGCAAGGGAGACATGCACTCCCAGTCACCGCCGCAGGAGTGCTGGGGATGCCGCCAGACAAATAGGAAGAGGAAGCTCGTGGCCGCGCTTCGTCATCCGAGCCGCCCGAGCCAGCGCTGGAACCGCTGACAGGTGAGTCCCTTACATTATAGTTTTTGAGAAAATGAATGTTAAAGTTAGAGGAAAAAAGTAGCAAAGTTACTGCGGTAAAACGACAGATAATGTATTAACATGTATATAAATGTATATATATATATATAAGCCTAATTTTTCAGCATAAAAAATGTGCTGAAAAGTTACCCCCTCGGCTTATATGCGAGTCAGTGGAGCAGAACGGATGGTGGAGCAGGTTCTTTTAATGGCAGAGGCGCGTAAAGATTGTGCACTAGTGATCCTGGTCTTACCAGCTTGCACCCTGCTGTGTCCATGGCCCTCCATCCCCTTTAACATGGTGTGCAGAGTGCGCTGCTCAAGACTACCTGTGTCCCCTGGGGAAATAGTAAAAAAAATGTGGGGCTCTCCTCCCGAATCTCTTTAACCCCTTGTCCCACCTGCAGGCTGGGATAGCTAGAGTGCGGAGCCCTGGCTGCATGGGGCTTCGCACCCTGAGCTATGCCAGCCCTGCATGGTTAATGGTATGGGGGGTGGGGGGCTCTGGGGGAGACAGGCACCAAGCCTACCCCTCTCCCCCCGTACCCTTGCCCAATCCAGGGGCACTTTCCCACATCCAGTACCCCAGGAGGAGGTGAGGGATGACATCCTGAGGGGAGTTCATGGTGGCATCTGGGAGTCTGCTTTAGAAGGGGACCCCAAGATGCCCACCCCCCCAGTAGAAATGAGTATAGGGGTACAATGTACCCCTTACACATTTCCACCAAGAGTTAAAAGAAATAAAAAAACAAACACGAAAAAGTCCTTTATTATTCTTAATTAGGCCTCTTTTCCACAGACAGTTGATAAGCAGTGAAATGCCTCTCAAACTTTCGCAAATGCTTTCTGGTGTCTGGTAACTGCTCGCTGCTGCCTTGTAACTGCTCACTGCTGCCCAGTAACTATTTGCTGAGCACACAGTTCAACAGTCTGTGGAAAAGAGTCCTTAATCAGAAATACTTACCTGTACCTTTAAAAAAAAAGTTCCCACGCCAATATCCTCGGAAATGATCCCACGCCAATGTCCTCTAACTTAGGAGCTTGATATAAGATCTCTCCCGCCGCCACACACCGCCGCTCCCTCCGAGGCTCTAGCTATAAGTATAGCTAGAGCCAAAAACATCTTTGAATTTGGCTCCATGGCTCCCCATTGGTCAAATAACAGACCAATGGGGATCCTCCTAATCCCCATTGGTCTGTTATTAGACCAATGAGGAGCCTTCAAGCCAAAATTCAAAGATGCTTAGTATAGCTAGAGCTGCTCCGTTCTCCCTCCTTGCACGGCTTTCTGCTCTCATCCCCTCCCACCGCTCCTATATCGCCTACCTATGCCATCACCCTGGAGCACCCATAGCACCCTGATCATGGTATCCCAGTGAGAATCCCAGTGACATACTTCCTGTCCAGCACTATGCATATGACTCTACTTCAAGTTCTGGGTCATATGTGTAAAGCCTGACAGGTTATGTCCCCAATCAGTCTCTATGCCCCAATCTATTGCCACGGCTCTGAGCCCGGCCCACAGTCTTCACCTATTGACAAGCCCCCACGTGAACAGGACACGTTATTTGTCTCCTGACTATGGTTACCCCCAGGTCTTAACATGCAAGGCATACAGACTGCAGTAGAGAGGACAATAACTCACCAGAACCCCACTGAGGCAAGTAACATAAGTATCACATAGGACTCTTACCTTGATTCAGGAGGCTGAGGCCCTCAGCGTTGAATGCTAGTAATGACAGATGTTTCTAGAACAGGCAGGGAATGGTCCAGGCAGTTTGTGAGAGAGTTCATGCAAGGTCCACATGCAAGGTTATTCAAGCAACAAGCAAGGATTAGTCCAGGTATAGCTAGAGTGTCCAGTGACAAGCAATGGTCGGTCCAGGTAGCATGCAAGAGTATCAAGTTAACAAGCAGAGGTCAGTCCAGGCGGCAGGCAAGAGTATTCAGTTAACAAGCAGAGGTTGGTCCAGGTGGCAAGCAAGAGTATCCAGTTAACAAGCAGAGGTCGGTCAAGGAGGCAGGCAAGAGTACCTAACAACAGGCAGAGGTCGGTCCAGGCGGCGGGCAAGAGTACCCAACAACAGGCAGACGTCGGTCCAGGCAGCAAGCAAGAGTGTCCAGGAATCAAAGCAAGGGTTAATAACAGCAGACAAGAATGGGCAAATACAAGCCAATGTCGAGATCCAGAAATTCAACAATGACAGTGCGCGCCCAGCAACTAGCTACAGCTATGCTTATCACGGGCGATGACTGGGACCACTCTGCAGTCTTAAATACAAATTTCATCCACTCAGTGGCCGGCCACAATCCACACATCCAATCACACAGCGGTACACCTACCTAGGTGTCAGCTGTAATGTCAGCTGACACCGCGCTGTCAGCTGACCGTGATCAGCTGACTATTGTTTACATCTGCGGAGGGCATACTGGGAATGCACCCTCCACCTATCAGGATGTGCGGCCTGCCATCCAGCAGCAGCGTCATCAGTGGGGAACAAGCGCCGAGACCCGGAAGCGACAGATTCCGCCTGGGTCTCGGCTGAAACATTGTCAATAACAGGCAGGTTATTTATAATATGTTTATAATTTTTTTGCGTAGGCAATGCAATGCAGCAGGAGGATCGCATCCCCACTACAACGCAAAGGCCACTGCTGAACCAGCGCGGTTAAAATATATATCCTGCTTGTGGCTACGTGGCTCTGATAGGATAGAAATTTCAAAGATCGCCGCTGCGTGGTCCTGCTGCTCCCGCCGATCGCGCTGCTCTCCCATCACCGCAACTCACTCACACTGCCATCTGTATGATGACAGAGCTGTGTGAGCGGGTCAGGAACCGATTTCATTGACTTCTGCCCCTATCATCACTGTAAGCCAATCTCATTGGCTTACATTGATGGATGCATCAGGAGCCAATGAAAGCAACCGGCTGACAGCGCTCTGCCATCATAGGAATGGAAGAGAAAGGGACCTGTGGTGATGGTAGAGCGGCATGACAGGCGGGAGCAAGGGGTATGTATGGCGATTTTTCGGTAAGCTGCTTCTTGCAGTACCAGCAGTCTCTGGTCCTTAAAGGAATCATTAGGCAATATAAAAGCATATCCTATTCACTTACCTGGTGCTTTCTCCAGCCCCTCGCAGCTGCCTGTCCCACGCAGACAGCTCTGTTCGCAGCCGCCGGACCGGGGTCCCCACACGGTGCAGAGGACGACCTCGAGTCCATCCTTACTGCGCCTGCATGAAGCGCCGCTGTCAGTCAAGCCCACGTTGCCCGTGGTGTGCTGCGCAGGTGCAGTAGTTCTGCGTCTGCACTGTACGCTGCGGACAACGCGGTCTTGATTGACAACAGCACTTCACGCAGGCGCAGTAAGAACAACCTTGAGGTCGTCCTCTGCACCGTGCGGGGACCCCGAGTCGGCGTCTGCGAATGGAGCTGTCAGTGTGGGACAGGCAGCTGCGAGGGGCTGGAGAAAGCACCAGGTAAGTAAATGGGATGTGCTTTTATATTGCCTGATGATTCCTTTAAGGGGGCAGAGACTGCAGGTACAGAATTAGATAATTACATAATTACATCTGTTTATATGATGGTCTCCTAATCTGTCCTACCACTATTATCTGTATTGGGAGACCATGATATCACTTCTCCCTTACTTCAAACATTGGTAAATTCAGGAACCCTTTGTTTGATGGAGTGTCTATGGTTATAGTTTATGGTTACTTTCTGGTTACATTTATTCCTGCATTTATGGTTATGCTGACGGTTTGTATCATAGTATTTGCTGCTTTGAGTTTGCTAGAGTTTTCTTAAAGAGAAACTCCAACCAAGAATTGAACTTTATCCCAATCAGTAGCTGATACCCCCTTTTACATGAGAAATCTATTCCTTTTAACAGACCATCAGGGGGCGCTGTATGACTGATATTGTGGTGAAGAAACCCCTCCCACAAGAAACTCTGAGGACCGTGGTACTCCTGGCAGTTTCCTGTCTGTGAACCTTGTTGCATTGTGGGAAATAGCTGTTTACAGCTGTTTCCAACTGCCAAAAAGCATGCAGCAGCTACATCACCTGCCAGCAGTAAAAATGTCACCATGTGATAAATGTCAGAATGTAAATCAGGGAGAGGAAAGATTTTACAATGGGCAAACGCTGACTAAATCATTTATACATAATGATTGTAAAAATGAAGCACTTTTTTCTTTATTACATTATTTTCACTGGAGTTCCTCTTTAAATCAGGTTTGTATTGCAATGCCTACTTAAAGATTTTTTTTTTGTGTGCTTAGATTATCAGATTATCATCTTATGTTCTTAAATGCCTCTTTGGTCTGTGTACTCCTAGCATCTTAAGTTTTCTGATGTCTTGTTAACCTTACAGCAATTGTTATAGTTTTGATCTGGGTGTCTTATCTATGCTCTTTAAAGTGCCATTTGACATAAAAAACAGCGCAACATAATAATATAAATTACTTCAATCATGATGTCAATGTGAGGATACCAATTGAGCAGGGAGGCTGAAGCACTAGCGCCACTCAGCTATTTACCTCCGCTTAGCATGATGCTGTCTTTAACCACTTCCTGTACAACGGATATTTATAAATGGCATATTTGTGCATCTTCAGTATAAACATCTATTCTGCCGACGTGCTCGCGTGACGCGGGAAGCCATGTACAGGTGTGTGTAGATTTATGACCTGCAGCATGAGTTGGTTAAGCTGGTCTATGTGTGAAAAATTGATTTAGGGATGTAAAGGTACAGCTGTTTTTGTTTGCATATAATAAATATTAATTTTGATCAAAAGTATTCTCTATGTGAGTCTGGATTTGGGGGTGTGTGTCAGCTTGCGGATTGGATTTGGGTGTGTGTGTCAGCTTGCGTATTGGATTTGCTGGTGTGTGTCAGCTTGCGTATTGGATTTGCTGGTGTGTGTCAGCTTGTGGATTGGATTTGGTGGTGTGTGTCAGCTTGTGGATTGGGTTTGGTGGTGTGTGTCAGCTTGTGGATTGGATTTGGGGGTGTGTGTCAGCTTGTGGATTGGCTTTTATGGCATATGTCATCTTGTGGATTGTACTATATAGTGTAAGTCAGCTTATGCATTGGATTTGGTGGTATATGTCAGCTAGTGGATAGGATTTTGTGGTGTATGTCAGCTTATGCATTGGATTTGGTGGCATATGTCATCTTATACATTGGATTTGGTGGTGTATGTCAGCCTGTGCATTGGAGTTGGTGGTGTATGTTAGCTACCGTAATTGATTGCATTTGGTGGTTTATGTCAACTTTTACATAGGGTTCGGTGGCGTATGTCATCTTGTGGATTGGATTTGGTGGTGTATGTCAGCTTGTAGATTGGATTTGGTGGTATATGTCAGTTTATGCATTGGATTTGGTGGTGTATATCGGCTTGTGCATTGGAGTTGGTGGTGTATGTTAGCCAATTGATTGCATTTGGTGGTTTATGCCAGCTTTTACATTGGGTTTAGTGATGTATGTCAGCTTTTGCATTGGATTTGGAGGTGTATACTAACCTATTAATTGGATTTGGTGGCTTATGTCAGCTTGTGTATTGGATTTGGTGGTGTATCTCAGCTTGTGAATTGGAGTTGGTGGTGTATGTTATCCTGTTTATTGGATTTGTGGTTTATGTCAGCTTGCACATTGCATTGGGTGGTGTATGTCAGTCAGTGGATTGGATTTGGTGGTTTACGTGAGCTTCTGCATTGAATTTGGTGGTGTATGTCAGCCTTTGGATTGTATTTGGTGTTTAGTCAGTTTGTGAATTGGATTTGGTGGTGTATGTTATCTTGTGCATTAGGTCTGGTGGTGTGTGTCAGCTTGTGAATTGGATTTAGTGTTTTATGTCAGCTTGTGCATTAGGTTTGGTGGTGTATTTCAGCTTGTGCTTTGGAGTTGGTGGTGTATGTTAGTCTATTAATTGGATTTGGTGGTGTATATCAGCCTTTGGATTGTATTTGGTGTTTAGTCAGTTTGTGAATTGGATTTGCTGGTGTATGTCAGCTTGTGCATTAGGTTTAGTGGTGTATGTCAGCTTGTGCATTGGGTTTGGTGGTGTATGTCAGCTTGTGGATTGGGTTTGGTGGTGTATGTCAGCTTGTGGATTGGGTTTGGTGGTGTATGTCAGCTTGTGGATTGGGTTTGGTGGTGTATGTCAGCTTGTGGATTGGGTTTGGTGGTGTATGTCAGCTTGTGGATTGGGTTTGGTGGTGTATGTCAGCTTGTGGATTGTATTTGGTGGTGTATCTCAGCTTGTACATTGGGTTTGGTGGCGTATGTTAGAATATTAAATACAGAATATATGTAAATGGTGTATGGCAGTATCTAGGTATCAGTCATTTACATGTCATAAAGCCCATCCGATAGTGTTTGATGGGTGTAAGTTCTCATAGACCTGCTAACGGAAACCCCAGAAATGGATTAAGATGAAATAAATAGGGCCCTAGGCAAGATGGCAGTTTTTGCTCACCACTGATGGTCATCTCGCTTTTTTTTGTTTGTTAGATATGGTGGGGCTAGCATCCACCAGGCCCATAGGCAACTGCCTAGAATTGCATTGTGGATGATTCAGCACTGTAAACCCTGCTGAGATTATTGTTTAGTGCCATCTTTGGTGAATATTTAGCATGGTCACAGCTGTCTCACGACGTCCTTTAGCCACCCACCACAGTCATGATGGATCATGACAACTGACAAAAGGAGCCCTATGTAGTCATGAATTCGGCAATCCGCGTGGTTGCAAAAAAAAATCCGCATTCGGCCCCGCCGCATGCGGATTTTCGTCCGCGTCTACGCAACCACGCGGATTTTTTCCCGTGAATGGCGTAATCACGCGTGGATTCACGCCCGGAGGCGGATTTTCTTTTAACGTTAATAACAAAGCCCCCATACATGCTACAGTCCCCCAAATAGCATGGATTATCGAGGTGATAAGGGGCAACATAACTTCAACATAAAAAATTCCCCAAAATTTTTTTTTTCTAGAGAAAATGGATTTTAAAGTGAAATCAACACTTTAAATGGGGCTATTAATTGGTAATAAGTGGTTTTAAAAAGGGATATACGCGTTAAGCAGTCAAAGAGGTGAAGGCGAGTTCCAATGGCACTTGGCAGCGAAGGTACCGCTGGAGGAGGATGAGTGGCTGACGGCAAAAAGGCTCCAGAGAGGTTTTTGTAATTTTTTTTTGTTTTTTTTGCAGCAATTAGCAATGACATCGCAGCAGAGTTGTCAGTGGACACGGGCAGTATGAACGCAGAGTGCAGTGGTGGTAGCGACTGAGTCAGGAGAAGGACTATGCGGGCGGTCAGTTCAGCAGCACAGAAGGACCACGGCAACATACTGGTGGTAGTAGTAGCAGCACAGCGTCATAGTGCTGGCCAAAAAATTAGATGCACCCGGTGACCCGGGCAGTGTGAACGCAGAGTGTAGTAGCGACTGAGTCAGGAGGACAAAGCGGGCGGTCAGTTCAGCAGCAGCAGCACAGTAGTAGTAGCACAGCGTCATAGTGCTGGCCAAAAAATTAAATGCACCCGGCGACCCGGGCAGTGTGAACGCAGAGTGTAGTAGCGACTGAGTCAGAAGGACAAAGCGGGCAGTCAGTTCAGCAGCAGCAGCACAGTAGTAGTAGCACAGCGTCATAGTGCTGGCCAAAAAATTAAATGCACCCGGCGACCCGGGCAGTGTGAACGCAGAGTGTAGTAGCGACTGAGTCAGGAGGACAAAGCGGGCGGTCAGTTCAGCAGCTCAGAAGGAGGACCATGGCAACTTACTGGTAGTAGTACCATAACACCAAAAAATTAACCAAGGTAGGCACTAGGCAGGTAGTAAATGTCTTTATAAAGGCAGGCATAGTTAACAACAGCACATGCAGCAGCCACTTCATGTCCCCCTGTGTCCGACAATAGGGGCCAGGAACTCACCTTCCACCCAAGCCTGGTTGATTTTCAGGAAGGTGAGTTTGTCCACAGAGGCGTGGGAGAGCCGAGAGCGCTTCTCTGTGACCACGCCACCGGCCGCACTAAAGCATCTCTCTGAGAGGACACTGGAAGGAGGGCAGGATAGGAGTTCCAGGGCGTACTGGGAAAGCTCGCTCCAGATGTCCAGTCTCTTGACCCAGTACTCCAAGGGGTCCACGGGGCTGTCGGTGTCATTGAGCCCGCTGGATGACCCCATATAGTCAGACACCATGGTGGTCAGTCGTTGCTTGTGCTGG